>NC_138067.1:8213975-8456475 GCF_964194185.1 Rhinolophus hipposideros | reverse complement strand
GCCTTCACTCCTTCTCTGTCATCTTCCGTGAGAGAGCCTATTGGCTACTTCATAGTCATAAAGCCAAGTTCCGGTCTCGGTTCCACACTTCCGAGCTGTGTGACCTTGGGCAACTTCATCAATTTATCAGAAGAGAAGCTCCACCTATCTTTGTTTTGTTCACGGCTCTATCCCCAGAGTCAAAAACAGAGTGTGGCACAGAACTGGCGCTCCGTAAATAGCTGTGGACGGACCGGACCTCTAAAGGCTTAAATGCCTTAGTTTCCTCATGTGTGTATAATAGGCAAAATAATAGTACCCACCTCGAAGTTTGGTTGTGAGTATTCAATAGAATAATCCATTAACAAGGCTAAGTCCAGTTCATGGATCACAGCAGGCAGTAACTATGAGATAATAGTGTTACTACCATTGTAACCAGCACCACCACCCTTACCCTTAGAACCTCCAAATCACTTTCAGTCACGTGGCCTGTCAGAATTTTCTCAGTAACTAGAGGGTGGCAGATGTGCTGCCCTGAGGTTCCAAGAGGTCAGGACTCGTTCCCAAGGCCATACTGCGGGGCAGGGGCAGAGCAGCTAGCTCCCTGACTACCCCGGCACGTCTTGGTTCCCATCTAGAGAGACAGACTCCTTTTTCCATTCTCAGTCCAGCACAGGATCGAATAGAGGGATCGTCAAGTCGACTCCTTGATTAATTGCTGACCTGGATGACTGTGGGTTGATTGTGCCCCCATTTTATTTGCTGCTGGGACATAACAACATTATGGTGTAAGGCAGAAGTTAGCAAACTTCCTCTGTAAAAGTCCAAATCGGAAATGTCTGGGGCCTCAGTCTCTACCTCAACCACTCAACACCAATCCATAGGCAAGTGCATGGCTATGGTTATTTCCAATAAAACTTTATTTACAAAACAGACAGCAGGCTGCATTTGGCCCATAGCCCACATGTTGCCAACTCTTAATGTAAGAGAACAAGTCTACACTGACAGTTAAAAAAATCGTCTGGTTTCAACTTACTTCCTCTCTTGGGGCCTCAGTTTCCCCTTTAGTACAACTAGAAGGTTGAACTAGACCTGAGATCTCACACTGAAATGCCCACGAGGGCAAGCAAGTAAGTGCTCTAAGTGTGTGACGTGGTCCGGGTAGGAAGTGGGGCAAGCTGGAGCCCACCTCTGTCGTCTTGGGCATTGATGGTGGCCAGATCTCCTAAGAATCTGGGCGCGCAGAATTGTATGTGAATTGTTGTGATTTTTAAAAACATTTTCTTGAAGCATAACACATGTACCAGAAAGTACACACACCTCAGTTAACCAGCTGGATGAATTTTCTTACCTTGCACACACCCATCTAACTAACACCCATGTAATTAACACCCAAATCACCAGGGGAAGGGGATCAGCATACCAAAAACCTTCCTTCTCATACCGCTTTCAGTAACCGACCCCCAGGGAACCATTTTCCTGACTTTGTTCCAATTTGGAATGCTTCACCTAGTTCACTTTTCTTTAGCTCAGTGTAGACTAAATGCATCGATGGCTGATGGCTTGGCCTCTCCCAGCACTCTGTGACTTGTTCCTGATGACACTTCCAGGCACGTAAAACCTGAGGCTGGTGCCCAAAACAGGCCATGCAAAGCAGAGAGCCTGTGCAGGAGGAGGTGGGCCTGGGGAAGGAGCGGGGCTGCTTTTTTGTTCCCCTGAAGGTGTATGCAGTGAGCAATCAGAGTGACAATGCGGCCCAAGGGGCGTCCTAAGTGCCTCCCGAGGAGGGCAGCGGAGGAGGCCAGGCCGGGCAGGCGCACTCGGCTGGCTTATTAAAATGGCTTTGATCCCCGGCCGCTTTGATATCCTGGGTCTTATAAAGAATTCACTTTCAGGGGTAAATTTAGGTAGTTCAGAGAGATTTTATGACATACTGTACAGGCTCCTCTTCCAGAGACTTATTTAATTACTGGGGTGGGGAGGGTCTGGGGGCCTCAAAAGTGCTGACAGAGGGCTGGGCCTCTGCGTCTGCTGCCCACCAGCAGCACAGCCAGCGCGGCCTGCGGTGGTACACGACGAGGGGCTCAGGTCCAGGGTCTCTCTACAATATCTGCCATAGGAAGCGCCGTCTGTGTTGACCTCTCCACCGAGGTGGGGATTCCCCAGGTCGGGGAGGGACGCGATTCTGTATTTCTGCTGCATTTCCAATCTTGCTGGTTGGCAGTCGGCTCTTGGAGTATCCAGGGATTAGGTGATCCCGGTGGCTCTCCCACCAGGCCTTTCCCCAAAGGTGAAATGCACGTTCCTGTCCGAGTCACTCACAGAGCCCTCAATCCAGAATAATTCCCAGTCTCTCAAGGTTGCCAGGATTTGACTCATCCAGAGAGAGGACACGTGTAAAGCACTTAGAATATTACCTGAATTATAGTGAGTGCTCAGCAGTGACGACTGAAATTATTATTACACTGGATTGCCTGTCAGGCCAGAGACTCAGCATCGTGTGAATGTATGAAAGCTCCTATTTACTGGCCATCTCAGCATAGTGGATCCTTTAGGGGGAAAAACATGAGGGTAATAAGGTGTCCACATAACACTTCACAAGAAACTGCTATCATTAGCACCATTTTATGGATAAGAAAACTGAAGCTCAGAGAGACAAGGGGACACATGCCAGGACCAACCCAGAGCTGATCAGTGACTCTGCCAGCATTGGAAGTCAGATACGACTGCTGTCAAACCCAGTGTTTCCTGCTCCAGCACGCCCTCTTTGGTTTCTCCCATCTGCTGCTAGATACACACACACACACACACACACACACACACACACACACACACACACGTTGGATCTGCCATTGCACTAGGCACCTAGAATTCATTTGTCCTTTGTTACTTCGTAGAGTTGTTATTTGGTTTTTGTGCCAAATCTTCCATTAGCTATAAACTTTTGGCAGGAAAGAATCACGTCTTACTCCTCATTGATCTTGTAGTCTAGCACCGCTGCTGGTATACAGTGGTGTTCCATAAATGCCAGCTGATTCAGTGAGTGACTAAGAAGAAATGGGCAGATTTACTAAGTGTCCTTTAAGAGGGTTCACGATTTGGTGACTTTTCCAGGTAAGCCGGCTACACAAGCTCCCCCATACTTCTTTCTGTATCTGAGCAGTAACCAACCTGTGGCAAACAATGAAAAAAATCAGAGAAAAATGGTGGCTTAAATGTAGAAAATATCCCTTTGTGTCTGTCATGGCCTGTTCCCTCATCCCCTGTTCTCCCCAAACTGCAATCAAAGAAGAGTTAGATGAAAACAAAATTTCAAAGCAGAAATGACTCCAGGATGTTGCGGGGTTGGTCCTCAGTGCCCCAGCAAAGGCCTTGCACATAGTAAGTGCTTGAACGAATAAACAAGTCAGCATTGCTTATTTCAAGCAAGGGAGCAGGACAATTGTCCCAGCAGTCTCTTCACCCCAATCACACACACACATACACACACACACTCATACACACATACACACATACACACATACACACACATCCTCATACATACATACACACAAACACACAGACACTCATACACACAATCATACACCCACATACACTCACACACATCCTCATACACACACACGTACACATACACTCATACACACACACTCACACACTTGCATTCACACCACACGAGCCCTTTGGCACAAGGGAAGGCACCTGTGTGGAGCGTTAAGGGACCCGGGCTGCATCAGTTTGGGAACAGCAGCCCTCTGCCCTGTTTCTCTCTTTCTTTTTCTCTTGGCTCCTCTCCTTGCCCTGGAGCTGAGGCAGTAACTAATATTGTTTCCTGGCCTAAATAGATAATTGCCCTTCTGGCTGGATAAAAGATGTCTCACAGAGCAGAGTGAAATATCATTAATAAAGGAGACTGATTTACTCAGGAATTCCTCTAGAAGTGAGATTAATAAGCCATCCCCTGGTGTTAGATATAATCTTCAGTTCTCTCCTCACCGCATGACTTATTTCTGCAATGACTGCACTATTCTGTCATTAATCATTACAGGAGGGCCACAGTTATCTAGGCTAATGGACCCAATACACAAACACAACAACTTTCTCCTCCCATTTGACAAGGGAGAAATTCAGAGGGAAAAAATTAATCAATGGTACTTCTTGTTAAGGAAATAAGCTACCACTTTACCCAGGAACCAGAGTATATACACACTGTGATGTACACAAATATGACATATGACTATAGGTGGGTACATGTAGATGGAGTATAACATGAACAGAGGCAGACCTCGGAGACACTGTGGGCTGCCAATAACGCGAATGTCGCAATAAAGCAAGTCACATGCACTTTTTTATTTCCCCGTGCATATAAAAGTTATGTTTATCTTACACTATTAAGTGTGCACTAGCATTATGCCTAAAAAAACTATGTCCATGCCTTAATTTAGAAATACTTTATTGCTAAAAACTACTCACTATCATCTGAGCCTTCAGCAAATCATAAGCTTTTAGCTGATGACAGGTCTTGCCTTCAGTTTGTTAAAAGCACAATGTCTGTGAAGTGTAATAAAATGAGGTCTGCCTGCACATAAGTGTATATGTGGCATGACCATGTGTGCACATGTATATCAAGTGATTCTGTGTGTGCGTAATCATGTGTAAGGCATGTCTGCGTGTGAATGTATATAGGACACGAAGCAATACATAGGAAGTATCAGAGTTTGTGAACCTATGGTGTGGAATTATGTGCGAAGCTTTATATGTAAGTGGACACGTGGCATGAACCTGTGTATGTGGAAATGTGCATGGCATATGATTATGTAAATGTGTATGTCTGTATCTGATGTTGTTTGTGTAAATATGTCATGGATGGTTTTAGCATGTATATTCCAGCTAATAACTGAATGCTCAATAAATGTTTACTATATTAAATTGAAAGACAAACTGTTCAATCTGAAAAAAAAACATTAGCCAACTTTTAACATACTTATTTCTGTTCCCCTGAATTTTGTTTCTTTTTCCTTTTCTTCCTTCTTTCCTTCCTTTCTTCCTTCCTTCCCTCCTTCCTTCCTTCCTTCCTTCCTTCCTTCCTTCCTTCCTTCATCTATCTATCTATCTATCTATCTATCTATCTATCTATCTATCTATCTATCTATCTATCTATCTACTATCTATCTATCTATCATCTTAGGCTGGGCATCCTAAGAAGCAGAACCTAGACAGGGGTTCCCATCGAGTGATTAATGGGGTGGGAGAGAGGTTGACTTCCTCAGCATTTTGGCAGAGGGCAATCTCTGAAGAAAGTGGTAGCTGTAAACCATTAGCAGCCAATGCTCACAGCAGGTAGGGATGGGGACAGCTGCCCAGAAGAGGGGATCTGTGAGTGGCATCTTAGCACCTAATGTACCTTCCAGACCATGACCTGGAATTTCTTGACTTTGGGAGGGAGAGTGGAACTGATGAAGCTTCAGGAGCTTCAGGAGCTCCAAGATCAGAGCTGGGCTTCAGGGCAACAGCCCTGGGTACATTCAGGCTGGATTGGAGGAAGCGAGGCTCTGATGGTCCAAGAGAGACATTAATGGAGCATTAATGGAGTCAGAACCAGGACAGTGAAGAGGACAGTATGTTTTGCTGAACGCCCAGGCCCTGCCACTTCCACCCTCATCCTTTAGGACCGTAAAGGGCCGCAGTGCCCAGTGGAACCCCAAGCATGTGGGCACAGAGCCCATAGCCAGCCCTACCGTCCCCTCCCCCAGTATGCAGGCAGTTCTGGCCACCATCAATGGCAGCATTCAGCCATATGGGTTCCTGTCCCATGGCCACAGAAATGCCTGGTCCCAGTGGGAAGGTGAGAGGCTGGCTGGGTGCGTATTTATAAACCAACCTTCCTGTCCTGTGGTGGGCAGCGACGCAGTGCCCGCATGGGCATTCAGCCCCGGGCCTCAGCTCCGACAGAGCCGAGGCTTGTCTGGGCCAGCGAAGGGCCGCCAACCTGGCCCCCCATCTCAGGCAGGAACAAGGCAGCAGCCCGCAGCTTGGGTTCCATCCTTCCCCCTCCCTGTGACACAGAGGAGTCCGGTGGTTACAGAGGCATTTCTGATGTTGTCTTGTGAAATCTGAGTCCTGAATCATGAATTATGGCCACGCTCTGGCTGCTCCACTTGGTGACTCGAAGGAATGTGAAATGGGGCGATTCTGGCCACCCCTGCCAATTGTAGCTCGGAGAATGTGGTATTTGTAGATGGGATTAGAGGCAGCTTTCATGTTAACAAACTGAAATGAGCAGGGTTTGGTTTTGCAAAGTAAACTCCTTTTGGTCTGAGCTGCCTGGTGGTGGCCGGGCTATAGACACCCCGATGTGACTCACGTGGGGACTGACACCCACACACATTCTCAAACCCACGCCACACACAACACAGCCACACGTGTCTGCACTTGAGGAGAGGCAGCTGTGTTCCAGTGGTTCAGAGCTCAGGATCTGGCTGGGTTCAAATCCCAGCTCTCCCACTTGATGAATGAGCTGAAGGACGTTAGGCAAGTTACTCCCCCTGGCCTGCAAATGGCTACAGAGAGTCCTTAACTCATAGTACTTAACTATTATAGCTCACACGGCCCCCACCCTTATTCATGGTTTTGCTTTCCGCGGTTTCAGTTACCCGTGGTCAACCGTGGTCCAAAAATATTAAATGGAAAATTCCAGAAATGAAAGATTAATAAGTTTTAAATTTCGTGCTGTTCTGAGTATCCTGATGAGATCTCGGGCCGTCCTGCTCTGTCCCACCTGAGACATGAATCATCCCTTTGTCTGTTAGTCACTTAGTAGCCGTCTCGGTTATCAGATCAACTGTCGAGGTATCACAGTGCTTGTGTAGAAGTCAACCTTATTTTACTTAATAATGGCCCCAAAGTGCAAGAGTAGTGATGCAGGCAATTTGGATATGCCACAGAGAAGCCGTAAAGTGCTTCCATTAAGTGAAAAGGTGTGTGTGTATAGGAAAAGCCAATCTATATAGGGTTTTGTACTATCCACAGTTTCGGGCTCCCACTGGGGGTCTTGGCAGGAATCCCCCATGGATAGGGGGCAGGCACCACTTAACTAAGTGAGGAGTAGGTGAATTAATATTTGCGTAAATGCTTAGAAGAGTGCCTGGCATATGTAAGTGAGTGGCTTCTGAGCCTGAGTGTGAAGTTCCTTCATTCACAGCTCTAGGGATCTTGGTGATCCGCCCTCAGTCCCTGGGCCTTTCTCATCTGTAAAGGGTTCTCTTCCCAATGCCCTGGCAGTTGGTGAATGTGGGAGAAAAAGTGGCCTCAGTATTCGCTTTCAACATCCTTCTCTCTCCCTGGCTCATGGCAGGGAAGGTCTCATGATGCCCCAGCCCAGTCAGCTCAGTGTCACACTGAGCTCCTCATCAAGCTTGAGAACCTTCAAATCTTGGAATGCACTCAAAACCCAACTTCTGCCCAAGTAATCTGAACACCAGCTGAGGGCTTGCTGTGTGCTGCCTGCCAGGTTCTCTGCACAAGACTTTTCATCCATTCCTTTCAATTCTTCCCACAGACGTTCCATTTTACCTTCACTTTCGGCAGGAGGAAACCAAGCTTGAGGGTCCAGGTGACCTTCCCAATGCTGCTCTGCAGCCTAATTTCAAAGCTCCGCTGTGTAAGCACTCACCAGTGCGACCTGTGGGCTCCGCGGTGATTGGGGGTGGCTTCTGCATGTGACATTAGCTCCATCCATCAAGCAGTGAGCACTGACGTGCTTTCATTTCTAGATGATGTCAGAAGGGAAGTAATTGGTGCTAGTGTCTTGACACTTCCCGAATGTTCCCTAGAGTTTCTTTTCAACAAAGAGAGAGCCCAGCCTTGAACTTGGACCTTGAACAGCCACAGTAGCTAGCTGGAATTGAAACCCGCCTTCTGTTTTCATTGTGCTCATTTTTATCATTATTTGCTATTCATGACAAATGACATTGATTTTTCCATTTCTGGTAGCAATCAAAGATTTTCTTTTTAAAGCAAATTTAGATTTAAAAAATGAGTTGATTTAATGAAAGCTATTATAACAAGGAATGGTCAAAGCAGTCTGTGGATATGGGGAAATGGGAGTGAAGGAGGTCCTCCTAATGAGTTAAATATGGAAAAGGCTGCATTTTGCTTTCCAGCGTCCCCAGGCTCCGGGCTCCCTGATCTTCCTGCCTGTCTGTGGAGTCTGAGCACTGGGACAGCCTGAAATGGATTCTCCAGCAGAATCAGTGGGGTCTGGATCTGCCCATCACCCTCATCCCTTGCTGATTGGAGTCGCTACCTAAACAGCCAGCCCAGCCTCCAGCCCTGAGCTGGAATTCTAGAAATTCAGGAGGATGTCTAGCTGGAGGGAAGGGCTGTTGCACGGATCCAGATGGATACAGAATGCTGTAGTACCTTCCTGAAGTGAGACTCCAAATGCGAGAAGAAAGAGAAGGGGAGACACAGAGAGAGGGACCCATATGCGCCTGCACGTGGAAACGCATGCGCGTGCGAACACACACACACACACTCTCAAACACGACACAGCATACTCAGAAACACACACGCACACACACACACACACACCCACACCCACACACACACACCAATGTTTGTTCCTCTAAGGACTAGATGCTGGTGGAGATAGTGCGGTGAAGACACCAGCTCATCTTCAGGCTTGCTTGCCTCTGGGTCTTCCCACCTCCCAAAATGGAAGTTATAAGTCCACTCAGTGCCGAAAAGAAAAGGTATTTGCTCCATCCTGGCCTAATTACAGGGGCCACCCTGGGCCTGGCCTGGCTAGCCCAGACTGTCCCTACTCCCCTGCCCATTTACTTTCCTGTGTGCCGGGCATCTCTGACCAAGCTGTTTCCCGGACACAGTGTCCATTAGGCCTCAATTACCTGGCAGGGCCGTGGCCTTTGAAGTGGCTACACAGGCCTCCAGGAGGCTATTTTTCTCTCACCTGTCACCACTTATTTTCCCGGGCTTCTGGCCTACAGCCCGGCCATTTTTAACTAATGGGGATTAAATAATCCAGCTGTAATACGAATGCCCACTCCCAGCCCCTGGGTCCACATCGGAGTCATTAAGACCTCAGCCCAAGCTGGCACGCGCTGCCTGTGGAAGGGGTAAGGAGAGGCCGGGCAGCACATTCTGGATTTTTTTATTGCCTCCTCATTATAGCTATTATCCACAAACACAACCGCTAATGAGAGGGCTGAGGAATTTGGGAGAGGAAAGGTTTCATTTGGGCTAGAGAAGGAAGCCATCGTCTGCCCTGAAATAGCAATGCCATGTCTGAGGCCACCTTCCCCCCAACACCCCACATCCCAGGGCGTGAGCAGTGGAACTATGAGCAGAAGGGGGTGGGAAAGAGACTTGCAACCTGGGGTTCTGGATCCCTGAAAAGAAAGGGATGGCCACATCACCTACGGGGTGGCAATATTTACTGCCAATGCCGAGTGCCCAGGTCTGTGTTAGTGTATGCGGTGACCATGTCATTTATCATACAAACCAGGACACTTCTGAGGGTGAAAGGGAGAACTTTCAGCAGTGTCTGCAGACACTATGCATAAATCAAGACTGTCCTTGGCCAGGACTTGGGTGAAAAGAGTGAGGCACTCACCTCGGGTGCAAAATGTAAGGGTATGCCAAAATATTCAATAATCAAGATACATATTTTCATGCACTATTTTAAAAATCAAAATAAATACGAAGACTACAAATTGCACGATGAGCAGAATATCAGAACTAAATAAAGGTGGGATCCCACAGGACTGGCATTGGGGTGAGGAAAGTAAGGCCCGACCACGCAGGTACAGGGTCAGAGCCTGTCTTTAAAATGTTCATATTCTGTTCAACGCGGATTTTTTTTAAAGATTACATTGGAATGTTATTCATCTTAATTACTGAGTCCTCTTATATTTTGCACCTATGGCTAATACTGCGATTGCCTCACCCTGTTTCTAGCCCTGCCAAACCAGGTTGAGAAAATTAAAGTAGTATGTGACCTCAGCTCTTGCTTCTACCTCTCCAGCTGTCTGTGCTCAGACAGACAGGACTCCCTTGTTCTCGGTCTCAATCTCACTTCTGAGCCTCTCTACAGGCTATTCCTTCTTCCTGAAACTCTCGCCCCCATTAACTTCTCATCAGAGACTGCAAAGGCCAGAAGCCTGTGGAATCCCATCTTCAAAGTGCTGGGAGGAAAACGTCAATCCAGAATTTTATATTCAAGAAAAATATCCTTCAATAATGAAGATGAAATAGAGACATTTTCAAATAAAAGAAAATTAAGAAAATGTGTCCCCATCAGGTCTGTACTGCAAAACATGCTAAAAGATGTCTTTCATGCAGAAGGGAAAGGATACCGAGTAGTGATCTAAATATTCACCAAGAATGAAGAGCATCAGAGATGGTAACTATCTGGAAAATATAAAAGACTATGTTTTCTCTTAATTTCTTTAACATACAGAGAGTTGCTTCAATCAAAAAAATTATGACATTGTAGTATGGGATTTGTAAGACACACAGACGCACACACATGCACACACACGCACGCGGTCTGACAATTAGTTTGCGAACTCATCCTAGGAAAAATTGTACATAGCTCATCGCTGAATATCACTATGGTCACCTTCAAAGTACTCCCTTGGAAGTTATGCACTGATGCCAGTGCCTAGTCCACCCTTCAAAGCAATTTTGGAACTCTTCCTGGAATGGTCATCAGAGCTGCTGTCGTATTACCCTTGATGTCCTGAATGTCATCAAAATGTCTTCCTTTAAATACTTTCTTTATCTTCAGGTAAAGAAAGAAGTCATTGGGAGCCAGATCAGGTGAGTAGGGAGGGTATTCCAATACAGTTATCTGTTTACTGGCTAAAAACTCCCTCACCGACAGTGCCCTGTGAGCTGGTGCATTGTCGTGATGCAAGAGCCGTGAATTGTTGGCGAAAAGTTCAGGTCATCTAACTTTTTCACGCAGCCTTTTCAGTACTGCCAAATAGTAAACTCGGTTAACTGTTTGTCCATGTGGTACAAATTCATTGTGAATAATCCCTGTAATATTGAAAAAGGTTAGCAACGTCGTTGCAACAAGTTTGTGAACTTAGTTGTCCGACTTCCTATGTAGATGTAATACGTAGAACAATTATAGCACGTGGGGGATGGGTGAGCACAGTGGTGGAGGGAGCAGTAAATGTACCTATCCGGTTGCAAGGCTTTTACATTTTACATCGGGTGGTACAGTATTACTCTGTGTAGTGTGGAGATTGTAGGATGTGTGCTGAAATCCTTAGAGCAACCACTAAAAAAAATGTTCAACAGGTATGTAGCTAAATAGACAATAGATAGATAAGATTGAATTCTAAAAATATATTCAAATAATTCAAAGGGAAGCAGAAGCACGGACAAGAAAATGAAATCTAAGGGTATAAATGAATAAAAAAAATTATAACAGAAAAATAATAAAGCAGTAGACCTAAATTCAACTATATCCATGCTTTCATTAAACGTTTATTTGCCGCTCTAATGAAAGGCTGAGATTGTCAATAAAGTTAAATGTCATCCTAAGACCAGAGAAGAACTTGGATGAATGTACGCCTGATATTCACATTGTGGGGACGGATAAAACTTCCTAGGTTGTTTTTTTTTTTAAGATTTTTATTAAAAACACAGCTAACATACAATATTATATTAGTTTCAGGGTACACCATACTTATTCAACATTTATGTACCTAAAGAAGTGAGCACCATAAGCCCAGCAGCCATCCGACACTGTACCATGCTGTCATAATATTAATTGACTATATTCCCCATGCTGTACATTACATCACGGCTGTGACTTATTTGTTTTATAGTTGGAAATTTGGACCTTTTATTCCCTTTCCTCTTCCTTCCTTTTTAATTTATCAATTACAGTTGATGTTCAACATTATTTTATATTAATTTCAAGTGTACAACACTGGTTAGACATTTATATAATTTAAGAAGTGACCCCCTGACTAGTCTAGTGCCCACCTGGCACTATACATAGTTATTACCATATCATTGACTCTATTCCCTATGCTTTACTTTGCATCCCCATGACTACTTTTTAACTACCAATTTGTACTTTTTAATTCCTTCACCTTTTTCACCCTGCCCCCCAAGTCCCTTCCATCTATCACCCCAACAAATCTAGTACCCATCTGACACCATACGTAGTTATTACAATATTATTGACTATATTCCTTATGCTGTACCCTACATCCCCATAACTACTTTGTAACAACCAATTTGTACTTCTTAATCCCTTCCCTTTCTTTCACCCACACCCCCAACTCTCCTCCTATCTGGCAACCATCAAAGTGTGTTCTGTATGAGTTTGTTTCTGTTTTGTTTATTAATTTTGTTCTTAGTTTCTACATATAATAAAATCACATTACATCTGTCTTTGTCTGATGTACTCCTCAGGACAAAACCCTCCAGGTCCATGCGTGCCATCACAGAAGGCAAGAACCCATTCCCTTCCCTGGTCAAGCAATATCCCATTGTATATATGTACCAACTCTTTATCCATTTTTTCATCCACAGACACCCAAGCTGCCTCCATATCTTGGCCATTGCAAACAATGCTGCAATGAACATATGGCTGCACAAGTCCCCTCAAAGCAGCATTTTGCATTTCTCCAGATAAATACACTAAAATGGGATTACTGGGTACTTTGTCTTTTCTTACAGCCTTTGTTTTAAAGTCTATTTTGTCTGGTGTAAGTATTTCTATCCCACCTTTTTTTATTTTCTTCATTTCCATTTTCATGAAAAATCTTTTTCCATTCCTATGCTTTCTGTCTGTGTGTGTCTTTCAATCTGAAGTGTCTCCTATAGGCAGCATATGTAAGGGTTTAGTTTTCTTATCCATTCAACCCTCCGATATCTTTTTATTGGAGCATTTAGTCCATTTCCATTGAAAGTAATTTTTGATAGCTATGTAGCTATTGCCATTTAACTATTCATAATGTTAATTTGTTTTTTCCATCTTAAAGAAGTCCCTCTAACATTCTTTGTAATACTAGTTTGGTGGTGATGAACTCCTTTAGCTTTTTCTTATCTGGGAAGGTCTGTATGTGTCCTTCACTAGCCTTGCTATGTAGAGTAGTCTTGGTTGTAGGTCCTTGGTTTTCATCACATTGAGTGTTTTCTGCCACTCTCTTCTGTCCTGCAACACTTCTGTTGAGAAATAAACTGACAGTCTTATGGGAGCTCCCTTATAAGTTACTAGTTGCCTTTCTCTTGTTGCTGTTAGGATTCTCTCTTCATTTTTAACATTTGTCATTGTAATTAAGATGTGTCTAGGTGTGGGCCTGTCTGATGGTATACTGTTTGGAGCTCTCTGTGCTTCCTGGACTTGTATGTCTGTTTCTTTCACCCAGTTAGGAAAGATTTCAGTCATTATTTCTTCAGATAGGTTCTCAATCTCTTGCTTTCTCTCTTCTCCTTTTGCTACCCCGATGATGCGAATGTTGTTACACTTGATGTTGTCCCAGAGGTCTCTTACACTCTCCTCATTTTTTGGATTCTCTTTTCTTTTTGCTGTTCCAGTTGGTTGTTTTATGCTACCTTGTCTTCCAAATCATCGATTTGATTCTTTGCTTCATCTAGTCTGCTGGTGATTTCTTCTAGTGAATTCTTTATTTCAGTTATTGTATTCTTCATTTCTGACTGGTGCTTTTTTACGGTTTCTATGTCCATTTTTATGCTTTCAGTCTCTTTGTTGAAGTTCTCACTGAGTTCCGTGAGCATCCTCATAACCATTGTTTTGAACTCTGTCTCTGGTAGGTTGTTTGCCTCCATTTCATTTAGTTCTTTTTCTGGATTTTTTTTCCTGTTCTTTCATTTGGGACACATTTCTTTTTTTCCCTAATTTTGGCTGTCTTTCTGTGTTTGTTTCTGTGTATTAGGTAGATCTGCTATGTCTTCCAGTCTTGGCCGGGTGGCCTTATGTAGTAGGTGTCCTGTGGGACCCAGTGGCACAGTCTCCCTGGTCACCTGAGCCAGGTGCACCAGGAGTGTCCCTTGTGTGGGTTGTGAGTGCTCTCCTGTTATAGTTGAGCCTTAATTGCTATTGGCATGTCAGTGGGTGAGACTGACCCTCAGGCTGACTGGCTACGGGGTTTGACCCATGTCCACAGCTGTGCGGGAGGCTTACTCTATTGAGTGGGATTTGCCCCAGTGGGCTCCGGTGCCTGTTGAGATCACCCTTTGTGTGTACCACTTGGTCTAATAGGGTGGTGCTCTGCTGTGGTCTGAAGCCAATCTCTAAGTATGTTGGTTCTGGGGCCTCTTGGGAGGGTGTCGTGCTGGGGACCCAGCTCGCTGCGCCATTTGTCGTGCAGGGTGTCTGGCGGGATCTCTGCCCCCACTCCCCACATAAAAACGCAGGACATGGTGAGGCCAAAAAGGAACACCCACGGAGCCATAAGTAGGGGAGTCATATCACCATATTCTCACCGGCGGCATCCGCCTCTCTGCAATCCGCTCTTGCTAGCCCCCATTTTTTCTGCTAGAGTAGCCACAGCAGTTATGTGAGTGGCCAGTGGCTTACGGGTTACAGCTGACGGCCAACTAGCCACAGCTGCTGGCCATCTGATCACAGTTGATGGCCATTTACTACCCGAGCCAGCACCTTTCTATGTGAGGCCAAGAGCCTGGAAACTGCTTTTTGGGGCTTTGTTCCCACAGAGGGGCTTCAGGTCCAGGTCACTTACTACCTGTGACTGAGCAGTGTAGCTACCTGGTAGGAGTTACAAAGTGATCCACAGTTGTTCACTGCCTGTGCTAAACTTGGAGGTGTATGAAAGAGGCCATGCTGTGAACCGAGGATGGCTGCCACCAGTACCAGGCCTGGGGTAACTCCACAAAAAGCCAGGACACCCAGAGGCCTGCTGCCACTTGCCAGCTCCCTTAAGGTTCAGCCACTGATAAAGCCTCATGCAGTACATGAGTTGGGTGAGGCAGGGTCTCAGGGAGTCATTAGAGTGAGAATAGTTATGGTCACTAGGTTAATGTAGGCTCTGGTTTTGTGCCAGTGCTGAGCCTGGAGCGACAGAGCAAAAGTCTCAGGGCACACCAGAGCCAGTTGCCACCCACCTGGGGCCCAAGGACTCTGACAGTTTTCCAAGGAAGAGTACAATGTGGGTGGGGCTGGCTACTCTAGGAGAAAGTACCTCCAGGGGTGCATGAGTTGGGTTAAGCGGGTCCCAGCTGAGTCAGCAGGGTGGAGCAATGGAACTCACCAGGCCAATCACATTCAGATTTGGCCTGTGGGGGCGGGCTCAACATAGGGAAGATGGCGCCTACAATGAGAAGGAGGACTTCTCATTGGGAAAATGCTGACTGTCCTCTAGTCCACCCCCGAGGTCACACACTTCAGTCTGACTCCCGTGTGTCTCTGAGGCCCCCTGAGTCACCATCCTTCCGCTGGAGCCCAAGGTGCGTGTTTGCGAGTGCGTCTGCGCCTGCTGTTTAAGAGGACCTCTGGGTTTCTGGCAGCCTTCTGTCTCACCTGAATGGTTGGAATCCCCCCTGTTTTTCACAGCCAGATGTTGTTGTGGGGGCTCCTCTTCCCGGCACCAGTACTCTGAGCTGTGGAGCCTGGTGTGGGCAGCTGGGGTCCCTCGCTCTTGTGGGGGGATCCTCTGTGGTCCAGACATCCCTCCCGATTTTCAACCGCAGCGTGGAGGTTGGGGCCTGTTCCGCGTCTCCACTCCTCCTACCAGTCTTGACGTGGCTTCTTGTTATATTTTTAGTTATAGGACTTCAGTTCTGCTAGACTTCAGATGGTTCTCCAGGTTGATTGTTCTATAATTTAGTTGTAATTTTAATGTGTTTATGGAAGGATGTAGGCACGGTGTTTATTTACTCTGCCATCTTGGATCGCTCTCAAAGCTTACTAGTTTTTAAAATAGTGAAATACTTCCATATAGAGTGCTCACACCATCCTAAACCCTGGCTCCTTTCCATTAACCCACACCCCTACCACCCAGTATCTCAATGGTTCATGCCTTGCACAGGACAGGGACCCTGGGACCCTGCTCCAGCAAGGAGGCCATTCATTGTTCATTCTAATTTGACATTTCCACTGCTGTAACAGTTGGCACTATTCTGAAGATCACCCGGGGATGAATGTCAAAATTTGAAACCAGGGGTTACAAACGTCTCATTCAGGGTCTTGCCAGACTCAGTATGTGACTCATTTCCATATTTTGTTTTCTGAGCATATTATGAAGAACGTCCTGATTCACACTAGGAAATAGTTTGAAATGATACCAGTTTTATTTTTTATTAACAATCCACTTTGCAAGCTCAGGATATATCTCCATTTAAGAAAGGCAAGTGATGAAGTTTTATTCTAAGGCTTCCACACAAAACAATAAAATAAATAAAAATAATAATAATTTGACAGCACGGAGTAATGCAGCAAAGATCTCCAGAAGGTTTCAATTGGGGAATGTACCTTGATATGTCTTTTGATTTTTAAAAATTTCTGTAACGTTGTTTTTGTTATAGACTTTTAAATGCTTAAGACCACATAAAACTAAAACACTTTAATTAGATATGTGAAATGCTAAGGGCTGTATAGAATATAACCATGTGTATGCATGTGAGTGTACGTGTGTGTTGTAGGTATGTGCACATGTGTGCGTGGGTGTGCTGTGTGTGAACACACATGGAAATGACCAGTAGTCTTTCACAAGCGTTATCTTCTGGGTCCTCACGACTGTTTGAAGGGGGAAGGAGAGATGACAGCCTCCGCTCTCTGCCTGGGGCCCCCATCTGCTCAGTCAGGAGGATGGCATACTCCCCACCAAGCCCGCTGGCCGTGCCCACATCCCACCTCGCCTGGTGACTCTGGAGGCCCCGTGTCTGAGTGCAGGAAGGTCAGAGATGGGGTTTTAGAGACACTCGTGATTACCTCCTGGGTGACCGCCGAGACCAGCCAGTTTGGGGCTGACACCTTTCTAAACATAGCACGGGGGAAGGACTGACATCCCGTTCGTCACCAAAGCCACTTACTTACCCACCCAGACAGGCCCACACGCCAACAGGAGCCACTTATAGCCACCTTCAAAAGGTCCCAGAGTGGGTACACTGCCCAGGGGGAGGGAGGGCGTGACCCTGTGGCCTGAGGCCTCTTGACCAGAGAACAATCTCTGGAGTGTGACATTTAGAGGCCAAAGGATCTGGGTTCGAATGCTACCTCTGCCCCTGCCAGTGTGGGATCTTTTCACTCCTCTGAACCTTTTTTGTTCCCAAATGGGGATATTATTGTTCTGACTGCTGCTGGGGCTGAAACCTGGAGCTGACCCCCATCCCGACCCTTGGCGTCTCTTAAGCTTGGTATAGGGTCTTGGCTGAGCAGAGGAAGCTGTGGCATCGGCCCAGCTGTGGGTGTGTGTAGTTGCGGTTCTGATTCAACTCCCTATGTGCTGTGTGTCTTTGGGTGAGTCACTCCCCCTTTCTGAGCCTAATTTCCCTGAGCCACCTCGTACCTTCGAGATTTATTGTGAGTACTGCTTGAACCACTGGTCCCTGACATCCAAATAAAACAGGCTTCATCGTGAGTCTGGTTGGTCTTAATTATGGTCTAATTGCTCCAGAGCCTGCCCAGCCCTGGGTCCCCAGGAAGGGCTTCTCGCCTACTTTGCCGTGATGCAGGGAAGGACCAGGTCCCTTTCTCGTGGCACATATTCTCGTTTTCACCAGGGGCCCAGTAGCTTCCATGCTGCCCTCAGGCTTCTGTCAATGCAAATTATTTCACTCCAAGGTGGCAGAGATGAAATGCGTCTCCAGTCTCATTACTTTCTCAAAGAGAAGCCAAAAAGGGCAATACTTAACTGAATAGTGCGACTGGGCATTGGTGGCACCTCGGGGGCCCACAGGGAAGATGTCTACAAGCAGAAGCCCCTTCTCGGAGCTCCTCAGGTCATTGGTCGGAGCTAATAGCGGTGTCCCCCAGTAGACCCAAGTGAGTATAATTCTCCAGTACTTCCTACCTACCCTGTCAGTCCCAGCACCACCGGGCTGTAGGAGAGCTGGGATCCAGGGGGTTAGGATACAGATGGACCCCCAACCCCATCCTCCTTAGGCAAGTCAGGCTGGGGCTGAGGGGCTGGTCCTACACAGCCCCTCTGCCCTGTGCTCAGCCTCCTGGAACGTTGTGCCCTGGGGCGATGAGCCGCCCCAAGAGGTGGCATGCACTGGCTTTGGAGTCAGAGAGGTTTGCATTTCATCCCTTTCCCAAATTAGTGTGCAGTTTTGGTCAAGTGTTCCTCTCTCTGAGCCTCAATTTCTGCATCTGTAAAATGGGATGGTACTTCCGACTGCAGAGGGTCCTTAAAGGAGTGGTCCATAGAAGGCTCCTTGCACAGAGCCTGGGGCATGATCAAGCCCTCAACAAATAGAAGCTTCACTTTTTATGATGGTGACGATGAGGAAGAGGAAGATGACGAAGTTAGTCTAGAGATAGACGGCTTGGGAAGCAGGCCCCGCTCTGTCAGAGGGAGCTGCAGGGGCTGCTGCTCCTCTCCCTGCCAACAATGCTCTTTGCCATCAGCGACATCTGGCTCTCTGCCCTGGATGTGTATTAGGAGTGATTATGTGTCCCTTTAAATTCTGGGAGCTGTCGCTAACGGGTGCCGAGGTTTATTTGCACCGTTTATTTCAGCTTGCATGGAGCCCCTTCCCCTCTCTCCTGAGAGGGACAAGGAAAGAGAGACACCTGCTCAGTGGGTTTAATTTCCATGAAAAGCGGGCTTCCTAGGAAGGAGCCCGTTTGAAGTGCTCCGGGTTGGCTGGAAATGAGTCCCAGGAGGCAGCCCCCACCTTAGACACTGGGCTCCCCCTTCCCGGAGGTGGGGAGGAGGAGAAGCCCTTTCTAAAGGGAAAATCAAATTAGTTGAAAATTAGGGTGGAGGAAAAAATGGTGATGAGACCTACCTGGGGGTGAGGACAGAGCAGGGCTTCCGAATCAGACAGGCCTGGGCTCCTGTCACTCGTGAGTCACGTTCTGACTGAGTATCAGGGGCACGTTTCTTAGCCTGTCTGCAAAAAAAAGAAAAAGCTGAGCCCCCCTTGCCACCAACACACACACGCACACACATACACACACACATACACACACACACACACACACACAGGTTGGGAGGATTAAATGTGCCAGAAAATGTTCGACCCAAAATGCAAAGGTTGATGAAGTCATGACCACCCAGAACAATTGTGGAGCCAAGGACAAGAAGACCCCTTCTGGACGACCCTCCTTTGACTCCATGGCTCTCTGTGGGGGCTCCTTGCAGCTCTGTGTGCACTACCCAGCGCTGTCCACACACCTCCACGGCACTCCCTCGCCGACAGCTGCCCCTTGGCCACCTTTGGGACCAAGAATGCACATATCAGGCATGTGTATGGCTCAACTGTGCAGGGATGGACTCAAGCAAGAGACCAACACGGGCCCTAAGGAGCCATTTGGGCAAGAAGTCACCAGTCTCCGGTACCTAGGCATCATGTAGAAATTGGGCACGGGTTCTGAGTAGGCGCCTCCCCTTGACCACGCAGATGCCTCTAGACTCCTCACCCTATGGGGTGGGTGGGGTGTGGCTGCTAGGTGGACAGAGCTGGCCCTCTGAAGTGCAGGCAGAGCAAGGACCACCCCTGCCCTCCACGCT
Organism: Rhinolophus hipposideros; assembly: GCF_964194185.1. Taxonomy (NCBI): domain Eukaryota; kingdom Metazoa; phylum Chordata; class Mammalia; order Chiroptera; family Rhinolophidae; genus Rhinolophus; species Rhinolophus hipposideros. The sequence continues at coordinate 8,436,790 of NC_138067.1, read as the reverse complement.
TGTGCAAGTTTTCATGGAGTAGTGATATCAGGAACTGATGAAGATATAGATAAATGGCTGCCATCAGCCACTACTGGTGGGAGTGGCAGTGGGCACAGCTTTTTTGGAGGGCAATTTGGCAGTGGCTACTGAAATTTCAAATGCATATAGATCCTATAACCCAGAAATTAAACTTCTTCATGGCTACTCCAGGAAAAAACACCACTGTGTCTGAAGAGGTATGTGCAGAGGTGGTTATACGATGTGACATAAATATTGAAAAACTAGAAACAACCTAAATGCCCGTCGGGGCAGGAGGGTATCTAATTAAATCATAGCACGGCCATCCCACGGAACACTGGGCAACCATTAAAGGGAACAATGTAGTTCTATTGTGTTCCACAAGGGACAATCATGAGGAGATGTCATTGGGCAGAAAGAAGCATAGTGCTTTGAGTCAATTTATAACAAATCAAAACAAAACACCACTGCATATTTCTACAGGTACATGCACATGTATGTAAACACACAGAAACATGTCTGAATCAATTCACAACATAGAATACCAGAGGCTGTCTCGGGAATGGAGTAGGGGACCAGGACTGGAGGACAGTGGTCAAAGGAATTTAAATCTAATCTCTAATATGTGTATCTGCATGTAGTCATGTGTTCCTTGTGTAATTAAAATTGAATCTAAATTGTAGCTAAGTGAACACTCAATTGAAATCCATCTATGCTCCCTACCCTTTCATCTTTAGAGCGCGTGACAGTTTCCAAAGTGTCTCTCACCCAGAGTTTGTAAGTCAGCAGAGCCAAGAGAGGCCCATTTTACAGATGGGAAAAACGAGGTTCATTACAGATACTGACCGAGAGTCTCCAAACCCCTCCTAGGGAAGACTCTACTCAGAAGCATTAGAAGGTGGTAAGGAAAAATATCTAATTTCTTTATTTAGGGAGAAAAAAAGAAACTCACATTCTCCTTATCATCACTCCTTAGCTGATGAAATATCATAATCCAAGCATCCTACTTCTGCTATGGCCTCTGCCTAGAACACCTGCCTCACTCTACTGTTTTCATCCTTTCCAGCATAGCTCAACCTCACCTCCTCCAGGAAGCCATCCCTGACTGCCCCAACCCAATCCTCCTCTCCTTCCTCTGCTTCTTCTAGTTTCATTAGAACTAGCCCTGTGTATCCACAGGCATATTTATTGTGCACCTATGATATTCTAGTGGCAAAAAATGTTAATGAAATATTTAGGAAACAGCTAAATGTTAAACTATGTGGTACTGAGAGCAAGTTATTCCAAGTGTATTTGGGAACCTTACCAGTCCAAAATACAACTCTAAAACAATGCTGCCTCATCCATACATTTTTTTTTTTTAACTTACAGAAGAGTCCCATGAGATCCTATTTAGGGCTTAATTACTCTTATTGACAAACAATTCTAACAATTGCAATGACGTGGTTTTGAGGTCTAGAGAAGCAACATAAATTAGAATGGGAACAGAGGTGGTGTTTCAGCAGTGTGTACATCAGGAAACAGAAATGACAAGCCACATCCTGCCAGGAAAATGAAAGAGAAACACCAAAAAGCAGACAGGATGCTTAAAAAAAACTGAGCCCCTTGGGATATTCAGTGCAAAGACAAACAGCCCTCCACACCTGGGTGGGTCTTAAACACATTCTTAATGTATTAATGCATAGAACAATAGTAAATATTTATATTTAAGCCATCCTTTATAAAAGGTTAAATAATACTCCAAGTTTTCTAAGAAACTAGGGACACATATGATCTGTTTTAGAAAGTGTTCACATGAAAATCATTTAAATACGAAAAAGTTGTATATAGAGTGGAGAATCTTCAAATACCTAAAAATTGAAATATCTGGAAAAAGTATCTTGCCCTGTGATTCTGGGTAACTGAGGCAGGACAGGTTACAGCTGGTTCTTCATAAGTGTGAGTCTATTTCTGTCCTCTGCCAGCTTACTCCCTCTCATGTTTTGTGTCTGCCCTAATGGCCCGATGGCCCTAGCACAAGGTGTGGCCCAATGGAAAACGACGCCCACCTGACCACAGGCTCAGAACTGACTTCACACTCCTGACTCCTGACCGGCCTTGAACCTCACATGCAGCTCTGGTTCTAAGCCTCTGGTGGGACACGAGTGAGCTGGAAAAACGCATCTCAAATAGGTGAGGATAAACCAGAGTAGCAGGCATCTGCGGTCTGAATTAAACAAAGTCCGACAGGAGGTAGGAGACCGGTATATAGACATGAAAGGAGTAGCAGAAACCAAGACTCCAGGTCTTAAAACGTCAGAAAGCCACTCGCCCATTGAGAATAGCAAGATTCAATGTGGCAAAGAGGGTTTATTTGGTTTGCAGACAGCAATCATTTGCTAATGTCTGTTGGAGTAAGAAGATTCAGAAGTCAGGTCTAGACTCAGTGAGAAAGACTGCTATCTGATAGGCTATCCATTTTGATGTCTGCCGCAGGAGCAGAAGGAGAGAGGGGCAGTGAGCATGCCAAAGATTTGTTATCCCTGCCCTTATCATATAGATGGAACAGTGGTGGTCCAGAGAAAAGGGAAATTTGCTGCCCTAAGTCACCCAGCAAGAAGGAAGGATATGGTTTAGAACTATGCTGTCCAGTACGATAGCTGCTAGCCACTTGTGTCTACTGAGCACTCGAAAGACAGTTGGTCTAAATTAAGATGTATAATTATAAAACACACATTGGATTTTGAAGACTTAATATGAACAAAGAATGTAAAATATCTTATTAACATTTATATTGATTACATGTTGAAATGATAATCATTTGGACATACTGAGTTGACAGAACTATAGTAACAAACTAATCTCACCTGTTTCACTTCACTTTTTTAAAATGTAGCTACTAGAGTGAATTTAAAATTACATGCCTGGCTCACATTACATTTCCATTAAACAGGGCTGTTTTAGAACAAAGCAAAGGTGCTTTTCCAGGTAGAGGGGCACAAGCTGTGAGGGACTCATTATCTTAATCTAGGAGGTCATCCTGGGGGAAGGCAAAATCCAAAAATGTTTCGGTAAATCCGTGGAGCTTGGTCCAATTTTTATCTTCTTAAGGTGATTAAAATATTGGGACAAATTGACAGACCACCTCAGAAGGTAAAGCCACTTCCATGTCCCCACTCCCTGCTATCCCACCTATTATGGTGCCTTCTGCATCTCAGCTTCTGTGCTTGCTTACCTCCACGATCTCGTCTCACCCAAACGAGGGTGGCACCTCACCAGCTCCATCTTACAGCTGCACTAGAGCCTAGATAACTTGCCAAGTTGACAAAAGGCAGGAGTCAGTGCTCCTTTCACCATGTGGGTGGGGGCGAGAAGGAACCCCTCAGCTGATGCCTATTTTTAGGGCCAGGCTGGAATCATTCTTCTGAAAAGCTCTGAATGGAATGCAGCCTCACAATAAACCATAATCAAAACCTGACTTTACGAGGCAGAGGGGAAAGGGCCCCCTCCTGTTAGTCCTACATTCGAACTTCCCTTGAGAGGGAACTGAGAGATGGCCGGGCCTGCGTATGGTGGGTGACGCTGCAGGGCCCGAGGCCTGGGTGGCTCTCTGTGGGCTCAGTGTCCCTGCCTCTGCCATGAGGAGAGTCAATGTGATTCTATTCAACCCCTCCAGCCTCTCCAGTTCCTAAAAACCTGCTCTGCTTCAAAGCCACTGTCTCAGGGACATGTGACAGGCTCAGATCTAAGGATAATAGAATGGAGATCTAAGAATAATGTCAGTGACAAAATTCAGCTTACCCGGTTCTGGGACACAATGTTCCTCAGAACCACTGTGCACAGTTGTGCAGGTTGTGCACTGCACCAGAGCATCTCTAGCAAAACTAATGGAAGAAGAAATGCAGTCTCTACTCCGTTCTCCAAGCCGAGTGACTGGTATGAAGCCACATGTGCCCTGATGAAGGTGCACCTGTACTAATTGGCACAAAGACACCATATTGTATTTCCCTCCCATGGCGCATTCACTCCCAATGACTCCACTCACCTTTTTTTGGTCAATACACAAACAGTTGACCCTGATTTAGTGCACATTCATGACATTGGTGCCTCTTGTGGCCCGAGGCCAGACAGAACATGAACATCAGCTGTAACCATGAGCCAAAGGTAGCGTAGGGTGCAGGAGCTGGAGCAAGGGGCATAATCAGGTGTGTGTGGAAGTCAAGAGGTCAGTCCAGTGACCAAGGGGCAGTTTCTGGACCTGGGCTTGGATAGCTTCCTGATCCAGGAGCCACTCCACCACCAGCTCCCCATGGAGCTTTGGACAAGAGGTGACTGTGTCCACCCAGGCCCTTTGTCTTCCTGAGCCTCAGCTTTCTCATCTATCAAATGGGGATAATGCTCCCAGTGCCCCGCTGGGGGTCAGTAGGAAGGAGGACGTGACAGCACACAGTGGGCCATAGAACACAGCCACGGCTAACTGACATGCAAAACAAGGCATCCCCCTGAGTCCCCACTGATGCCTCAACCCACCCTGTCCCCTGGCCTTGCACACAGAGACCTTCTTTCTTGCCCTCAGGCCCTTTCCAGTCCACATAAGCCCCGTAGTGCTGCCCACCTTCAGAGCTCATCTCGAGGAGGACGAGAAGCAGGGACAGGGTAGGGTGACACGCAGTCTTCAGGTAGTCAAAGGGATGGTCAGCCCCATCTTCACTGAACTTGAGGGACCCTCTGCCTGACCCGCTGTGGCTCAGGTGTAGTGGGGGAGTTTGCAAACGCTGCGACTTGGTCCTTGCTGTTTGGGAGCTGGCCCAACTGAGAGAACAGAGCAGGCCTCGGAACCCTGAAGAGAAGACGGCCTGGCCAAATGGAGAGAGGGCTCCCCTCCCCCACCCCAGGGTCCCTACTGAGGCCACATCCTAACCCTGCTCCAGCCCTGGGGAGATGAGAGTCACCAGGCCAGGCCACCCCTGGATGTCCCAGTCCTGTGGATACGCCCATGACCTTCAGGGTCTACCCATGGTTGCTGAGGAATTAGTCCTCTCTGCAGTGCCAGGGGTAATGAGGGGTGACTGTGTGCCCATTCAGGCACCATTCGGAGGCCCAGGTGGGCCCCGGCTCTCAGATTCAAGGCCAAGACCAGGCGAGAGCTGTCTGACTTTTAATCAGCTGCCATCTGAAGCGTTCAGATCACGCGGATCATGCAAGGTGACGTCTGACCCAGCCACTTTCTGTAATTGGGATCAAGTACCCTCTGGGTGTCTGGAGAGGAGGCTCTGGTGCACGAAAGACCTGCCAAGGCCAGGTCTCTCCACTCCCCAGGAGGATAGGGGACGTAGGCCACCTCCACTTGTAGCAGGAACCCCAGCCCCCTCTCCCACCTGCAGCCCAGAGTAGCCTCCCTGCCTTAGCTGCCCGGCCCACATACTGGAAAGGAGGGACGGGGGAAGGAGGAGCTGGGAGCCCACTTCTCCCCCACGCAAGCCAGTCCTTCTTCCTCCACAGGCCTCCTCTTCCACCTCTGGCACTCTTGGCACAGATACCAGCTTAAGTCAGACCTGTGGTTCTAGTCCTCCTGTGCCACTTACTGGCTGGAGGCAAGTCCCATGTCTCCCTGAGCCTCAGCTTTTATATCTGCAAAATGGGCATCTTTAGATTACCCGGCCAGTGTGGGTGAGAGGATTAAAAGAGATGATGGGCATCCATTGTATGTCTGGTTCAATAAGTGTCAGACCCTGGCCCACATCCCCTCCTGCATAAAATGGAGAGAATAATGTCAACCCACCCAACTCCCTAATGTAGCAAGGGGTGGTCATGTGCACTGTTAGCTCTAACTGACATTAATGACAATAGCCAATATCTTGTGAGAGTTTAACTGTGTGTCCAGCACTGTACTAAATCATCACTTTCCCTTGCATTGTCTACTTGAATCCTCACCTTAACTCAATCCAGTGGGTGCAATTGTTATTCCCATTTTAGAGATGGGGACACTGAGGCATGGACAGTTTGAGGAAACCTGTTCAAGATCACGGAGGATGGAGCAGCCCACATTTGAAGTTGGCTCTGACTGCACTCTTGACTACTGAGCCCTGCTGCCCTCGTTAGTAGTACACTGTTTTTCACTGAGGCCCCCAGGACCCGGTCTCATGCTAAGGGTTCCCACTGTAGACAAAGCTATGCCCTGCTCTTGAGGGCCTGGCTAAGTCCAGCTGTCCCCTGCCCCGTGATGTACATCTCAGAGCCTGTGCTGGCAGAGGTGCCAGGCCTGGGAAGGCCACAGTGGTCCTGGTTGCCATCAGCACCCAGTCCACTGGCTCCCTCCCTTCCCCTACTCCATGCCTTGGTCCCAGCACAGGTTGGATTCTGGCAGCCTGCTCTGGGGCTGAGAGACAGCCACGCCCACCACCACCCTGGCTCCTGCCATCACGTTAGGCGGTGCTGGGTCCACTGGTGTTGGGCAGTGGTGTCGGAGAATGTGTCTTTTTCCCATGAATACCACACCACCTCTGCCTGGCATCCACTGTGCCTGGCAGGATGCAAAGACTTTTTATTTAGCATTTTACAGATGCTGAAAACTTAGTGGGAAAAAAAAAATCATGTGGGTGAGAAAGCCCAGGGCATTTTTGGGAGTTGGTGAAGTCTGGAGGGGGATGTAATGTGAAATGAGGCTAGTACCTACCAGCTCAGAATGCTAAAACCTTCCGTGCTGCACAAAGGCTTCTCGACTTCACTCTGTATGGAGCTGTGGAAAATTGTGGAACAGGAGACTGACACGTTCTGTGATGACTTTTAGGAAAATAGTTTGGGCTGCAGTGTCGAGGATTCATTCACCTCCTTGCACGAATATTTATTGAGCACCTACTGTGTTTGAGACACTGGTCCGCACTCTGGGGGTTGAATGGCAAGGAAGCCTGACAGTGTCCTGCCCTAGTGGACCTTACATTCTAAGGGGAACGCACACCCCACACCGGGATGGCTGGAAGCGTCGTAAGGGCTCTCAGGGGTGTTCAGGTCCCTTCTTCCCACTTCTCTGTCCCTCCTCCCAGCACAAGCACCACACCGTCCACCTGGCCCTGCAGGATGCAGGCAGACACTGCTCCTGAGACAGGCTGCACTCCACCTGGGTAGCTCCAGGACACCCCAGGCCACAACTGACCCCCAGATCCCCTCCAGGAACTTTGATCCCTTCCCTGTACCCCCAGGCTCCTCTGCTAACCTGCTGGCTCCTTGCTTGTCTGTACCCAGCTCCTACTTGCCAGCATCTTTTTTTTTAATTGTGCTAAAGTACAGATAATATAAAATTTATCATTTTAACTGTTTTTAAGGATACAATTCAGGAGTGTTAAGTGTATTCACCTTGTTGTGCAACCAATCTCCTGAACTTTTTCGTACCCTCAAAACAACTCCATTTCTTCCTCCTCCCAGCCCGTGGCAACCACCATTCTCCTTTCTGTCTCTAAGAGTTTGACTAGTCTAGAAACTTCACAGAAGTGGAATCCCCTAGTAATTCTCCCTTATGACTGACCGGCCAGGTTTGATCCACAGTGTAGAATGTGTCAGAATTCCCTTCCTTATGAAGAATGAATAATATTCCATGTATGCATAGACCACATTCTGTTTATCCATTTCTCCATCAATAGATACTTCGGCTGTTGTGAATGACATCGCTCTGAACATGGGCATAGAAATATCGTTTTGAGTGTCTGCTTTCAATTCTTTTGAGCATATACCCAGAAGTGGATGATATGGAAATTCGATTTGTAATTTTTGAGGAATACTTGCCAGCATCTTAACTTGAATGAATCAGTATAAAAACACAGGCACTTCACCATTTCCAAGCACATGCAACAGGTTAAAAATCTGCCTCTCTCAGTGGACTGTCCCAACAGGTCAGATACATCTCGGAGCCTTTGCTTTTTAGCCTAAAACCCCCAGAGGATCTCCTATCCTTAACAGGGAGGGACAATTAGCAAACTATGTTCAAGTCTCCACTTACTCAACCAGTGACAAGGGCAATCATTTGTCACTTTAGGCCACATTGATTTCTGATGTCAGTATATGAAGAGTGGGTGAGTTCCTGTGGAATTCATACGCCAGTGGACCAGAATAAAGGTTAAATGGCTTTAACAACCAGCAAACAGACAGCACACCGTTAACCTTGTCAAGGTCATGGTAGCCCAGTGTTTCTCCACCTCAGCACGATGACTTTTGGGAGCCAGATCATTCTTTGTCCTGGGGAGGGAGTCAGGGCTACCCTCCGCCTTGTAGGATGTTTAGCGGCATCACTGGCCTCTCCCTAATAGATTCCAGGGACACCTTCCTCCCAGTGAGATGACCAAAAATGTCTCCAGACGTTGCAGTTGTCTCCTGGGGGGGGGGGGGGGCAGTGCAGAATCCCCCCTGGTGGAGACCCACTGGTATGGCCAGAGAGCCCTTTACCATGTGCTGCAGTGGACACCGATGGTATTTATACTGTAATGGTCGGGTGACACAAAACCACATACATTTGAATTCAGCCAAGCTTGGGGTCACAAGATCAAGAACATTTGTAGAAAGAAGCACCGAAGAAGACCATATCTGTTCAGGGGGGACTCTGCTGAAGTTTTCTCTGGGGCTGCACTGGAAAATGGACTTGAAAGCCAAGCCTGTGCACAAGACTGCAGGGGGCAGATTTGGCCTTCAGAACACAACTAGCTTTGCAGGAGCTGTACATGCAAATTGCCGCTGCTATGTGCTAATTATAAACGATTATGAATTATTCTTCACTGCTCATGAAAGCATGTCTTAGTCTCACAGCCTCTGTTGCTCCCTATGTGAATTGAGATGAATAAGCCTGGGTTTCAGGGGCCTTTTAAAGAAGAAGGTTCATTTCCGTGCCCTCACCCAAATCAGTTTACACCGCAGGAATGGGACTGTCTCCGAGGTGGGGTGTAGGGAGATAGGGAATTGCTCCCTCCTCGTAGATGAGTGTAGCTCCAGGTGAGAGGGCCCAAGGTAGTCCTCTTCACTCTGCCATTGACCATCTTCCAGGTACAAGCCAGCCCTCAGCACATCACGTGCTGATTGGAGAAGGGTAGGCTTCTCCCAAGAGCTGCTGGAGTCCCATTTTCGGCCTGTGCTTTGCAGCATTAAGAAATCTATACAGTGGTTCAAACCAATTACCTGAGGTTGAGCTTTATCAGGTCCTGGGTTTGTGCTGTGCAGACCGCTGTGTGTCCGGCCCTTTGGCTGAGCCACCAAACTGCCAAGCAGAATGCTCTAGGCCGGGCCACCACCACTGGCTGACATTGCCTGAGGCATTTGTCATCCAACAACACACCGGCCCTCTGAGTGTCCCCAGCTGGTGGACAACACAGACAGTCGTGTTTCACATTCTCTTCAAAAACCAAGTGAATGGGCCAGCAATTGGTCTCTACTCAGATTAAGACACTATTTATGATGTCCTCAGGAGAGGCAAGGCACTCTTCCTCACGGGACACAGAGCAGAGTGGAAGGGGCACTGGAGCTGGGGAGGCTGGAGTTAACCCCAAGGGGGCCATTTGTTAAGGTCCCATGTAGCACAGGGCTTAAGAGTACAGACTGTTAAGGATCTAGGTTCAAAGCCTGGTATGGCCACTGTGTGACTTTGGGCAGGGCACGTCACCCTCCACACCTCCGAGTCTCCACTTATAAGTGGAGCTGATGAGAGACCTTATCCCCTGTGGAATTCATGGATCCTTATGGGGAATAAGTGGGTTTACATATGGAAAGCACTGGAACATTCTCTGGCATTTAAAATGCGCCGTGAAGTCCTCCTTACTGCAACGTAGCCTCCAGCAGGTCGCTTGAAGTTCACTGAGCGTCAGTTTCCCACTGTGTAAGGTAGAAACAATGCCTTCTGAAGAGGGAAAATCGAGGAAGAAAACACATCTGATGTGTCGAATCCAGTGCCTGGCACCTAGCTAGCGTTCAATAATCGGCAGGAGATATTTTTATGCAATTAACAGAAACATGTCCCCAGCTTCTGATTCCTCCTCATTGTTGTTGTGATGTTTCCTCTCACTCTTCTGTATCGGAGGAGCTGAGGGACATTTCCAGCTCATAATTACTCCTTTCAATAAAAGGGTCTGTGCAGTAGAACATCTATCAGTCATATCAGTACATTGAATGAACCCAGAGGTTGGCATTTACCTAGCTGGTGACAATTTCCATGGAAAGCAATTATGGCTACTGAGCATATAAATAGAGAATGGCTCCATTTTCCTCTTCCAGCTGTGCAGATGTCGCAGCTGGTTTCTCTTCCCTGAGCACAGTGAGTTGTCAGGAGGTAGTCAAGCCCATTGCTAGAGCAAAGATGGTGCCTTCTAATCAATACTGAGAATCTCCCTCTGAGGGCAGGGCTCAGTCCCTTGCGTGCTGGCTCACCCTAGTCCTGTACTTAATATCTTTGGTTTTCAGTGTCCTTAGAGAAGAAGTAATCATCTGAGAACCCCAACACTGTGTTAGGACTTTTAGGAACCAAAACAAAGCAAGGGAATGGCCCCTCTGCTGCCGTTCAGAGAAGGGTGAACAGGCCTGGAATTCAAAGGACGGGTTCTTGCCCAGGCTGTGTGACCTCAGACAAGCCACCCCACCTGCCCAGAATTTGTATTGCACGTCTGTAAAATAGGCATTACACACATGAATCAGTTGTTTGTGTTCCTAGCTATTTATACTCTGCCTGCTTCCAAAAAGGATTTGAGACAGCTTGTAATCAGATGCTGTGAAAATAGACATGGAAAATCAAAGACCATGAGGAAGGAGGAGGAAGAGGCAAATATACCAGCCACATGGACCAACATAGTTTCTGTGGTTAATCTGACCCTTTTTGCCTTGGATCCCAGGAAGCTCAAGGCTAAATTTATTATTCCGGAGTTTCACAATCCAGACAATTACCTGTTCAAAGAAAATCCACTCTGACCAGTTGTTCAAGAGACACAACCTTTTTCCCAGAATTAAATTCTGAAAATAATCAACAAAGATACCGAACTTCAGAAAATGCTCTATAAACATCAGTCTTTACGTTGATTCAGTCAGTAACTATTTATTGCCTAAGACGCTAGGGGCTGAAAATGTTGGAGCTATGGGATGAACAAAGCTAACAAAGTAGCTGTCTTCACAAAGTATATTTTGGTGAATGAAAACACACAATATGTAATAACACCAAGTAGATAAACGAGAAAAGATGAGAAAATATGTAACTCTGATAATGATAGGGTAGGGGTGGAAAGGAGTGACGCTACCTTGAAAGGTCAAAATAGCATTTGAACTCAGAGCTGAATGGCAAGAAAACAAAAGCCTTGACAACGTTAGAGGAGAAACAATATTCCAAGCAGAGGGAATAGCAAGTACAAATGTCCTGGGGGCAGGGGAAGAACTTGGCACTTTGGAGGAAATGAAAGAGCAGTAGCAAAGCATCAGATGAGGAAGAAAGGGATGTGAGGTGAGAGATAAGAAGTTAGATCATGGAAGTCAGAGATTCTCACTCTGGGCCATGCATTAGAATCCCTTGGGGAGCAATTCAAACCATACCACACTCCAACCACATCCCTAGAGATTCTGATATAATTGGCCTCAGTCGGGGTCCAGACCACCGCACATTTCAAAAGCTCCACAAACGATTCCACAGAGTACCAGGGTGAGAACAGTTGTGGACCATAATAAGAAGTCTACTCAATGTGATAGAATCCACAGGAGGATTTTAAATCTTCTTTGCCACTGGGTGGAGTACGGATCTAAGCAGAGCAAGAGTTGAAGAAGGGAGCAGGGTATGCTTTAGGGAGCCAAAGGTTTGCAGGGGGAAAATATTTTTAGGGCCTCTGTCTATAGAAATAATTTTAGTCATATCAAGTCAATGAGTTGGCACCATTCAGGTGGCCAGAATTCACAAGATCCTGTGATAAAAATACTATAATGGCTGGAAGAGTGATCTGCTTGTGAGACAGCCCCTCCTGGAACTATGGCCAGGCCATGTGCCCCAGGATGACCGCATAGGTTCTGGAGCTTCTTGGGGTATCTGGTCTACCCAATGTATGTGATGGGCAGGGGTAGTGGATTGGAAATAGTGTCTAAACAAGTCCCTATCTGGACATAGCATGCCCAGTGGCACAGCTGGCTCCAGCTGGTTCCAGGTGCTATACAAACTTGCAAGGAAATGACTGTAAAGCACAGGAGCCACTGAGGCCCAGAGGTCAGAACAGGTGTAAGGATGGCATTGGGAGGGAGCACAGGTCACACAGCAGAGAGATGATGGCAGCCTGGGTGAAGGTGGTGGCAGAGCATGGAGCAAAGCAGACTGATCCAGGGATCAGAACACACTAGGAGGCAGAGCTGCTCTCACCAGCAGGATTTATGACAACAGCAGTCAGCGGGACTGTTGACAAATATTTGGTTTTCTTGTTTGGGGGCACATGGTAGAATCATACTTCTTTGCCTGCCTGAACGTGTGTGTGGCTATGTAAGTGGCTTTGGCCAATGTAATGGGAGAGAAGTGACATGTCACTTTGAACAGAAGTTTTGCAATGGCTCACAACTTGCACTGCTTTCCTCTACCTCCGTGAGACAGAGGCTCCATGGGTAGGAGCCCACGGTTGAACAGACATGCTCCTGCCCCATTGTGGACATGGCACATGCTGTTGGAAGCTTCTGAGATTGGGGTCTGGCGGCTATTTGTTATTGCAGCATAACCAAGCTTATCCTGACTGACACAATGACTCTTGAGTGGCTGAGGCTGGGATTGCACCCCTAGTTTCCTCTTGTCCTTGGCACACTGGGAGAGGGGCTTCCCTGTCTTATCCCCTGTGGCAGGACCCCTGTCCCATTTTCTGGGTCTTCAGAGGTCCCTGGAACGAAAGCAGGCCAGCCGAGAACATGTGCGTGGCCCTCATCCTGCAGGCTGGCCAGCCCGGGCTCCCCCACCCGCCCCTGGCTGTGGGTTCATTAGATGAAAGTGCTATCACCTGTCAGACAAACTGCTAGAACTGTGATAAATTAATGATCAAATGGTACAGTCGGCGTGGCTACTGTAATGCCTCAGCTGGTTACAAGCCGGCCGGCTGCTTAAAAAATGCAGCCAGCATTAAAAAAAAATCAGGCGTTAAAGGAAAATGTCACTGGCCTTTTCAAAAAGGATCTGTTTTAAAATGACCACAGACGACTTGGTTTCAGGGTCTTTATTTGATTCCTGTTCTTTGTATTTTGCTTTATTGCTCACAAAGAAGAAGGGGTGGGGTGTGGAGTGGGGAGAGGGCAGAAGGAAGGTTGGAATTTCTGATGATTTCCACCAGCCTCCAGCCCTGTGGAACATCTGACAGGGAACTGAGCCCCTTTTGACAAGCACAGGGCGATTCTTGCCAGGGCCTGGAAGGAATGACTATCTGGGCAGTAATTACTATACAAAGTAATAGTTACAGTTATCTTGTACTGTGGTCTTTGCTTTCTTCTTTCATCTGGTCATACTGTTAGCTCCACAAGATGGACAGCAATATCCCCATTTGTCAGACAAGAAAACTGATACTCCAAAAGTAACCATGGTTAACACTCTTTGAGTGCTAACTATGTGTACCTGACATGCACCATCTCATACAACTGCCACCAGAGCCCTGAGTGCATACTAATATGACCTCCATTTTAGAGGAGAGAAAAGGGAGGATCAGAGAGGTCAGGCAACTTGCCCCCAGTCACACAGCCAATAAGTGGTAAAAGGAGGAATTCCACAGTCATTTCTGGCTGCTGGGACCCTGGAATCTCATCCCTGAGGACTTCCCGGAGCAATTTCCAAAAAGAAAGAGGGAAAAGACTGCTCTTGCTTAAAAGCCAGGGTCCGAAGCTAGATTCCCAATCATGGTGGATACTTGTTACATAAATGTATAGGTTTCCTCTGTGAGTGAGTCAGCCCTGCCTGGCCCTTCCACCTACGGTTTTATGAGCTTAATTTATTCTTTTTAATATAAAATCTCATTACCTGAACACGATACCACCACTTCCACTTCATCTTTGATATAAGAACAGAGAGAAACCTAAATCAAACCTTTAAATAAAGTCTATAATCATGCTGCACTTTCACTGGCTTTTCAAATTTCTAAACAAAATTAAGTCGAAATACCTTGAGGAGAATAGTGTGGGAAGGGAAGGGGAACTGGAGGGGGGAGACCCGCACATGTCGTTCCTGGGTGGCCACAGGGGATGTGATTACTCAGGAAGGAGAACGAACATGGTGTGCCTAATGCTTGGCTCTTGCTATTCCTGGGCTCCCTGGTCCAGGTTTGGAGAGAGAATCAGATGGAGTCCGCCCCAAACCTGTGTGTGCTGGAGATTGATCTCAAAAAGCCATTTGCCTCACCTTGATGTATTTTTCAAGGCATTTCCTATCCATCGTTAATTTTCATAAAGGAGAAATCGACGATCAGTTTAAAGAAACACAGTCGGAGGTTTTTATTCCCCAGGAGCCTAGGGTGGGCAACTTGAGGCTGGGAGTGGGAGGGTCTTGGCAGCTGATGGTAGCAGAGGTTCCTGGGAGAAGGAGCTTCTTCCCAGCCTCGGGAGGCAGGAGTTTGCATGGGTAAAGAAGGGGCTTGTTGCCCAACTGAGGAAGGTTAATTTTGAAAAGAGCTGTAGCCTGAGTTTCTGGGAGGGGCTGAAAGGAAAGGGCTGTGAGTCCCACCACGTTCCCACAGCTGCTTGGACAGGCTAGTGGGGAAGGGGCTGCCAGCTCCTTGAAGAAGGACAGGGCTTCCTGGGCGATCACCTGGTCCAGCATGCTTACTTCAGTAGGGGAAGCAGCCAGGCCCCCAAAAGTTGGCCACTTGTCTAGGGTCCCACAGATTCCACCAGTGTTGGTCACAGGAGCAGAAAAATGTCACAGAGAAAGAAGCAGTACAGACTAAGGGCTTGCCTGGGTACCAGGACACAGAGGTTTGAGGTTCAGCTCCGCTGCTTGCCTGTCATGTGCCCTCAGTTTCCCCATCTATGAAATGGGGATGAACACTTCCCACTGCATGAAAAATTAAAATGACCTATGGGAAAGTCTCGTCTCTTGTCCACATGAAGGGCAAGTGATAACTGGTGTTAAATCTTAGCACAAACGGCTAGATTCCTTCTTTGCTTTCTTCAGCATATCACTTACCTTGGGACCTGGCCAAAGTCTCCCCTCTTCCAAGAAGCCTTCCTTGATTGTTGATAATGGGCCTAATCCATCCATGGTTTGACTTTTTTTTAGGTCTTAGGGAAATGATATGCATCATTGCAACATGAAGAAAGCAAGACGCCTCTGGTGTCAGCTGGCCTGGGTCCAAACCCTAGCTTTGTATGTTGTCACTTGTGATCTTGGGAAAGTCATTTAACCTCTGGTGCTTCGGTGTCTTTTCTATAAAATGGAAAAAAAATTTTAAATCCCTGTTTTACAGTTGTTGTTCAGATTAAATGAGTTAACTGATATTAAAGAGCCTAGAAAAGTACCTGATACATAGTAAATCTCAATACGGATTATCTAAGAATATTACCAGTATTATTACTTTCCTCTCTCAAAGCAGTTCGGATGCCACTGGTTCTGTATGTTTGTGTGCATATACGTGTGTGGGGGTGTTTCTGTGAGTCTTATATTGAAGTATACTATACAAACAGAAATACGAACAGATCAAAATGCACCGCTGCAAGGATTTTCCCGAAGCAAACACCCCTGCTTAACCAACTTCCAGATCACGACCCAGAACACCACCAGCCCGTCAAAAGAGTCCATGGTACCCTCTCCCAGGAAGCAGCAGTCTCCTGGAGAACACCGCTAGGGTAGATGGAACGCAGGAAGATGGCAGTAGGATGGTCAATGTCACAATAAGTACATTAACACGTGGGGTAGGTGGACAAGGCCAGGAGGAACCACAATGAAAGCCCTCATTGATATTCCCCAGGGACAGACCCCACAGATCTAGGCTCTGTCTCCAACTGGCTGTAAGGCGATCCCTTCCTGTCTCAGGCCTCAATGTCCCTTTCTACACAAAGAGGCAGTTGGTTGAGATAACCTCTTACAGCTCTAAGGATGCATTTTGTCATTCATTTCCTTAAGCATGTATTGAGCACCTACTGTGCCATGCTCTTGAGATACAGCAGTAAGCGAATCAGATACCCATCCCTGTCCTCACAAATTCTACATTTTTCCAGGAGGAAACGGACAATAATAATGGACGTAATGAATAAGTAATTACATACGATTCTAGGATTCTAGAAGAGTTCCCCAGCTAGGAGATAAACGGCAGCCGCCCAACACAATCGTCGTTCTCCAGGCCCCCATGGTCTGTGTCACGCCAGGCCTCAAGTGCCTTCAAAACTGATTCTCCTGAACCCCGTTGCCTGGAGTGTGAGCGTCCAGCTCTCCGCTGAAGAGGTTGAAGGTGACGGGAGAGATTTTCCATCTATATGAGTTTTCCCAGTTTGTCCAAATGAGGACAAAACATTTCAGACACACGAAAGGGAGAGAAATAGTCATGAACAGCCCCAGACTGTGCGATAAGAGTTGAAGTTCTCTGGACCCGTCCCTGACTGCATGGAGGTTTATTGTCTCCTGTTAGGAGCTCCACCCCCACACCCTGTGCTCTGTGGATTTGAAGGAACCCGTTCCACATCCCCACGCACCTGCCATTTTCCTGAAAATGAGCTCTTTGCCTCAGGGGTCCCCTGCTTGCTGCCCAGAGAAAGATCTCATCAAATGCACAGGGCCCTTGGAGCACATTCTCTCTGCAGGATGAAAATCCCACGGCCTACCTCTCCTGCAGGTAGGAGGTGATGAAACAGGCTGATGGGCAGACGTGGGCCCTTGCTCTGTCCCCGTTTGAGTGGAAGAGGAGACAGAGGCTGGTGGTGGTGACAAGAGTCAGGAAACCAGGAAAAGGCTGACCTTAAGTATCTTAGGGAGGAGCCAGCTGACAGAAATGGTCCTTGAGTAACAAAGTCACAGGTAAAATTCCAGGAATTTAATGAGTGTGCCCCACAGGCCCCCACAGGCTGTCTGGAGCACATTCTGGCGGGCTTATACTGGGTCAGACTTTCCCTTCTACTTGCTCCAGTTGTGGGAAATCAGGCATCTTAAGGAGGGCCTGGAGTTGCAGGGTGGGAAGGTACCCGGGGCCTCAAGAAAACAGCTAGTTACCAGCTGGTTGATAATATTTTAATAATTTAACAAGCAATGTGACCTGGGCTAGAACAGCACAAAGAGACATACATGGGCCCCCACTGCAAAGAGCTGACAACGGCCTTGGACAAAGAACTTTAATGCAGGATGCATACTGGAGTCCAGAAACTTCTATTCCATCCTGAGTTTTGAGGGTCTAGCTTCATTCAAAGAACAGGAAAAAAGCAGTTTTCTTGACATGGGAAGCCATGTCCGGTGTGGAGTGGGCACTGGTTATACAAGGCTGCTGGTTGGCTGCCGTACTGCATACACTGATTTGTTGGAGACGTAAATGTTTTCTTCAGAAATTCATTAGTTGTCAAAATTTCTAAATAGGGGGGATTTCCCATAAAAATCTGAACTTCTGAGTTCTCTTAGAAAATCAGAAGATGGGCAACTGTAAGCCCAGTGCCAGCCCTAGATGGTGCCTGGAGTAGTGTGGGAGCTCCTCCCCCCAATAGTGTGTGCCCTCCAGGTCCCCCCAAGTCCTCTGCAGCCTCCTTTACTTGTTTATGTTTCATGCCTGACCCTGTGTTTGCCACCCATGGGAAAATGGAAAAAGCAGAGGGTTTGAAGCCAGGAGATCTGGGCTACTGTCTTAATCCTGCCCTTCCCGAGTTCATACCATCTCTTGGAATCTCAGCTACCCCACCTGTAAAATGCAGGGCATAATAATTTCTTCTGCAAGCGTGGTTGTGAGGATCATATAAGATTGTTTAAATCACCGAGAGACAGGACTACCTGGGGGTAAAAAGCAGCAGCATCAGAATCAGTCTGCATTTAAATCCTGGAGCTGTCACTGACAGGCTGCATGACCTTAGACAAATCCCTGAAACTTCCCGTACCTCATTTTTCTCATCTGTAAAATGGGTATGAGAAATGGTCAAGCTGACCGGCCATCGTGAGGATTCTGTGGGTTAAGACATGTGAAGTACTTAGCCTGGTGCGACATCACGTGTTCAAAAACCATGCATTGCTATTATTATTACTATCATGTGACTTACTCGTTTTATGCGGCTAAAAGTTACAGCCCTGAATGGGGGCAGGAGCTCTGTTTGAGGAATATCACAAAAGCAATCTCTTTCTTTTTATCTGGAATATTATCCCAAGGGAGGGTAAATCTTAAGTTAGAAAATTTGGGGTGCCATAAGAGCCTCCCCCACACTGAATTCTCCTTAGTGGTCTCCCCCTTTGGCTCTGGGGCTATGGGACCGTGAGGGCCTGGGGTAGGTAGCCTCTCCCTACAGTGCTTTGCCAGACCTGTCCTGTCGAGCGGTTTCTACCCCAGTTCCTTACAGGGTGCCTCAGAGTCACCTAGGAACCCAGAGCGGGCGTCCAGATGTGACAGAAGCCTATTTTTATCCACTATTGATCTCTCTTGCCCAGAAACCATCATTACCCTGGTGTAAAATGGCAGCTCCCGATGGCAGAAGCCTCTTGGTCTCTCTGGCTGATGGGTGCCCAGCAAATTGTTCCAAGCCACCGAGTGGGAAAACCAAAATAACTTTATGAGACAGCCGTCCAGGCCCGGCCCTGCTGGGGCTCTCGGAAAAAGCTAACTTGGACCCTTTCTAACATTATCCACAGTTTTTCTTGACTTGTCTTTTTTGAAACAAAGTTGAGCCTAGTCTCTAATTGATCTGTGTTGGCAGTTCTTGGCTCTGCCTGGCAGCTGGACAAAGTTGTAAGGTCTTTGCCAGGGTCAAGCCTGGCAGACGCTCTTCCGAATGGGGCCCTCGGTGGCCCAGGGCTCTGGGCTCGCAGAGGGACCCAGGGATCCTTATACACCAGAGGGCAGCTGGGCCAAGGAAGAGGGTAATGTGTCTTCTTTCCTGTTAAAGCCAAGCTCCCTTACCCTGTCTAATAGCCCAAAATCAATCCTGCTCTTCTGAGTGGACAGAGTAAGAAGCTCACCTCTTACGCACCCAGAACCACCCTGTGGTGAGGGAGTCAGCAGAGAAGATACGCAAACACCAAACCCAAATGCAGGGGGCACCAACTGGGTAGCTGGACAGCTCGCGTCCAGTTCCATGGTGTGCTGGCAAATGTTTGATGACACTTTCTGGGAGAGGGGAGCAACCTTTATTCTTGGCATTTGCTGATTCCCACGGTACAAATATCACCGCCATGGCCAATTTCAGGGCATCAACGTGACTAAATGCAGAATTGGGAAAAGATGCATACAATCAGCTCACAAGCTGTTTCGTGCCAGCTCTAACTCACCACTGGCTGCTCTGTGGCCTCAGATAAGTTGTTTAATCTCTCTGTGCCTCAGTTTCCTCAAGTATAAAAGAGGAATAATTAACAGCGTCCACGTCCTAAAATAATTGTAAGATTTAAATGATAAATTCCTGGAAAACTCTTAGAGCTGTGCGTGATACATAGTCACCACTCAGTAAATGTTGGGTGTTAATTATCATTGCTGGGGTTGTTGTTATTAAGAAGTTCACAACTGAATTGGCAGAGCAGCACTCGTGTACACATGCGCACATGCACATGCTCTCACTTAGATACACGTACAAGATAGTGAATCACTAACTTGTGAATGGCCAGACAAGGAGAGACGAGCATTGGGTGGAGCAGTCCCCGAGGCTTCCTGGAGGAGGCAGGGTCTGGATCTGAAGGAGGTGAGAAGAGGACAAGAAGTGAACAGAAAATTGGGGACTGGGACACAGACAGAGGGATGTGTGAGAGCTCAGAGATGGATGGAGAGAGTCAAGGGGATGAAAGTTCAGCATAGAGCACAGGCCTGAATCCACCATTAGTGTGGGCTCCTGATGCATGGGGGCTGAGAGTCCTGGGGCTCTCAAAAGCCAGGCCCAGAGTAGAAGTGTAGGCCAGGAGTCTGGGGCCAGGCATGCAGACCCCTCAGGTTTCCCCTGGCAGGCAATGTCCTAGAGAATTGGCCTGAGCAGCAGACATAATACCCTCGATGCCCAGAGTTTCCATGCCTGCCTCCCCAGCACAGCCAGGCTGCCCTGACTGGGTAATTGCAAGTGGTAATTATTGAGTGTGCACAAAGGCCTGGCTTGTTTTCTCGTGGGGGGGTGGGGGGAGGGCGGGTGGCTTTGTTTGGGCCGGGGATTGTCGTGGGGCCTCTGTTTAGCCAGTGCTGTCTCCTCTTTGTTAACATTCCTCACTAACTGTGGCTCCTCTGGGGCTGGGGAAGAGGGAGAAAAGGCAGCACCCATGCCCTCTAGCTTCCGTTGCCCTGTTCCCAGCTCCTCCATCCCCTGGGAAACCTTGGCCCTGCTTCCTTCTCGCCAGACCCACCGGGGACAGAAACATGGGGCAGGCGGCGGACAAGCCCAGAAATAACCCAGCTCACCTGGCAGGTGCAAGACCCACATCTCAGGCAATTGCCTTAAACATGGGGCCTTTCCCGTTACCCATTGTGGGCTGAAAACAGTCATTAGGTGTCACTTTCTATGGCGGCCTTCTCTTTCTTTGGGGGAAGAGGGGATAATTACACACCTGAGCCCTTCACTACCTTGCACAGCCCCCAGGACAAATGCTACCTAGGTCCTCTCAGCACTTGGAGCCCATTCCCACCCAGCACTTACACGGCCGACAAATGAATGTTTTCGCCTGTCCTCGGTTCACATAAATAGCCACAAATTCCTATAATTAACTACAGTAAGCTAGGCTGGGATTAAAACAAAGACGGGCTTGTTTATGGGATGTTCTGAAACAAGCAATTTTCAACATTACAGTGTCAACTGCTGTCTCTGTCTTTGTTAAGCAGGGTATCATGGTAAGGGGGGGGGCAGGCATGAAGGGTGAGGGGCCCCAGCTGGGAGTTGGGAAGGGGGTAGGGACAACCGTTTCTGATGTTTCAGCCAAAAACCTTTCGTCCATGGGTCATCAGGCCCCAAGACCCTAAGACCCACTGAACTTATAGTAGAGGACAGTTGGCCCAGGCATAGCCAAAGAGACACCCTCTCTTCTCCCCAGTGGTAGGGTTTGAGGGTCCCCAGAAGAGCTTCTGCCCTTACTCCTGGCAAAAGCGTCTCCTATCCACCCAGAAAAGTTCCCAAAATCATCACCACTAGGTGCTAAAGTGGGCTAAGGCTTTAAGAGATCATCTGGCCCTGGCCTTTCTTTTCCAGATAGTGAAACCGAGCCACAGACACGTTAACATAGCTAATTAATGCTCAAGGTTCCTCGGTGAGTAGATGGCCAAGCAAGATTTGAACGCAGGTCTTCTGATGACTACAAGGGCCGGCAAACGAGGGCCTTTTCTTATAGCCTGTGAGCCAAAAATACCTAGTTTTCACATTTTTAAATGGTCGGGGAAAAAATTAAAAGAAGAAGACTATGACACGGCTTGTGAAAGTTAAATGAAATTTAAGTGCCCATAAAAAATAAAAAAAAGTTTTGCCGGAGCACAGCCTCTCATCCGTTTCCACGTTACCTCTGGCTACTCTGAGCTACAAAGGCACAGCCGAGTAGCTGCCAGAGACTCTCTGGCCTGCAAGGCCTAAAATATTTACCATCCGACTCCTCACAGAAAATGTTTGCTGCTCCCTGCACTAGTACATTGTCCGCCACGCGATTTCAAAAGTAAAATACAAAGCAGAGTTTTTTCAAGTGTGCTTCTTGTTCCACGAGGCTCTTCCTTCAGACAAAATCTTGGGCAGACCCTCGGTGTGGAAAGTCTTACAGGCGCCTGTTCTGTTCAGTTAGGCTGGGTGGGAGTGGGGTGACTAAGAACCCTGAGGAGACCTGGGGGACTCCCTGAGTCGGTGGAAGCGTCTGAAACCCCTGGTGGAAATAGGGTCCCTTGGCAAGGCCTCCCCATCCCACCAGAGCTGCGGAGGTGTCCGCATGGCCTGTGCTACGGTCCTCTGAGGAGGAGCTGGGTCTCTGGCAGACCCTGAGATAGGAAATTGCCAGGAGACCTTTTTTGATAGGGTGGCTTTGCTCCGCGGGTATTAGGCAAATGAGTTGAACATCCCACAGGTATTTGCACTGAGCTCGTCCTCTGTGCCAGGCTCTGTGCTGAGCTCTGGGGACACTGAGGAGAAGAGATGGGACAATGTCGCTGCCCTTTCAGAGCTGACATTCTAATAGGAGAGACAGAGTGAAGACGTGAAGTAACAAATGTTAAGTTGTTGCTTGTTATAAGGAAGAAAAATAGAGTACGAGATTGGAGAGAGACAAGCGTCTAATATTAGATCAAGGAGAAAAGGAAGGACTCGGAGGAGTGACTTTTGAAAAGGGAATGAATAAATGAGAAAAAAAGTAAAAGGGTAGAGAAAAATCCAGACTTTGGATAGGGCTGGGGCAGGCTGGCCCATATAAGTTGCTAGGTAGAAGTCTCAGGGAACAGTCGAGAGAGGCAGATTGGGCATTGCAAAAAGACCTTGAAAACTTAGAGGTCTGAGGTGGGCGGGGGCAGGAGGGTCCTCCCTGCAGACGACCTTAAATCCTGTGTCCCATACTTGTGATCTTGGCCAGACCCCTGGAGAAGAAGCCCAAAGCACAGATGCTTGTCTCCAATGGCAAGATCAGGCTTCCGAGGCACAAAATCAGTGGAGAAGACCCTGGAATCTAGGTCCCTTGACGCCTGGAGAAGCCCTCTGGGGGAGAGTGGGCTGCTGGGGCCACAGGCGGTGATCCCAGTTCACACCCTGCCCCAGGGTCGCAGGTCTGTAGCCTGCGCTCTTGAATGGAATTCTCCCGCGTCCAACCCCTTACAGTTTTATTTGTTCATCTTGATGCTTTGCCATAATGGTGCTGCCATAAGCGTGGCAAGGTGACAAAGCTCATAAAAAGTCAAGAAGGTGTTTAACAGCCACCTGGTGGTAATGAGGGCTCCCGCCAGGGCTGCCTCCAGGGCCAAGGGGCCAAGTGGCTGCAAACACATTAGTCTGGGCCCCAGTCAGAACCCAGAGAGGCACAGAGGGGAGAAAGGTTGGCCTAGTGAGCACGCTCTGGGAAAGCAGGAGATTCTCCCCGAGGTGGCGTTTCTGGGCCTCTGTTGCCACTTCTGAAAAATGGGGGTGGATGGAGTGGTGACAATCCAACCTCTCACCGGTGTCATGAAAAGCAAATGAGGTGACCCGCCTGAAGCCATTTACAAACTGTTGGAGGGGTATGCATGCACTGCTGAAGGAATCACTGCAGAGGCCGAGCGACAGGAGTGCAGTCTGGCTAAGTCTCTCTGAGCTCAGGAGTCTCCTTAGACAACAGGCTGTATGTGCAGAAATTAAGACAGGGCCGTGGGGGCAAAGCTGCCTGGGTTCAAACCCCAGCAGTGATCCCGAGGGGACATGCAATTTAAGCCAAGTTGCTTCATTTCTCAGGGTCTCGGTTTCATCACCTATAAAATGGAGATAATAATGGGTCTTACTTTTTAGGATTTCTGCCAGAATCGCCTGTCTTAGTTACATAAGTAAAGCCGTTAGAAAGTGCTTAGTTCAGGGTTATTAACAGGGACCATCTCGGCTGTGGGTTCTGAGCTCAGTAGACAGCTGGGCACACAGGAAGGGTTGTTGTCCCTGGTGCGTGGGGCTGGTTGGGGGAATTTGTGCTGGTGGTCTTTGCTTCTCCCTCTTCCGGCCTCTCACCACCCAGCAGAAGCTGAGACTTGGCCAGATCTCCTGTACGTCATGGTTTTCTTCTTCATTCAGTTATTTGCTAAGGTTGAATTTACTGAGTGCCAGGCATGGGTGTAGGTGTAGAGGACAGCCTGGGGACAAAAAGACCAGAACCCTGCCTGCGGAGCTGACTTCTAGAGAGGGAAGCAAGAAATACATCTGCAAAGAGATACATAATGTTATTCCGGGCAGACTAGTGCTTTGAAGAAGACCATAGCAGCTAAGGGGCAGGGTACTCGGTGAAAGTATCTCTGAGGCGGCGATGGCCCAGCACATATCCTCTCTGGCCTCAGTTTCCCGATCCGTATGACATGTGTGACAGGGATACCTGTCTGGTCTCTGGTCACGTTGCCCACCTTTTTGCTGTCTTCCGGGGGACAGTCCTATCCCAGAGCCTGAGGCGGCTGTCCCTCGCGAGCAAGAGGCAGGCACCTGACTCCTTAGAACCACTGCCACAATCAGCTCTGAGGAGAGCTGTGTTTTTTTCATTCGGACCAAAGGTACAATTAACAGCCTCCGCTTGGGCCTCGCCCAGCCCCAGGGCCTCTGCTCACGCCTGACTGACCGGCAGGAGGGAAGGGACCCTCCCAGTACCCCTCAGTCAACTGCCAGGGCTATTTTGGTGACTGTTATTTGGGCAAGGAGTGGGCTAGTGGCTTGTGGGAAGGAGGAAAGGAGGGAAGATGCTAAAAATACTGAGGCCAGACTGAGGTGACTGGCCTCTACCCTCTCTCGGGCCGGGCCTCCCTTCCTGGGTGACAGGAGTCTGGTCCGCGTTCTGTCCTGGGGACAGGCTGCTGAGGGCTCAGACCCACCCAGGAGCTCTTTGCTTTTGGCTCATGTTAGTCCCAGCCACCATTAGCCCGGAGCTTTCGGGGTGGTTAAGTGACCTGCTGAGGCCACGCAGTTGGTACGTGGAGGACAGATGTCTGGGATGTTGAGAGGCAGCTGTAAATGCAGCAAAGACCAGCCCTGTCCGCGTGGCGTCCTGCTGAGCATATGGTTTGGAGAAATCTGAGTGATGACGTCCCCTCCCCACACCCCACCAGCCCTTCCCCACCGGTGCCTCTTCTCACATATCAAAATCCCACAAGTCAAGGCCACGTCCTCAAGGACCGTGGAACTGAAGACCCAGTGGTCTGTTGTCTCCCTCTGCTCTTTTTTGTCATCTGCTCAGCAGGGGGACCCAGGAGCAGGAGGACTTTTCTGAACACTGGCTCCATCACCCCTTGATCCAAGGTGATCTTGGACGATCACCCTCAGCTCCTTGGCTCTAACCACCATGTAAAAAGCCATCTGGGTGACTCCCTGTGGCTTCCACCAGATGGGAGCTCCAAGCAAACAGGGTCTGTGGTGATTCAGCTTGAAGGTCCATCTACTGCATGAGTGAGCCCACCTCTATCAGGAAAGATGGGACACACCAGGAGAGGGAAACTACGAGCCCTTAACTTGAGATCTAGTCATTCATTCATCCACTCACTTGTTCCTTTGTTCAGTCATTCCTTAAATACTTTTTAAGGGAGCACCATCTACATCTACGCATTCTTCTAGGCACTACATATGCAAACAGAAAGTCCAGTGGGGGGCAAATCAAAGCCCCACATCCTCATGAAACTTATGCTGTAGAAGGAATAGACAGACATGCAGGAATAAATGAAGGAATGTGGTTGGAGATGATGGGTGCTGTGAAGAAAAAGAAAGCAGAGTTTAAGAAATAGGGAGTGTGTTATGTAGGTATACGTGTGTGTGCCTATGTATGTATGTGCATATGTGTGCATGTGTTTTCATATATGTATGTGTACATGTGTATGTATATATGTTTTGTGTATATGTGCGTGTACGTGTGTGTGCGCGAGTACACGTGTGTGTGTGTGTGTGTGTGTGTGTGTGTGAGAGACAGAGACAGAGAGAGATTGTGTAGGGGGCTGGGAATGGTAATCAGTATGAGCCACTCACATACCTGGGGAAGAGCATCCCAGGAGAGGCCGTGAAGTACAAAGTGCTGAGGGGACAACGTGCTTGGAGGAGGGAGAAGGAAAGGCATGGGCATCCTTCCTCCACCCTTGGGCTACCACAGGTCCTGGGGGCCGAGGCAGCCCCTGCCCTCTGTCTTGCCCTCTGCCTAGGGCGGTCCTCTCTCCCCTCTGAGCCCCTGGTGAACCTTCACCCTACAATTACCATCCTCTGCCCAGGGCTATTTCCTGCAGACTTGTAAATAGAACCTCTTTCAGCTCCACACACATTATGGTTTGTCTAAAACGGTGTCAAAGGAGCCAATTTTCCTGAACGGGGACCATTGACGAGAGGTAAAGTTTACAGAGGATTCCCGCAGGACCTGGACCTGCTGGAATCCAAAACAACAAGGGCCTGGGGGTGACGCAAGCTCAGGGCCAAGCAAGCTCGAACAGAAGGGCAGATCTCGAGCTTCTTTCCGGGTGGGTTTTCTTTGGGACATGGAAGTAAATACGATGGTTGGGCCCCAACCCGACCAGTGTTATAAGGGAGGGTCCCAGCTTGGGCTCAGGGACTGGCAGTGCCTGGCGCTAGGCCTGCCTCCACTGCTCTGTCTTAGGTAAAGACTTGCTTACCTTTTGTGAGCAGACACCAATGACACTTGACTTGACAGCTGTGACAAGTTGCTGCCATTTTGCAGAAGTAAAGGAGATTTATTATCAGAGAGAGGAAAGAAGTATGAGGAAAAGATGAGATGGTCCTAAGGCTTCTCCATCCGCCATGCCAGCTGTTAGTGACTGCCCAGGCCCATCTGACATGGGCTGTGAGACATGACACCCCCACTCTGGGCAGCAGCAGCCCATAGACACGGGGTTTCACTGAGTGGAAGGCAAGCTGGATTGGGGTCCCCCTATGAAGTTGAGGTTATTATCTCCATCCTATAGATGAAGTAACTGAAGCTCAGAGAGAGGCCACATATTTAATGCTGAAGGTTGCATATGGGATAAGTGGCAGAGACAGGATTTGAACCCAGGGTTGCCTGACCCCCAAAGCCCATGAGTCTTCCCCACTCCCAGCACCTCCCAGCCCTGACACTGCTGTGCCTTAGCAAGTCCTGGGCAACGCCCTCTGAGCGGGAACCTCTACAGACCATGACCTTCCCGCGCCCCCAGAGGAGCGTGTCATGCCAGCTCTGCAGTGCCAGCCCTTTCTAGGGCCCAGGCCTGAACCCTGCAAGGCAGATGCTGCCCGCTTTGGCCCAGGTTCCTGCCTCACTTATGCTTCTATGAATAAAGGTTCAGAGAGCATTTTAGGAACCAAAACCACCTAGTAATCTTCCCAATCTTTTTTTTCTAACAAAACAAAACGCTAGAACAGATGTTCAAGGAACATTCTAGCTAGACAAGTACACTCCGTTGGATTATATAAAAATGATCCAGGACATAGAGGTCCAGAATTGGGTTCTGGACCCAGAGTTACCTCTAAGTCATTTAATTTCTCTGAACCTCAGTTCCATCACTTACCAAATGGGAAAGCTGTTCATACCCATCCTGTTAACACCCCATTTGCCTCAAGGAACAGTTGAATGGGAAACAAGACACAGTGGTAAAGAACACAGGTTTTAGGGTCAAACAGACCTGGGTTTGAGTTCACAGCTCCACCATTTCCAGCTGTGTGACCTCTGGTATCTGAAAGTGCCCTCCCCGGGTCTCAGTTTCCTTGGCAGCAGAGTGGAATGAACAATTCTTGCCCTGCCTCTCTTCCGGGATGGGTGTGAGCCTCCTGAGGGTCAGGGGAGAATAATGTATTCTAGCTTTTCCTCCTCCCTCTGGGGATTTTAGCTATTAAGGGAACACACACACACACACACACACACACACACACACACACATTGTATATGTACCATATATATACCATACATGGTATATATATGTGTGTGTATATGTATATCATCTATATACACATACATATATAATATATATACACCATATATGGTATGTATATATGATGTATACCATATTATACCATATATAATATTATGTGTATATATATACATGTATATGTATATGTATATGTATATATCCATATAATGCTTTAACAGCTAAAGATCTCCAGCGGGAGGAGGAAAACACTATGATGGTATATATATACATGATATCTATATTTCATATAGATATGAGATATATGTATATCTCATATATATGGTAAAATCATGATTCACACAAATATAAAATGAGCACATGTCAAAGATTTTATTTAACTCATCAATTAATGAGGCAACTGGTAAGCTATTAACTACTATTCAAAGGAGGATTCAAAGAACCCACATACATAGGCAATTGAGAAAGCTGAAATGAATTTACAAATACATGCAAAAATGATCTCTCTGTGCAACATGAATCAGTTGCATTCCCGCCAAACACAATTCATTTGCATTCCCACAGACAAGAAGCATTTGAATTACTATTAGCTTTCTACAACTTGCAGAGATGTTAAATAGCTCAGAGACTACGAAGTTGTGGAGGTAATCCAGAAGGATGGTAATCCAGACAGGACACACATGGCAGTTTCTTTGCTGCACATTTCAAAGCCTTTCACAATTTTTTCTGACACAGTCATGGTGCCCTCCCTCCACCCACGCCCACCACCAAAACAGCGTAGCAAAGAAATGTGTGTTGCTCCAGCCTCACAAATCAAGGGGGCAGAAAAGGTTTATCCCGGGTATCAACTTCTGTTATCTGCAGCGGCTGCTGTGAGCATGGAATGGAGAAGTTTCCACAGTTGCTCAGCATGAAAGAGAAGGGGTCTAGTGTAGGGATAAGTGAGGCACAGAATTCTCCCATCGACTCCGGCCGCCCTGTGTGATGCTCTTTGCTCTTTCCCTCGCTGGCTGGCTGGACTAGAAAGGACCCCAGGCTGACATGGAGAGTTGAGTGCTGCAGAGGACAGCACCCACCTTCCACTTCACCCCTGGGACTTGATTCCATCCCTTGTTCCCTTTTGGGACTTGCCATGGCTGAGCTGGGAGAGTCATCAGGAGGAGAAAGATCATCCATCCATGGTGGGGTGGGGTGGAAGGAGTAAGGAACGATCCCCGTGAAAGTACGAGTTTGCAAAGGCTTTCATGAAACAGGAGAATGACCGAACTACATGTCGTTCCCAGTCTTTATTTCTGCCACTTCAGCCTTCCTCAGAAGTAGCTGACCCTTCGTTAGAGAACTGCAGATGTTTATAGCGTACCCTGAGCCTTCGGTCCAGCAGAGACTGCAGCGGCAGTGGTGTTGTGGCCAGAGGAAGTGGCCACCGCCTCCACTTCTCTTCTTTAGGGGTCTCTCGTAGAGACACGGCGAGGGGAGAATCCGCCCTTACTAGATGGTCATGTGTAGTCACCACTCATTATCAGCAGCCAAGTGAGACGCGTGCCCTGACAGCAGGCAGACAAGAGCTTGAGTTGTGAGAGAGCAAGACCGAATGCCCTGACCTCCACCATGGCCGAGGATCCCCTTTCCTCTGACTTGCCCAGACATGGAAGGGCCTGGTGCGTGGTGGTGGGTGATGGCACAGATGGTGTTTGCAGTTGTATATGCTCAAGGGCTGGCATGGCCGTGCAGTTAACAAGCAGCAGGACATTCGTTTCCCAGCACATGAGCACAGGGTGCTTGCACACATGCGTAATGTCCAGGGCAAGGGAAGGGACGGGCTGGCCTTGCACTGACCAGCCCTGTCCAGCCTGTTATACTGTCATTAGCATCACCAGGGCCTTTCCCTTCATCATCGTCCTCATCATTCTGATCAGCCCCACTGCCATGGTCAATGCCGTGATTCATTATTACATCCTGAACACCTAGCACAGAGTGGTTACTGAGCAAATGTCGTCAACTGAGTAAGAGGAGACATCGATGAGAAAAAGGATGGGGTAAGGGCGCTGGCAGACGCCAACATGCAGATCTTATTCCCAGACTAGCACTCCAATGAGCTTGCTGGCCTGGGGCTCTGGGACCAGTTGCTTTGTACCACAGAGGGACAGGGAGCATATAGGAAGCAGACTCAGTCCCCGAGCGTAGGCAGTCCTGGCTCCATGCTGAAGA
This sequence comes from Rhinolophus hipposideros, assembly GCF_964194185.1. Classification (NCBI taxonomy): domain Eukaryota; kingdom Metazoa; phylum Chordata; class Mammalia; order Chiroptera; family Rhinolophidae; genus Rhinolophus; species Rhinolophus hipposideros. The sequence continues at coordinate 8,406,992 of NC_138067.1, read as the reverse complement.
AAATACAACTCCCTCCATAGTGAGCCGTAGGGATATTTAGGAGGGAAAGCAGAACAGAGGATGAGAGAAATCTCACCCAAGTCCTGGCTGTTATAAACTTCAGTTCTCTATGTTTCAGTTTCCATTTCTGTAAGATGGAATAGCAATATCCCTATTTCACAGGACTGTAACAGTTAGACGAAGGCTCACATGTAAAGCATAGGCCCGAATAAATGCTACCCGCTCTCATTATTAGCACTCTGATCGAAATGGTTTTACTTATCAGAGGATTCACAAGCTGGACTTGGTGCTGGGAGCTTGGAGAATCAGAAGTGGAACTCTTTGTGCGTGGTCATGGCCCGTAGGACCTTAGATGGCTTCATTGTTCACGGACGTGCCTCTCTCCACTGCACATTCTTGAGATTTATCCTGGAGCGGTGGTGAATTTTATGAGTCAATTTGGCTACACTTTGGTGACTAGTTGTTTGGACAAACACGAGTCACGAGTCACAAGTTTAGTTGTTGCTGAAAAGACACTGTTTAAATGTGATTAACATTTACACTCAATTGACTTTAGGTAAAACAGATTACCCTTCATAATGTGGATGGGCCTCATCCAATCAATTGGAGACCTTAATAACAAAAACTGGGTTTCTCAAAGAAGGAACTTTGCCTCCACATGGCATAGAAATGCTGTCTGAGTTTCCAGCCTTTGGACTCAAGACCAACATCAGCTCTTACCTGAATCTCCAGCCTGCCAGCTTGCCCTATGAACTTGAGACTTGGCAGCTCCAACAGTCATGTGAGCCAAGTCTTTAAAATAAATCTCTCTGTAGATGATGATGATGATGATAGATAGATAGATAGATAGATTGATAGATAGATGATAGATCTTTATCAAAAAAGGGATATAGATAGATATCAACATAGACAGAGACAGAAATAGAGACATAGATATAAACTAATATGTACAGTATTAGTATATATAGAGAGCGATACAGGTGTATACTAATACACCTGCTTTCACCCCAAATGGCTTGGCAAAAAGCCCCAAGTTGGAAATATTCAGGAACATGTAGAAACTTGGTTCTCAAAATGTGAAACCAGAATTGAGCTCTGAACCCCCAATGAATGCTGTTTCATTTGGACAAAGTATTGGTTAAAATATGCAACCGCTGCCTACTTCCAGTCACATCCCCCTAATGTCATCCCGTGGGGAGCAACTGTGAACCTTGCAATACACCCTGGAATTTTCCTGAGCCACCTGTCTTACAAGCCACATTGTCAGTCTCCAGATGAGATACTTGCTTCTCTAGTGAAGGTAGATGGAGTCCTCAAGGCAGAAAGTAGAGACCCTCTCCTGCAGGCTGCTTGGCCACCCACAGGCATGGGGACACACATTACTCTTGTGAACAGCTTTACAGCCTGAGACTGCTTCTTGGAATGGAAGCTCAACAGCTCCCTACACATCTATCATCTTGTCGACCTCCCTGGTTGATGGGGGGAATTTGAGAACTGTGACTTTTTCAATTTAAATATTCAGAATACCTCACTGTTAAAGTTGGGAAACTCTGAAGTGGAAATGCGCTTGGCACTCAGAACAATCTCTTACTTAGGTGGCTCTGAAAACTTGTACTCCAGCCACTGAGACAGGCCACGTGTTCTGTCAGCCTTGCTTGCTCGTTACAGAGACCCTGTCTTCTTAGCCGTGTGAGTTGCTGGGAGAAGCATGCGGTTTGGGATGAGTAGGCTGGGATTTGAGTCATACATCTGAATTTTTCTAGATGTCTGACTTTGAGCAAGGTCCTCAAACTCTCTGTGCCAGAGTTCTCTGTTACGTAAAAAGGAGATTACAGCAATTGTATTTCCTGCCTTACATAGTGCATCAGTCAGGACAAGCTAGGTCATGCTGCATAACAAACGATTTCAAAATTTCAGTGGTTGAAAACAAGAAGGATTGGTTTGCTCACTCACATGACATGTCCGTTACACATTGTCACAGAGCTCTGTCCCGTGTCATCTTCATTCACATAGGCTGGCAGAGGCATCATCTGAAATATCACTGGCCATCAGGATAGGGTGAAGGGAAAATGGAGAGTCGTGAATTAACTCTGAAGTGCTTCCAGCCAGAAGTGACACATTTATTGGTCTGGGCAAGTCACAAAGCCACATCTAACTTTAAAAGGAGAAGGAAGTGCAATTCTCTGTGTGTCTGGAAGGCAGGGGAAGGACGGGGGGCAGAAAACTTTGTCAATCAGGACAAATATCTGCCATACCAAAGTCTGAGGCGGAGCATATGAGAGAATCCCTTAGATTGTAGCAGACTCAGGACACTGTAAAGAGTTTTCCCATTTATAACTATTCTCAGACTATCCTGCCCACTGGGATGACCCCCTTATAACTGAGAACTGCCACACATTCCAATGGCCTGGCTACTTTTGTGTTTATAATCACACTGGTGTCGAGAAGTCCAATGGCAATCATGAAAGGTAAGAAGAAAAGGAACAGAGATAGACTTAATATGACAAGATATAGTAGTGCCAAATGAGAACCAATTGAAAAATGTATTATGTGTTTTCAGAACTCAAGAGAGTATGGGTGTAGCAGCCAGCACCATATTCTTATTTCAAGTAGTGATTCGGTGTTGGTAAAGCAATATTATTCTTTATCTTAAATATTTAGATTTTAAAATGTGAATGTAAATATTTTAAAATTTGACTGTTGCTATTTTTAATCTAAGTTTATATTTAATTCATCGATGTGTTTGCATTATATAGTTGTATAAGGGCTGTAAGCCAATCTTATATTTTGTAGGGGACACTCGCTGATCTTTCTGTCACCCAGCATTTTGAACCCTCTTCCTATGACAGTGGAATCCCCGTTTTATGAATCAGGGTCGACATCCCAATGGAGAAGCTGAAAATGCTAGCAATTTGCTTCCCTGACCTCCCTTGCAGCTAGAGAAAAATCACCTGAGTCCACCAGTCAAATACACTCTCACCAGACTCGTCGGAAGCTTGTGATAGAGAAAAAGGAGAGAAGTTATGGGGAACCCTTTCAGGGGAAGTTGGTGGCTGTGGTAGCTGCTATACCTGCAGCATGGTGGTGTCATTAGATAGCTCTGGCCGGCATGCCAGGATGGCCCCACATCAGGCTCTGTAGGACCAGTTATGCCTTTTGATTGGATGTTATGGGGTCTCCATCCTTGTTCTCTCATCTTCAGGGAGAGTCTATTAGCTACTCTATAGCCTTTCATGAATGTTTTCTGCATATATCAGCCACCATTGTTTTCTGTTGTCTGCAACATACATATAAATATTGAAGTGATATTAAAATAAAAATAATCCATGTCAAACCTCAGCATCCACAAGAAGCAACCCCTCCTACAAGAATTGGTACATAATCTAAATTTCATTAGTGCTTATCTAGTGGGACCTTATTTTAAAATGGAAAGGCTGGAAGTAACCTGCCAGGGTGTCACAGTGGATGAGTAACGGAGTCCAAACCAGGGCCCACCTTTCTTGCCTTTAGCCTCCAAGTACCTTCTAACAGAGCAGCCCAGCGAGGGCAGCGCTGGCCTCCTCTGGGCCTCTGGCAGGTAGGGAGGACTTGAGGTGTGAACGGGGAGCTGGTAATGGAATCTAGGGAAACGTCTGCACCCCATCAGCTGTTCCTCCCAGCATCCTGGCAAGGGACACCCCACGACTGAGCACTAGGATTGCTGGCCATGAGCCCAAGAGCAAGCAGGGGGTGGGGGCAAGCCCGTGCCCCTGGAGCCACCAGACAGTCACCTTGCAGTCCACAGCCCTGCTGTAAACAAGCTGCTGTGCCTGCGAGAACATGATAATAGCAGGCCATGCCATCCTGCCCTCTCTGTGTCGGGGAAGGTCTGCAATTACCGTCTTAACCGACTCAGATATGGCTCACAAAGGGCATACATTTCCTGAAGCTGTATACAATTTCGGCAAACTTTCTCCTCCTCTTTCTATTCGAGAGCTGGGAGCTCAGGCTCCCTCCCCCCAGCCCCACTCCTCAAACTTCTCCTGCAAGGCCAACGGTGAGGCATGCTCAGGAGAACAGAACTGCAGAGACTTCCTCACCCATAACTCACACGCTCAGCTGCCAATGGAGTTAAGCTGGGGTCTTGAGGGGTGGGAAAACCGGAGCAGATAGGCCCCTGTCAAAGGGTCCCTGCCAGATCTTCACTGTGCCTGGAACTTTTCCATCAAAGGGCCAATCCTTGGGTAAAGCATGGCTCTCATCAAGTTCCTGCTTGACAATGTTTATCTCTGGGGACACCAAAGGGACTTCTTCAGAGAAAGCCAGTGGTTCCGATTCCTTTAAAAGAGTGTATTAAAAAGTCTATCTGCCCAGGCATGCGCTGAGTGACAAGGGGTAATGTGATGTGAACAGGTCTGTGCTGAGTCTCCGAAAAGCAGTTCTTGGCTCCCACCACTCACAGTGACCCTGCAGGCGTAGAAACTAGGTAGCGTCAGGGAGTTGCCAAAGAATAAGGAGAGAGGCTGAGAGGTAGAAAGAGCGGGAGCCAAGGAGACTTCTGCGCTGTACAGAAATCTGATCTTGCCTGAGTGGGACCCAGGATTACCCCCTTCATCTCTGTGGGCTTTAGCTTCCCCACCTGTAAAATGGGGGTGGGCGGTGCTACCCATCATGACAGGCTAGGTTATCTGGCAGTAACAAACAACCCTGAAAGCTCGGTGACACCCAGTGACACAGGTGAATTTCTCACTCCCACTCCCACTCTATTGTGGGTAGCCTTGGAGTTTCTGCTCATTGTATTCAGAGCAGCTACCAAGTCAAGTGTTGCTGGTTAATGAACCCGAGGGGTGAAGAATGACAGAGACCTTGAACTAGCAATCACGCTCTGGACTACAAATAACATATGTCTCTTCTGTCCACATGCATTGGCCAGAATTAGTCTTCTGGTATATCCAACCACAGGGACCCGGAAGTGCAGTCCTACCATGTGTCCTGGAGGGGGAAGGCCAGAAACACTTGGTGAACAGACTTAGGGCCTAGCATAGGAATCATGGACCGTACTTCTAGGGTTGTTGAAATAATAGGCTATTCTTATTAGAATGATGATAATGGTGGTGATATTCATTATTAGTAAAAATATTAAAATAGGACCCAAGTAGCCTAACAGTGAACAGTCACTGCTCTAAATTTCTATCAAAATGATATTAGAAAATTTGATGTGAAGTCAAGAAGAGCCTCATCCTAGCTCTGCCACCAATTGCTGTGTGATCTTAGGAAAGATGCTGTCTGTCTCTGAGCTTCTAATTCCTCTTTTGTACAATAGGAGTCTTGGGCTAGATATCCAGGACTGAGATTGAGCAGTAGGTAGAGTGCAAATAAAAGGAGTCAAGGGGCTGGCTTTGGCTCACCCCCACTAGTAGAGGTGGCATGTACCCCGTGGTGCTGAGCCCAGGAAAATCTTTGACATCGGAGCTGTCTGTGTCAGGCTTATGAATCTCAATCCCTAAATTATGGGTGACAGTGGCTTCTTAAAGAGGAAATGAATTGTTGCAACACAATCCAGCCATGTTGTATCGATATGATTAGCTAGTTATCCATGGAGTGCAGTAATTTGCTTTGATTTTTAAGTATCCGTTAGCAGCCAAGTCCTAATGAGGCGGCTCTAAATTGATTAGATACTCCAAGATACAGCACCGTTCACAGATTGTCTCAGAGAACTGTCAAGATCCCAAGACTGGCATTTCATTGGATTTAATGATTGCTGGAGAAGGTGTGCACCCCAGCCAGATACAATCACATTTGTCAGCATGATCCTTTTAAGCACAATTCAATTAAAGTGTTATTCTCTAATTTTATTAGAACCGGAGCCCAGAGCTAATGCAAGCTCCCGATATTGCGTCAGGAGGGAAGTGTGCACAATTTAATTTCCCTAATTGGAGTTTAGTGGTCTAACATGCTTTTCATATCTTAATTCTTGGGATAATCTCCGGGTTTTGCACCTGCTACAATTCCTTTAATGGAAATGAGGAATCCGATGCAGTGGTTACGCCTGGCCTGGAATCACTGGGTCACATCTGCCTCATTGAAGGGACTTTGCCCATCTGGATCCTTTGCTGTGACCTGATCCTTTCCCACTGGTCTCGGCCTTGACTGGCATAAGGAACATCTGTAGCCTGGATATGGTCAGCTTTTCCAACCAGGCTTGCAGTCTTGGAATGAAGGTGGTGGAAAGAACGTGGGCTAGTTTGTGACCTCAGCTCCCTCACGCATCCACTCAATGAGTACTGAGTAGGTGACAAGTATGCCGGGCCCTGTGTTAGGTGTTGAGAGCACAAACATTAGCAAATCAGACATGACCTCCAACATCCCGGAACTTTGAGACTGCTGAGAGAAAGTATCATAACATCGTAACCATGCAAATAACAAAGCAATCGCCGTTGTACTAAAAAATGTGAAGGGAAAGAACCACATCAAAGAGATCTTGTCCTACCTTAGGCTTAGTTGTTGGGTGGATTTCTGAGGATTTAAGCCAAGACTTGTCAAGTGTTTTCATGGTCGGAAGATCCTGGACAAGAACCAAGGGAAATGCTAGGAAGCCCTCTTGCAGGACCCTCCTTCCTCTGGCTGCAGTGCCCAGCCCTCTACCCCAGACAAGTCTCATTCTCTGCGTCTTGGGCAGAGTCCCAAGATAAGAAGCAGCTTGGGATATTTGTGGAGCCAGTGGGCCATTTAGTTTAAAGGAGGTAGAAAGTGTCAAGAAATTAGGTTAGAAGGGCATGTGGGGGCCAGATCCCACAGAAGCTCCCGGGTGTCGGTTTACACCTGTTGTCCTGATGCCTCAGTAGGGGTGACAAATTATAAGACCACTCAGTCAGAGGTCAGGTGGGGAGGAGTATTTATCACTGACGTTGTCTAGAATTACTGGCGCAGCGCGATAATAAACAAGAGGAACTTTTACTTGGTTTATTGTTTTACATTCTCTGCACACAGTGACCCCCCGCCCCGATTGCCTCCCCCGAGGCAGACCACTCTCTCCCATTACCCCATCACCACCAGCACACTTGTTGTTTTAAATTTTATCCTACGAGCAGAGGGAAGCCAGAGTAACGTGAGTATAGCCGGCACTGCTCTGTCCCCTACAACAGTGCTTGCTACACACTAGGTGTGACATTTCTGCTTTTAAAGACCATTCTGACAGCAATTCTGCCTCTAATAGAGGTCTGTGCTAAGACCAAATGGCACCCAGGAGCCCCCACCCCCTCCTTTTCCATACTCCACAGCGTCCTGCTCTTCATGGTACTATAATGATAAGGGGGAAAAAACAAAAGAAAAACTAGCTAAGACATATTGAGTTCTATGTACTCAGCACCTCTGTGCATCATCTCATTTAATCCTTTTGCTGGCCAAAGGAGGGCACTGTGATTATACCCTTTTTACAGATGGGAAAACTGGGGCTCAAGGATGTAAGGACCTTGCACAAGGTCCTCAGCGAGCAAATAGCAGAGGGTGATTTAAACTCAGCTTAGCTGACCCTTAACCACCAGAGTGAATTGCCTTCTCACCACCACCAGCCCTGAAGCACTGGGTTTCACAGCCTCATCCAGGCCGAGTGGCATATCTAGAGCCCTGTGGACCCCACACACCCCTCCTATGCTCTAGAGTGGCCTAAGCCAGTCTGGCTCCAGCCAGCATTCAATGGCATGAAGCACAGCGCCTGACACCATCACTTTTGGGACCTGGCTTGGCTAATATGAGCTGGTGCTGGTCTCTGGAGAGATACGGTGTTTCCCCAAAAATAAGACCTAGCCGGACAATCAGCTCTAATGCATTTTTGGAGCAAAAGTTAATATAAGACCCCGTCTTATTTTACTATGATGTAAGACCAGGTCTATAATATAACATAACATAATATAACATAATATAACATAACATAACATAACATAACATAATATATAATAGAATAGAATACCATGTATTAATTGTTGCTCCAAAAGACGCATTAGAGCTAATTGTCTGGCTAGGTCTTATTTTCGGGGAAAAAGGGTAACAGCCCAGCAGTGGTCACAGTTAGATAACAGGCAGGGGAGCGCCTCACTGTTAAGAAATGGCTTCCTTCTGTACTCAGAATCAAACTTCAAGTTCTTTCCATGGCTCACAAGCCTCTAGAAAACTCTGGCCCCATCTTCTAACACTCTCCCCTTCATGTTCTCCAGCCACTATGGCCTTCTTTCTGCTCTGCCTTCCCCTCTAAGTACTTTTGAAATTGCTGAACCCACTATCTAGAACATTCTCCCCGCAGATGCTCTTTCAAACCTGAGCTGAAATGTTACCTCTCACCTAGGCTTTCCCTGATCAGCCAATCTAAAATATCCCTCCACCCTCAGCCCTATCCATCTATTCTACAATATTTTTTATAGCGCTTATCACTATCTAAAATTATCTGGTGTATATACTTATTTTCGTATTTATGATAAGCAAATACATTCCCCACTGACTAGAATGTATTTCTATTAGGGCAGGTCTCGTCTGTCTTATTTACTGCTTCATCCAGCACCTACTAGAGTACCTGGTGTATAGTCGACAATTGGTAAATATTTGTTGGCTCAATGGATGGATGGATGGACGGATGGGGGGATGGATGGGTGAATGGAGAGATGGATGTCAGAGAAAGAACAGCTGCAGAATCATAGGCCATCAGGCTTAGAATGATCCTCAAAAAAAGGGTGCAAGCTTCTCATCTTTCAGAAAAATAAGCTGAAGTCCCAAGACCAGAATATACGCATCCAAGTCTGGAGATTTATGTTATAAAATTACATTTGATTATGAACAAAACAACCCGCCCCCCCCAAAAAAAAGAACAGTACTGAATAACTACAGAGGAAGCCTAACTGATAAAGTGGAAAGAGCACTGGATTGGGAGTCAAACCGTTTTACCAAATGGACTCAGGTACCCATTCAGATATCCAACTGATATTCCTTAATCAACTTGGTTTTGTCCCCCTAACTTAAGCCACTTAGCCAAAGGACTAAATCAATTGGGTGGTCAGTGACCTGTCTTAAAGATGTGAACTGATCGATCCTATTTCCTTCCTTAGGATCTGACCCAGGAAGAAACACTGAGTCATGACAAAGAACAGAATTACAGACTGGGACCTGTGGACTTGCTTTATTCAGCCTTCAGAATAAAAGCTTAAAACTTGAATTACATATTTGCTAATAGCACGTAAAAATCCAAATATCTGGCTTTGCCTCAGAGATCAGAAGATCAGCCAATGCTAGGCCCACATGTCTGTTGGGCAACAGTTGGCTGGCACTGAGCGGCAGCTGCCCCTTGTATTTGTTACTCAGAGCACATCCAGGAAAACAAAATTCACTCCAGGAATTCAGCAATGGGAATTGAATGCAGCTACTTAGCTACAAAGTAGTTAGAATGGGGGTGGGAAAGGGCGAGGTTGTATCATAAGGAAGTGAAATATCTGAGGCACAGAGAGTAACTTGTCCAAGGTCACAGTTAATAAGTGGTAGAGCCTGGATTTGAACACACAGTCCTGGTTTTAGAATCTTTGCTGTTAACATGCATTCGCTCATTTAGCTTCCCAGCACTCCTGTGACGCAACTACTATCACTCAGCGTCTGCACTGTAGAGATAGGAAAACTGAGATCTAAGGAGGAAACGTGATTTGCTCACGGTTTCAGATTTGTTCGCGGCAGCTCACAGGCTTGCTCTGTTTGGGTCCAGGCCAGACTGTACCTCCCATACCTCACATCCACACTGCCAAGATGAACACACGAGATGACACAGACTAGCGATAACTAACACTGAATGAATACTTGTAAGGTGTCAGCCACTGTTCTCGGTGCTTTGCAAGTATTAACACATCCTTACATGAACCCTATGAAGGAGATATGATTTACTCCCATTATACAGATGAGGAAACTGAGGCTCAGAGAGCTTAGGTCGTTTGTCCAAGATCTCCCAGCTGGTAAGCCGTGCAGTCTGGCTCCAGGGCCCTTCTGCTTTTCTGCCTAGACAGGGGTCCTCCTTAGGCCTGAGGGGCACCGAATACTGTGCAAAAAATATCATCAAGATATGGGAGAAAGTATCTGGGGAAACACTGGGCTCCCCAACTCTGAACAGCACGAGATGAATAGCTGGAGGCCCCCTGATGGAGCCCAGATCTGGGGTGGGGAGGCTCCTTCAGCTGGGGCAGTGAGGACCAACAATGAGAGGCTCCTTCTGGAAGTTCCTGAGACTGGGTTCTCACGGAGACAAACCCACAGGATGTGGCCACTAGCAGGTGTTGCTGAGGGAGAAGGTGGGCTCCTTGCTCCGCACAGTGAGGTGATCTCACTGTCAGAAACTATCAGGGCTCAAGTTTGTCTGTGAGCCTGTCTGGAGGCCAAGGCAGGGGGGTGGGGAGATGAGATGGGGACAATTTGAAACAGAAAGAGAAGCAGTCAGCAGGGGAGAGGGAGGGGCAGCGAGTAAGATTGGGAGAGAAGGGGACAAGAGGAAAAAGATATATTGAAGCAATCGGGAAGAAAAGTAAAGGGAGAGAGGAGAATTTTGAGTAAGCAGTTTTAATCTCCCCTCCCCCATCGTCTGTTACCCCCATCCCTGTTTCCCCCCCTCCTCAAAGTTGGGGATTCAGTTATCCTATACATAACAAATAGAATGAGACCAGCATCTTGGAAAATGATTTAGGAAAATCATTCAATAATTGTCTTCATGAACACGGGCCAAATCAAATGATTCTTTCCAATATTTTCTTTCCAAGATGGGCCCAGTGGTGAGGCAAGGGACAGGGGACCAGGTCACCGGCTTGCTGGTGGAATTACCTCTCAGTCTCTCTCACAGGTAGTGAAGATTCATTTCATCTCATCATCTTGTCTGACTTTTCTGGCTCAGGACAGTGAAAAATGATGTGTGGCTCCGGAAAGGGCACCAGAGAAATAAAAGCAGGCTTCTGGCCTCCATTCCAAGTGAGAGCCCAGATGCCTGCACCCAGGATGTCAGAAAGCCCAGGACACCCCTGAGACTTTAGCCAAATCTGCAGCCTTTTGGCCCACAGTGTTAGGGCAGGAGCTTCCGCTGCCTTCCTGGACCCCAGTGAAACAGCTTCACCCCTAATTAGGCCCATGCTCCAGAAGAGCGGGCTGGGGGAAACAAAGGCTTAGGATGCAGCTTGAGTTTCATTGATTTGGGCAGAAAAATGAGCTTATCCTCCCAAAAGAGCAACTGTTGATAACATGCTTTCCTCAATGATTCCAAATCCTAAATTCAGAGTTTCTTATTAGAACACCCAGCTAGAGATGAACATCCCCTGTGAAGGTTTTTGCAGGTTATAACTGGTGGGTTTTCTTTTTGTTGTATTTTACAGCAACAGTGGTGACGGTGCTGTCACAGGGCATTGTGGTCTCCTACTTGGGTGTGGCTCTCTCCTTTCCTCCCTCCCTCCCTTTTTTCCTTCTTTCCTTCCTTCCTCGCTTCCCTCCTCCCTTCCTTCTTTCCTTCCTCTCTTCCTTCTTTCCTTCCTCCTTTCCTTCCTTCTTTCTTCCTTCCCTCCTCCCCTCCCTCCTTCCCCCACCTTTCCTCCTTCCTTCTCTCACATTCCATGTTTCCCTTATTTCAACAAATATTTGCTGAGCACCTACTCTGTGCCAAAGCCTGTCCCAGCTCTGAGAATATAGCAATGAACAAGACAAACAAGGTCCCTGTCCTCATGTAATTCATTCTTTAAAGGAATAACAGACAATAAGTAACCAAACCGACAAACAGCAATGCTATAGTGTTGAGTGCTATGAAAAAAAAATGTACAGGGTCCTGGGATGGGGTGAGCAGAGTCCAAGATGAGGTCGGAGAGTCAGGGAAGGTATCTGGAGGGGGATCTCTGAGCAAAAGGAAGAGGGGGAGGAGGTGAGGTCAGGAAGAGAGGATGTGGGGTCAGATCATTCAGGAACCCATTTTACTCTGGGCGAGATGGGAGCTGTCTGGCTGCAGTGTGGGAAATGGAACTCAAAGTAATAATCCAGGTTGAGAGGTGGGCCAAGTGGCAGCAGTGGAAATGGTAAAACAGGGGCTAGGGGGAATCCTGGATGTATTCTAAAGGTGGAGCTGGCTGGATTTGCTTAGGAATTGGAGAAAGAATGGAATCATCTTCAAATGCTGACAGGGTGAGAGCTAGGTGAAGGAATGCAGCTCTCTACCTGGAGTATAGACCCGGGAATGGTCCTGTCCCAGCCACAGCAGACACCTCACGGCAGGGGGGAGGGAGGCAGCTGAGCCAGATGCCTGGACCTTCCTCCCAGAGCTCTCTGGTGGCCAGTGGAGGAGAAGGCACTCCTCACATAACATTTACTCTTGCCACCCCTGGCGGGTGCCTCTCGGCAAAGTGTTATTACCCTCTTTTTGCACAAGGAAAAAATATATATACATGCCTCATTTCCATTGATCCATCCTGAATCAATGCTTTTAAAAAATCTCACGCACATTTGGCTTAAGAGCCAAAGCATGCATTTTATGTTTTAACATGGTGTCATTGATGGGAGGCCCGTGAGGGTGGGCCCCACCTGCCAGAGCCCCCTGCCCACCCTGGCAGCTGGCATGGTTGCAGTGTGTCCTTAATGGCCTGGCCCCTGCCTGCACCTGCCACGCCTCCCCTGGTCCCCAGCATGGGGCCCTTTCTCAGGTTTTTTTAAAGGATCGATAAGGTGCTGAGGCCTCCCACGGCCACCTGTCACTCACTCTCCACCAGACCATAAATTATGAATCTGCCTCTCTCGCTCTCTCCGGCTCTAATTTCTATTGCATTCGTCAATGGCGCTGCGACGGTTGACTCTTCTCAGCCTCAGAGGCAGGGGTGAGGTTGAACTTTAGTGAGGACACAGGTCAGGGCGGCAGGCTTAGGAAGAGGGCTGTGTAATGGGGGAGGCAGCAGCTGCCGGCATGCTTGGAGGAGCGGTGGAGATGGGCTGGCGCTGGACCTCAGCAGGAGGCAGTATACTCTGTGGTCCTGGGGCTTTCTCCGTGGGTGCAGGGGAGTCAGAACCCATGCTCTCAGCCTAGGAAGAAGGTACATATTTCGGGGGGAGAAGGGAGAGTGGAGGAGGCATAAAATGACATTTCCTGTTGAATCTCCCACTGGCTTTTAGGCCAAAAGGGAACTTTGCTAAGGCTGGGACATGCCAAGGGCAGTGAAAACAGTGGGCACAGCATCAGCCTGGTGGGACGTGGGCTTTCCTCATGCAGGAGCCTTCAGACCAGCCATCCCGAATGCTGAGTGATGTGTTAGAAGAGCCTGGCGCTGGGAGGCAGGAGGCCCGGCCTCTGCGCCTCGTGTTCTGTGTGACTAGAGACCAGCCTGTTGTCTTCCCACAGAGGTATAGCCAAGAGGTCAAGGGAGCTGGCACTTGCAACGGCTACCAGTTATTGAGTACTTACTATGTATTGTCTTGGTTCCTCTTCACAACCACCTGGGGACAGTAACAATCCCTATTTATAGATGAGCAAACTGAGGCCACAGAAGTTAAGATCACCCAGCTCAAAGTGAGGGAGATTTGAACCCAAGCCTGTCCAGCTCCAGAGGTTGCGTTCCTAGTCACTCTGCCCTGCTCCTCCTGTGTTCCCAAGGCCCCTTCCTGCTCTCTTCCTCTTTGATTCACTTAGAATCTGTTCCCAGGGCCTTTGCACTCTTGTCTCCCTGCTATCACCCTCACCTCCTCTGCCCCTGCCCTCAGGGTCTTCCCCAGCTCTGTGCTAGCCAGGCCTCTCCTCCCTGCACCTTATCTTTCCCACCCCCAATCTACATGACTGCCATACTCTCCAGTCTGTTGATATGACAATGGTGGTTAAGGGATTGGAATGTTTGCCCCACCTAGTATGTTTTTGCAATGAAACATAGGGAAAGACTTGAGCCAGAAGTCCAAGGTATCACCTCTGCCTTGCAGGATGACCTAGAGCAAATCCTTTCCTCCCTTCTGACCTCGATTTTCTCATCTATAAAATGGGTATAAGGTAATGCATGTTTTATGTACAAAAAAAAAGGAAATGGAATTGTAGCAGAGAAATGGGGTTATTCTTCAAGATCAAAGTAGATAATGAATGAGGAAATATTTCAAAGCTCTAAAACACCATACATGTGAAACAGATTGGTGCAAATATTTGTGCAAGCACAAAGAGTATTTTACTCTCACCCCAAGAAATAAGACTAACAGCTGCTCTGGTGACATTGGAGGGGAAACGAAAAAGGTAGCCGAGCTCTTCAGCTATAGTGACTCCTGTCTGTTGGTCTTAGGGTGCCACTGAGGCCACGGGCAGCCCTTTGGGTAGTGAGCAATGTTTTCAGGTTAGGAACAGTTTCCCTTATCCCCATTCCATTGATGTGAGTGGATCTTGATAAAAACAAAAACTAGTACTGGAGACAGACTTACCAGGCTCAAAGTTGGTCTTCCAAAAAGGAAGGGTCTCCAGCCCTGAGCGGAGAACCAAGCGGAAGGACCTCCATTCAGTATTCATTCATATATTCATTTACTTTATGAATAAGTATCTATAAAGTACTTGGTACAGTGCCTGGCACATAGTAAGTGCTACAAAAGTGCATGTCTTCACCATTCATTCATCCTTTTACTCAATCACTAGTTCGCTCAATCACAGGGCTGGTTTGCACAACTCCAGTAGGTGCCACTCACATGTATGCAGGGGTCCTTCCTGTTCACTCCCTCTCCCAAGCCAGACAGTGTCCCATTGCGTACCTTTAAGCTTTGGGCTTCACAGATGGGTAAAGAGAGTCCCCCCTACCCAGGGACCTCACAGTCTGTAGCAGAGGAGATGAAGATGTCTACAAACATCAATAATTCCACATAAAGTAGAAAGTAAGAAGTATCCCCTACTAGAAAAAAGTAGAGGGGGTGGGTAGGATGATGATGAGCTCAGTTGCCTTGAGGGCTCAGGAAGGCTAAGTCTATCAGGGAAGCATCAGAGGTGGAGAATCTGTAAACACATGCCCCACCTGCAGGGGGCAGCAGTGACCCATCTCCACACCATTGCTTTCTTCCAGGAATATGGGGCCAGGATTGCCAGATCTTCTGACTTTTTTAAAGAAGCTGGAAATCCAAATTGTTTTGCGGTATTTTCTGATTTTTTAAAAATATAGTGCAAGTCAATCAAAAGGGCCCCAGTTTGCAACTCTGGTTTGAGCTTTACAAGAAGAAATCAATTCTGTCTTAGGGACAGAATTAGGGACAGCTTAGGGACAGCTTCATGGTGGCGTTGGAGCCTGACCTTGAAGATTTGGTAAGACTGACATTACAGATGGGAAGAAAGGATTGACAGGAACCTGAGAGAGAATCCAGTTCATCTATCCTATTTCACAGATTAGGAAATTAAGGCTTTGGGGACTGGTTCTTTTTGGTTGCTAGTTAATAAGGGACATGAAAATGGAGAAGAGTTTGGAATCATAACTTGGAAAGAAATGCCAGGCTAAGGAATTTGGGTTGGAATAAGCATGTATGCCTAAGAGCTAATGCTTCTAAAGTGCTTACAATGTGCCAGGCTCCATGCACCATCTCATTCAATCCTCCCAATACAATCACTATTATCCCCATTTTACAGATGAAAAACTGAGGCTTAGCGAGTTTCAGAAACTTGCCAAGTTCACAAAGCTGGTAAATGGCAGAGCAGGTACTCAGACTTAGGCCTTTCTGACCCCAAAATTGACCACCAAGTTATGCTGCAAGAGAAAAATTGAAGCAATGGACATTCAAAAGATGTTCCATTGTGTAGGCATATTTTTAAATTCTCTTACTCATTTACTCCTGTTTTGTTTTATTGAGAAGTCTTTTTTCACATTTCTTGAGAAGCCCCTCCCCGCACCCTTTTAAACACAGCTGTCTTTGAGGGTGGGGAGAAGGAGTGTTTTAAACAGGAGTTGTTTAACTAATTGCCAATTATCTCTGAATAGGGTATGGTTTCCAACAGCTGTAAGGGATTTTGGTCCCCATCCATTGCCTACTGTTGCTGGTACTTGGAGTGTGTTGAGATATTCTTGGCCTCTTGCTTCAAAGAGAAAAACCAGTGCCTCACCCCTCCTCCATTCTTGCAGACTGCTTCAGCCCTGCTTTTGTACTGATTAGCTGGCTTAGGAGGGCACTGACTGTTTCTGACTATGAGAAGGTGGGTAAAGACTCTCTCTCTCTCTCTTTCTCTCTCTCTCAGTGACTTGGTATTTGTGGGGGCAGAATTCTCCCCCAGGACTTGGTAACCATGCTGTAATTTCCCAGTGCGTTTTCACATCTCCCTTGTGTATGGAGGGTTCTTGTTCAAATATGAGACCAGACTTCGCTTCCTCCATCCCTAATTTAGCAGAAAACTCAAAAGAAACTCTAGTATGAGATGCCAGAAGACCCCAATGCAGATGGGTGATGTTAATTGTCCCTTCTGGCTCTGTCTGTTGGATTCCTGGGAATAGGCCGAGGGGCAATCTCTGTAAATGTTAATCTCTTTATGCTTAACATATCACACTGTCTTTGATGTTCCCAAACATGTTGACTCCTATCTTGGTTGTGGGTGTGTGGCCCAGACAGGCCAAATGCTTGTTTTGTCTTTCGTCTTCCTCCAGGAAGGCTCAATGATAATATGTTCAACTCCAGCTGAAATATGAACAAGTCCTTCATCAAAGCAAGATTTTGGGGGTGGGGAGCAAGATGCAGTGACACTCAGGGGGCCACTCTACCGCAACCCCAGAAACCAGATTTAGTATGAGTCATTTCCTCACTCAAGTCCCATTGACTTCAACTGGATGACACTCTCCATTACAAACTCCTCCACTCATATAGAAAGGAGGAAAAAAGATTTTTTTTTTTTAAAAAACCCATTTATATCTCTATGATTAAGGAAATGCTAGTTGCTGTAACAAATAAAACCAAAACTGTATAATGGCTCAAATACAGTGGAAGTTTATTTATCCGTGAAGTCAAGTCCAAAATGGATGCTCCTGATTAGAGGTGGATTTCCTCCAAATGATGATTCAGGAACCCAGGTTCATTGTCTTGTGGTCCTTTTATCTTCAACAATAGTTTCCAAGGATCCTCTGCTGTGGAAGGAGAAAGAGAGGGTAGGAAATGTATATCCATTTTTTAACTGCTGGTGCCTGGAGATAACAGGTATCCTTTCCTGTGGGGTTCTATCGGCAGGAACGAATCACATGACTTCCCCAAGAAGAGAGGCTGGGAAATGTAGTCCTAGCTTGGAGGTGCTTCCCACTGACAACCTATCCTTTGGAAATGGGAGCAGGAGTCTCTGATGAACAAGTAACCTCTCAGCCACATACTTGAGCTGTACGGGGATAGCTGGGATATAGGAGGAAGATTTGAGTTGGAGTCAGAAGCCGTAGATCTGAGTTTTGGAGTTTGGCTATGTGCTTGTGGGCAACTCACTTCACCTTTTTGAGCCTTGGTTCCCCAAACTGTAAAATGGAGATAGATAATGCAGAATGGGAAGAGATAATAAGGGTGACCATGTTATATACTATCAAACATTCTACCTGTGGTTACCCACTAAGTTTGGATGTTACAGTACTTTAGGGAAAATGTGATGTAATTGATGATTTATACGGATTTTAAATTGCCCTGAAAAAAAAATGTGAAAGAACTAGCAACACTGAGCCTACGTTCCTTTTTGGTGACTACCAGCTAGAGCTGAATGTAGGAAAGGTATCACAGTGAAGTTCTCTACGGTCCCCACCACTCCCATGTGGCCTCTCTGGCCCTTGTGAGAAGGTAAGTGTGAGATACCCGAGCAATGCAAGTGTCATATAGGTTAATGATGATAACCACACTCAAGCTTCAGGAATGTTTTACTTCTACTTTTCTGCTTCCCAAAGAGCATAGTCATTGCCAAACCTCCACCTCAGCTGCAGAATGTTGTGTATTGGCTTAATTAACTAACCAGCTCTAGAAATTGCTTATTAACAATGAAGGCCAATGTAATGTCTTTTAATGATTGATTTTTAAAAAAAAAATCTTAGCAGAGCATTACTTATGAATACCATAGCACAACCTTTAAGATCTTGTTGATTTTCATAAGATAATGAATGGGAATTCCTGGAGAAGGTTTTATCCAGAACTCAGAGCCCTGCAAGTCCAATAATATGAATACGAAGTTGGCCTGCTGAGGCCAGTGCTGGGGAGGATGATTGATTGATAGCTGTAATTGATTGGCACTGGTGGTGATGCCAGGGCATGGCTTTGTAGGGGCAGGCTGGTTATCTCCTGCCAATGTCCATTTGGATATCACTGGAAAGGCAGGAGATGAACAATAATGAGTGCTTTTTAACAGTCTGTTGACAGAACATAAGTTAAGAACTAGAGTATATATGACTACTGGGCAGAGCAGGGCAGCAACAGGAGAGAGAAAGAGGGAGGTAGGAAGGAGGGGAAGAAGAAGGAGGAGGAAGAGGAGGAGTGGGAAGAGGAGAAGCATAATTCTGAGTATATTTTTCAGGATAAACTAAGGTGTACTGCTATAACAAATTACTCAAGATCTCAATGGCTTAAAACAACAAAGGTTTATTTCTTGCTCACGGTACATATCCATCGATGGTCAGCAGGGGTCTCTGCTCCATGTTGTTCTCAGTCTGGGACCCAGGCTGATGGAGCCTCCACCATCTAGAACATCATTATGGGGGGGGGAGAAAGAGTGGTGAATCATGCACTGACCCAGAAGTGACATATATCACTTCTACGCATATTTCATTGGCAAAGGAAGACAGAATGAGTGGGGAAGTACAATCCTATCACATGCCCAGGAGGGGAAAAACTGGAAAGTTTGTGAACAGCCTTCATATCTACCGCTCAGAAGATCCCAGGTTTCTGGGTCTGGAAAGGATCTGTACTAATTGGAACACTTTGTGTTGCAAAAATAGAAGGTGAAACTCAAACTACTTAAACAAAGGGAATTTATTGACTGACAAAACCCAAAATCCAGTGGTAGCTCTGCCTGTCTTCAGGAAAAGCTAAATCCAAGGGCTCAAAGTCTTTAAGATCTGGTCTATTTCCACCTCTCAGCTCTATTTCCTTCCATGTGGACTTTGTTCTCAGGTTTCATAGTCCCGGGGTTCAAGTTCAATGGGAAAAGAAAGCCTCCACCAATCTTCAATTGTAATAAACATCCTACGTCTCAATCTCACTGGACCAAATTGGGTCATGTGCACATTCCTTAACCATCACTGTATCCAGGGGTAATGGACAGTTGGCCAGAACTAAATAACATGTCTTGCCCTAGAATCAGAATTTAAATAAGTTCATCAAAAGCATATGCTCCCAGAAGAGGGGAGAGATGGTCCCCAAGGGAAATTAAGGATGCTAGATTAGAGTAAGTATCCAAAAATATTCACAAATAAAGTCACACATATCCACTGCAGGATATAGAGATGCCCCAACCCAGTGGTTTTCCAAGTGTTGTTTTATAGATGTGCTTCAGGGGCTGCCTGGCGTTCCTGCACTCTCCAATCTCCCTTTCAATTAGAATAATTGTGCTTTGTTATATGTATTAAAATTCCATACAAGATATCTTTGGAACCTCCCCCCCAAATAAAGAAGATCCTCTGCTTTAAAAAAAGAGAAAGGTGGGTATTAAACATCACTGCTCTTTGATCCCACCTCCTCATTTTACAAAAGTAGAGATTGAGATTCGGAAAGATTAGTAGACGATGTCTCCTCATGTCTCATTGGCTAGAATTGGTCACATGACCACCTAGCTGCAAGGGAATCTGGAAACATGAGCATCTGGTAAAGGGGAATGGAAGTATCTCAACTGGTCTAGACATAAACAGTTCATCTCCTGGGGCTGGGCATATTGCCATCCCAAACAAAGTTAGTGTTTCTTTAGGAAAAAATAAGGAAGGCAATGGCTCTCATATTGCTGTCAGCTTGGTAGTATAAATCTGATCTCATAGAAAGTTCCTTAAGACTAAGACTGGGCCTTGTGCCTTTGTTTATTCCTCCATTGGCCTATGAAATTTGCCTGCAATGATCTCTTTCCATCCTCACAACAATCCTATGAGACACTGAATTATATATTGAATTTTAAAGTGCCTACCTGGAATGCACTCTTATCACTATAATTTTTTCCCATTTTACAGATAGAGAAACTGAACCTCAGAGGTGAATTAAGTACCTAAGGTCTCACACTAGTAAATTTTTCTTATTCCTTACTTTATACCTTGAGCACTGAGAGAGACAGAGCACTGCAGGGGAGGAGAGAGCTTTAAGCACAAACCTTTTACTACATAGGGGTTGACTGTAGAAAGGTGGGGGAAGAGAGTGAAAACATGGGCATGCCATGCAGAAGGAATAGCATTGCAAAAGCCCAGAGGCAAAACAGTACATAGAAATAGCACAGTTTTAGAGCACAAAGTTTGAAGGAGTGTCATATTTAGGAGTTTGGGCCTTGTAGGAGGGCAAAAGAGAGCCATTAAATATTTTATGGACGAGAATACAGTCTGTCTTCAGTGGGGAACATCAGCTAACTGTAGGGAGCAAGGCTAGAAGTGGGAGGTCATTGAGAAGGTCAATGACAATGGCCTGGATTACAGTGATGGCAGTGGGAGTAAAGGGAAATGGAGATCAAGGAAGTTGAACCCACCAAATCTGATCCAGATTTGGTAACTGGAAGTGGTAATTTGAAGAAGATGGGAAAGGCTGAGACTGACTCTCAGATTTCTAGATGGTGGTGCCATTTGCGCAGGTTGGGCAGATGGGGCTGGGAGCATGGAGGACAGGAAGTCAGACAGCCTGGTTCTTGAGCCTACACTCTTAGTCACAAGGTGTTCTGCCTCCTCCATACTTGTCATGCAATAAGGGTCAGGACTCAGGACTGGGCCAGGGATATTGAGCGAACTCTGATCATAGTGAAGGAAAGTCCTTCATGCAGTGTGCGTCCATCAGAGGTCCCACGTCCTCACACGGCGAGCTCTACCCCCTCCAAAGAGCACTGAGCGTCAGTGGGTGGTGCTCACCAGGTCGTCCCTCACCCTGCCCCAGAGCCATCATGGGCCATTGCTCCTCCTGTCCACCCAAG
Source organism: Rhinolophus hipposideros (assembly GCF_964194185.1). NCBI lineage: Eukaryota > Metazoa > Chordata > Mammalia > Chiroptera > Rhinolophidae > Rhinolophus > Rhinolophus hipposideros. The sequence continues at coordinate 8,385,937 of NC_138067.1, read as the reverse complement.
GTAAGACACGTGGGACCCCAGGTTCACTCAGGACTGACTACTGGGGTGCCTGAGACAGATCCTGATACAACTCTGGCATGCACTTGACTACCTCCTCACCCTGTATCCTCAGAGGACCACCCAGGCGCTGTCATCGCATTACGCTGAAGCTAAGACTGCTTGGCAGTATCGATAAATGATGTCTACTCTTTGTAAAGAGTACAAGCGTAAATGAATACTTGATACACTCATCTGAAACTTTGTGTGGGGGAATAAATGCCCAGTCAATTTGTTTTGATAAAGAAAAGCAAAAAGTAGGAACTGCCCTAGCAGACTCGAAGACACACTGCAAAGCCATAGTAAGACAAAGCGTATGGTACCAGCTCAAGACACATAGACCGCAAGGGCTCAGAACCAGGTCTATATGTTGTAGGCACCACACGTGCAAAGATGAAAGGCCAGTCCAGAGCTCACAGAAATGTGTGCTTTTTGGAATAATCTTGGTTCCAGTCCAACACATGGGCACTCAATATATGACAGAGGAACCTATTGGCTTTGCAGGCAGTGTTAGAATGAATGGCTTTCGAAAGCACTCCACAGACCTGCTCCTAGGACACAGATATTATCATTGTTACTTTACTGGGGTGGAACTGAAGCTCTGAGAGGTTAAGCCACTTACCCAAGGTGACACAGCTTGTACCAGGCAGAGGGGTGATGCACCCCGCTTTCCTTGACCCCAGAGCCTGTGCATTCTGCTGCCTTTTCCTCAGCAGCCTCCCCCTGCCCCCATGGAGAGGAAGAAATGTGAGCAAGAGCCCTAGAAGCTTCTAGAAGCACATGAGCTCAGTATTAAAAGGGTGAGTGGATTTAGACAGGTGACTGGGATGGGTTGCTCCAAGACAGAGGAACCAGCCTGGGGAAAAGACTTAGGGACAAACTGTTCTGACAGTGTGACCACAGCACAAGATACCCATGAAGGGTTTGGGGAGACAGGGTCCCAGAGGAGGATGGGGTCGGACAGATGAAGAGCTTCGAATGACACAGAGAGGAATTGGGACTTCAATAATTTTGAAGTGCTGCATTGATTTTGTCACTGTCCTGCTTTACAACCTTCCGTAGCTCTCCTGGCTACTGTCTCCCAGATAACTGGGTAACAGTATGTAGATGGAAAGATGGGGAAAGAGGCTGGAGACAGAGAGACCTATTAGGAGGCTTATGTCACAGTCCAAGAGGGAGAGGACAAGAGCTGGAAGGGAGGGGAGGAAAGAAAAGCATGCACTATGGGGCAGGGTTTTGTGAGATGCACTCTGCCCCCACCCCACCTCCTACTTGACTCACCCAAGTGAGGCTCACTGCTTCTTGCAGCTAATGCCTGAAGCAGCAAACAGAAGCCAGCAACTCCTTCTGAGCTCCACCGTGGCCCAGAAAATGAGAGTCAGACTTTCCTAGGTTCATATCCCACTTTAACACCTACCTACGCAAATGAACCTTTCAGTGCCTTAGTTTTTTGGTCTGTAAAATGGGGATAATAATAGTATCTACTCCATAGGTTTGATGAGGCTCTACTAGATCATGTATATAAAACCTTTAGTACCTTAACTGAAATATAACAAGAGCTCAGTAAGGTAGGCATTATTATTGATAACAGAATAATTGTTTAGATAATGTGTTAATCCCTGAACTACATAATTAGCAGATTTTAGCAAAGGACTCAGTGTTGGAAATCTCAAACATCATTTATTTTTCACCCCCAAGATGAAGACATGGGCTTTATGACTAAGAAATGTCAGATGAAAGAAATTTCATTCCATTCAAGTCAAGAAGTTATGAAAAATAACTAAAAAAGAAATAAAAATTTAAAAAAGAACTGATGAATTGTCATTGCACCGGCTATGAAGATTGCTGATTATTAATTCATAGTGATAGATGGACAGATAGTAGATCATGAAAGATAAACATGTTTTCCCAGTTTGATATACTGATCGCTATTGAAAAAGAAAGCAAAGGAAAGAAAAACCTGTTCTCCATCCACAAGTCACTGCTTGTGTGACAGAAGTCCATGGTGTCACCTCTAGGAGTTTTCATTATTGAGCAGTTTTTGGAATGAGTGATTGATGTAATTAAAGTTATTGGTAAAGAAAGACTCAGTTACCAAGGAACACATGAGTCAGCAGAAAGTTTAAGTAATGAAATGATGTTCCAAGGAGTGATTCTTAAAGTAAGCTTTTTTTTTCCTTTTAACTCTGGACATCTTAACCATTGCTGGTCAGCAAAAAAGGATGTAAAATAGTTAAGAACTGGGGAAAAACACTATATAATTTTAGAAATTCTCAGATAAAGTCATTTTTGATCATCTGAAATTGTATTTATCGAGTAATAATGATAAGAGAGTCAACCCCGTATTTTGGTGGGGCTTGCTTACATTATCTCATTTAATTCTCACTCTCTGAGATAGACACCATTGTTATTCCTGTTTTATAGATGAGGACACTGAAGTTCAGAGAGGTTAAGGAACCTTCCCAGGGTTGCACAGCAGGCAAATGGCCTGGACAGAAATGGATTCCAGGTAGTCCAGCACTAGAGCTCACTTTCTCAGTCACCACAGATCCAGGGCCTCTGTTTAGATTTCTCGGTCATCTACTCTGGCTCACTAACATACTCAAGATAATAGATTGCAGTCAGAATTTTAGCTTACATCTGTCTGACCCCAGAGCTGGCTCAAAATTCATGTTTCTATGGGAAAAGACAAACAAGTACAGTGGCGTGTGGTCCATCCACTTGTTTTCATTCCCACCCACATGTATTGAAGACTCAGGACATTCCAGGCTTTGGACGGTAGGTTGGGGCTACGAAGATGACTGGGGCAGGGAGACAGTCAGGAGGATTGTACAACAGATGACAAAGGCTCAGATGAGAGCAGTGGAGGGGGGGCAGTTGAACGAGATCTCTCAGAAGAATCTATGGGACTTGAGGAGTGAGCACATATGAGGCATGGGGGAAAGAGAGGTGTCCTCACGTTTCTAAAGTCCTTCCACTGGGTGACTGGATGAAGGGAGGTAAGAGAAACTGATCTGGGGTTGGGGAAAGGCTAGGATGGGGAGGAGGTGACTTCTGTTTCAGACATTTGGAATTTGAGTTCTTTGTGGAGTATATCCCACTGGAGATATGCTTCAGGTGTCAGATGTGGCCTGGAGCAGGGGTGACAGCTAGAGCTGGATGCTAGGCCAGGTGTGTGGTATGCTACAGGACCGAGGAGGGTCACGGTAGGGCTTCTAGGGCAGGTGCGGGAGGGCCTACCTGATACGCAAGCAATGCTGAAGGTCCCCAGCCAGGGAGAAGAGAGAAGGGCAAGGGGCAAGGGAGGGTGACTCAGCAGCTCCCCTCCACTTGTTACCCTGTGTCATTATGGATGGCTTCAGGCGGGAGGGGGGTGAACTGGGAACCTCTCACTGTGAGCATCTGTAGAAAGGCGATATGAGAGACTGCTGGGGCAGGAACCTGTCAAAGGGAGATGGCATCTACCCTCTCGAACCTACCCGCACCCTCCCCAAACTGTGCTCAGAACTAGAGACTCCAGCCCCCTCTCCTTCCCCTGCAGAAGGACAGGAGAAGGGCCAGAGTCCTTTGTGCTGTCAAAGAGCATATTGGGTAGTGGGTCTTTGCTATTCCCCCCAAAGAATAACCCACAGAGAGGCAAAAGGGATCCAGGCCTTGTAGAACCAGTGGGATGGAAGGAACAAGAGTGAAGCAGGTTTGGAAAGCTTCTCTAGTTTGGGTGGTGCCTCCCCAGAAGCATGCTGTGAGATGAGGATTAGGACACAAAGGATTATTAGGAAAGGGGCAGGCTGTGCAAGGAGCAGGGTGGGAACAGGGAGGTGGCTCTCCCTGGCTTTGTCGCCAACCAGCTGTGTGATCTTCAGCAAGTTTCTTTACCTCTCAAGTCAGTTTCCATGTATGTAAAATGAGCAGTTGCTATTTTCCAAAGAGTAGTACACACATCTGTGGGGGGACATGCGATGATTTGGGGGGGGGGTGAAAAGATGCTCAAGTGGCCCACAGAACTTCGAGGGCAGCCTGCAACGCAGAAGGAATGGGGTTGGGGAAACCTCTAGAGAGGCCAGTGACCTTCAAAACCCAGGGGGCCAAGAACTTCATTTAATTAATTTGGGGTTTTTTTTTTGTACTTGTCTTCTATTGATGGCAACTGATATAGTTTCTCAGTTACAGTAGAGGTATGAATGAATATTCCTTTCAAAACAAGTAAACGGTGGCAAAATTGGAAGGAAATTGTTCTGTAAATAGTAGTTTTAACTGTCGGAGGGTATGACAAGGACCTAGACAAGGACCGGGGCTCGAATGAGTAAATTTTGAGGAGCACTAACTAAAGCGAGGGCTTATTCTTTGCAGCGTCAAGTCCCATAGAGGCTTCTCAGACGTTGCTACATGTTCTAGGACCTGCCAGCCGTTTACCAGATTAAAAGGAAAAATTAAAAACCAAAAAGAGACTATGGGAAAAAAAATCTGTAGAGCAAAACAACTCCACCAACGAAAATAAACCAGGCCGATGATTTTTCTACCACACTCTTCATGAGAGCAAAGAGGTGGTGTTTATTCCACATGAGCCCTTTTCTCTGCATTGCCACTAATTCACTCTTTTCTGTCATCCAGGAAAATCGCTCCTCAGCGACCAACGGACACCTGCACGTATGAGTATTTGGAAAAAGAGCCGCAGGGTTTACATTTAGATGCTGGCTACAAATAGAGGGCAAAGAAAACTAACAAACAACAACAATAACAACAAAAAAATCCTTGTGGTTTGGATCTAACAACAACAAAAAAAAGTCTCAGAAATGACAACTGTGTGGTTAGTCTGATGTCAAAGCGTGTTAGCTGGGCAGGTGCCCGGGAACTGTGAGGGTATTCACAATCGAGGCCTAACAGATGTCTCACTCTGCTTGAAAGATGTCAAGCTGCTGTTCCTAAGGGCCTGTGGGCTCCCTTGGGGACAAAGCCACTGATAGTTTTACAGAAAAACATCCCCGAGCTGACGACCATATAGACAACACAAGCAGTCAAGAAAAGGATTTGAGAAAAAGAAAAAAAGTCAAGCCGAGACACAAGAAAAAAAAAAAAAAGGAAGAAGGAAGGAAGAAAGAAAAGAAATTCAAAGAAATGCATGAAAAGACCCATTATTCAGGACTTGCCTCCAACGCAAATCTTTGTTTAATAGGAGTTGCTCTGTAAAAGGATGGGCAAAGCAACATGAATTTTTTTGCTTGCATTATGTGAGGTAATTGTGGGTGGGTGGAGAGTCCCTTACAACAAGAGAAATGAGCAAATCTTTTTGGAGAGCAATTATTTAGGGAAGAACACACTCCTTAGCAGGGACAGCAGTCCCCGTTCTTCCTGGCTGTTGACTGTCTGGGAGAGATGGCATATCCCTCGCTTTCCCCTCATCTGTACTTCACACACGGAGTCCTGAGGAGGTGGCCATGCTCCAGCAGCATTCCAGGAGGGCTAAGATGTTTCTCAGCCCAGCCTAAAAATATCTCCCTTGACAGCCTGTCACAGTGTCTGAGATTCCACCATTATAAATTCATTCCTCTCTGTTAAGGCATTTTGTTTCCAGGAGTTCTCTGTTAAAATAGAGATATCCCGGAGAACTTAGCTTGAGTGAGGAGGCAGAGGGAGAAACCTAGGGTCAGGAGACATGGATTACTGATTCGGTTCTGCCGATAAGCTCTGCGTGAGCTTGGGAAAGTCATTTTTCACTTCTTGAACCTCAGTTTCTCCACTGATTAAAAAAAAGAAAAGACAGATATAAGAGGGAAGACGAGCTGGTCAGAGATGGTGTCAGATGGGAGGATCAGTTCACTGGAGGATTTGCTCTGGATGCTGTCACCTTGGCCACTGGACGCCCGGCATGTCCACTAGGGCAACTGCTTTGGGCCAGAGGGCTTGGGTTCCGGTCAAAGAATATCTTACTTCCCCACCTCCTCATCTCTGGAAAAAAAAATAAATCCCTGCTTCTCCCTTACCATTTGACATCTCAGCAAATAGCAACCCCCAAGCCCCTGGGTGCTCACCCCACGTCCTTGTTGGTATCCAGAATTCCCCTCTTCTCATCCCCCACACGCTATCCAGCAGCAAAGCCTGTTGACTCTACCTTCAAAGTACAGCCCAACTCTGACCACTTCTCCCCACCTCTCTGGCTACCTCCCTGGTCCAAGGTAGCATTACCTGCCCCTAAATTCTCTATTAGCCTCCTAATTGGTCACCGCTTCTACTCTTGTCCTCCCAGAGTCTCAGCTCCTCACACCTATGGATGATTTTAGAACAAATGAGATCCTGCCACTCTCCTCAAAACCCTCTCTCTCTTCTTTCCCTGTCTCTCATTATAAAACCCAAAGATCTCACCAGGACCTACAAGGACCTATAACCTGAGCCTGGCTTTGCCGTGGTCTCTTCTCCCACAAAGGTCTCCTTGCAGTTGCTCGAACTTGCTCCCACCTCAGGATCTTTGCACTTGCTGTTCTCTCTGCCCAGAACTCTCTCCCCCCAGATATCTTCAGGGCCTCGTCCCTAACTTCTTTCAGGTCTCTGCTGAAATGCCACCTCCTAAGGGAGCCTTCCCAGACTCGCCTTGCTAAACGAACACACTCCCTTCCATGTCCTTGCCATCCTTAATTTTTCTCCTAACACTCATCACCAGGACATTATGATAAGCCATTATCACACTTGTTTGGTTACTTTCGGTCTCCCCTCTAAAGTGTAAGTTCCAGGAGGGCACACAGCTTAGTAAATTCCAGAGGTAGGACTGAGCAACCACGGTCTAGGCACCCAACCAGTAAGCCTCTAGACAACAACGCACGTCTCTTTCCCCACTCTGTCTGGGGTGACCTGGTCACACTGGAGTCTCGGCTTCTGGAGGCTTAGGCTGGAGAGACCGCCGCCCCCCTGTGGACCTGCAGCCTCTGGAGCCCTGGGCTCCCCCCAGGTCTGAGCAGCTGGCCCGCAGGGGGCGATGGTGGCACGGCTGGAGTCTCCTCCCGGAATCCGGGGCAGGCCTGCAGAAAGCATCTAAGGTCAAGGAAAGCACCCAGGGCCCAGGGTCCGGCAGTAGGGGAAATCATTGCAGGCACTGAGCCCCGGGAGAGCGAACCCCAGATGTGTTGAGCGCCGCCGCCAGGCTGCTGGTGCGGACCGGAGCTCTCCAACCCTTGTTTGATGAGCAGCGGCCAATAAATTCATTAATCATCATTTTATGCCTCATCAAACCCCCTCCAAACCCCTCCATGGGAGTTAACACAAATTAGCCCCTGAAAAGACAGTAATTTCAGTTTAGCGAGGTAAGTGCTTTCTGATGGGCTCGGCGCACAGAGCTCTCCTGACAAGCCAATCCATCAGCGCATTGCTGATGGGGCGCGGCCCGGCCGCCCTGCCCAGCCCGGCCGCACCAGGCCCCGCCCTGCCCAGCCCCGCCCAACCTTGCCTCTGGGGCTCCTGGGCGATGGCCTCCGCCTAGGGCGCCCCCTTTGCCCGGGTCTTTTGCACCCATCCTCAGTCTGTCTCGTCTGGCCTCTTGCCTTCGCCCACCCCGGCCTCCTTCCCAATCCTGAACGGAACAGAAGAAACTGTGCAGGGAAACCTAGGCCTAAAATTGGGGAACGAATTTGGTGGCGGGGGAGGACGCGCGCTGGCGCTGCAGTTCTGAACTCTAACCCCGTAGAGGGAAGAGCCAGGAAGCCCTTTCTTCTCCTAAAGTCCAGATGTCGGGGTTCAGCCATCCCTTAAAGTTAGTGAAGGGCTGAGTGTATTGCGTGCGTATCGGGGATAGGGGGAATCTATGGCTCTCTGCCGATTCTGAAAGAAGTGCCAGGTTCCAAAGGGGAACCACTTGGGAAGGGAGACGAGAGTCCTTCCGTCTAAAGGGCAGCTCCAGGAGACTCTGGTGGCGGAGAAGGGTGGGGCGCGCCTAGTCTTCTTCGTGGCTCTCGTGTCTCTCGCTCTGAAACCACCACGTGAAGTGAAAGACTAGGCTTGGGGACAGAAACCAGAAAGAAGTTTCTATCGAATGGGCCGGGCCGGTACGACTGCAGTAAGGAAGGAGAGGGGAACAAGCCGGAGAACGTGGTGGCGAAGGGTGGGGTGTTTGCAAACGCGAAGCCGACGCCGCGCCTTTCCACTTTCCGGCCCTGGTGCACAGGAGGTCCCACGGGAACCCTGCCCGGCTGGCAGGGCCCATGCAAAGGAGGTCGGCGAGTCGCACCAGCCGAGCGGACAGGCCAGCGCTCTGCGGCCGCGGAGAGCTGGAGCGCCGGGCGCGGCGCAGCGCCTTCATTCGCTTCCCCTCCACGCGGCGCTGCACGCCTCGGAAAATAAGTTAGCAAACGGGGAGCCGTTTATCTCTTTTATCTTGAGGCCTGATCCAATTAAATAAGTGCACATTTACATTTGCATCCATCAGGCGGGAGCGCTGAGAGCCCAGGGTTTGCTCGGAGCAAATAAAAGCAGATTTCAGTGGGAAAAGTGGCGTCTGGGCGCGCCGCGCTCCTCCGGGCGCCGGAAACGAACGCGGCCCGGCCGTCAGCCTTGGGGATCCAGGGCTCGGGCCTGCGGCCTACAGGAGCCCCGAGACCCGCAACGGCCCCGAGGGGCAACCACAGCGGAGGGTGCAGCAAGAGCTGCAGGCCGGCCTCTGAGGCGGTGCCCTGGTAGGCCACAGCCTGGGCCCCGCTTTGTGCCCTGGACCCACGTCGCGTTTAGAGCGCAAACGAAAAGGAGGCCCGCTCTAGCCTGGTCACAAAGGGAGACCCGCGGGGTGGGTCTTGGGACAATCCCGCAGCATTAGCCAATTTGGGGGGAGGGCAGGCGGCAAGGTCCTGGTAGGCCCGATTTTCCTCCTGTTCGGTGGCCGAGGGGCGAGGTATGTGAAGAACCGCGCTGAGGGCGCGTGCCTTTTCCCAATATCCCTGCACCATGGGGAGACCAGTTGATATTACCGGTTAATGCTTCTGGAGGGGTGAAGGGGAAAGCCTAGGTGAGCACCTCCTGCCTTGCCACGTCGACCTCATTAAAGGTCCTTTCGAAAAAGAAGGGTTTGGAGCCTCGGAAGGTAATTTTGCTTTGTTTTTCCGTTTCCTATCCAATCCACAAGCCAAAAGACGGAAACGGTCTTTGGGGGCAAGGTTGCATGGTAGACCCCAGCTATGCCAAACCGCAAATTAAACAAAACTGCGCAGGGTCCAGAGCCCTGGCCAGCATAAACGTAAGCGCATGCACCTGAAGCAGAGCGGGCGCACCCGCACACTGCCGGGGCCGCGGCCCCCACCCGCAGGCTATTTCAGCCGCGGGCACATTTCTCAACAGCCTAGCGTTTGTTTTTCAAGACTGTGCCCAAGCTGTGGCGGGAATTCGTGGGGTTAAACACCGTTCTAGTTACAGACTCTGCTCTTCAAATCCCCAATGCTAATTGGATCCTGGGTCCCGGGCAGCAGCGAGTGGGGTGGTGGAGCCGCTAAAGTTTGACCTGCTTGAGGTTCAGCGCTACGGCCCCGGCTAAGCCAGGGGGGCCTAGCCGGGTGTCGCCCAACTCCTCCTCTCCGCGAACGGCGTGGCGCCCGGGGGCCAGTAGGCGGCGCCCTTCCTAAACGGCGTCCGCGTCCGGCTCCCTCTTGGGAGCGCAATCACATTCCTTTCACTTTGGGCGCTTTGCAAAGCGCTAGTCCGTGCCTCGACCGAGTTGGGAGCTCGTTGTGGGGGACAGGTGGGCCGGGAGGCACGACCCGTGATGAAACCGCACGCACGACCTCCCGCACACACCCTCCCATGCTCCAAGAGCTGCACGCATCAGCGGGAAGGAGAAGCCCGCGAGAGGTTGGCAAACCAGGAGGCCTCGGTACAGCCCCGCCACCCAGGCCCGCGAACATTTCAGACCCTAGCACTCCTAGCCGAGGCGCTGGGGAAAGAAAGCGCCCTCCCCCCCACACACACACACACCTTCCGCAGCCTCTCCTCGATGCCTGCCTGTGAGCCATCGGGGATTGACTGGGCTGTTCGCTCTTCAACCCCAAGGAACGGAACGCGTCCCGCTCAGGGGGGGAGGGGAAGTCACCCAGCCTGTCCCAGGTTTGGCGCTGCCTCAGAGCGCTGACTGCACAGACCCCACTCAGCGACCTGGCTACTTCTGTCGGCCGGGGTTCAGCGCCTTCGAGTCCCCAAGTGCCCAGCTAGGGGGCCGGCACCAGTGCAGCCAAGCACAGGTGGCAAGTGCCCGCGCAGCCCCAGCGCTGAGATGTCTTGGGCGCTGCCTCACGCCACGGCCGCGCCCGGGTCCAAGCCTGCGAACAACCCCGCTCCTGGCGCGAGCCGGGAGATTTCCTCGGGCTTCTCCAAGGCGCCTCGCCTTTGACACGGCCCAAGACGCGGTCAAGTGGAGGCTGGAGGAGAGACTTGGGACCGTGCAGACGCGCAGCTATCTCTGGGATTGAACGCCGCAGACATTTCCTAAATGCCCGAACCTCGATCTGCCCGGCAGGCCGCCCCCAACCTGGAAAGACTCCAGACACCAGAGAAACCACTGGCCACCGAAAACCCAGCTCTGCAAAGGAGAAAAAAATAACCCTAAACTTAATTGGGGGCTCGTACTGGAGACGGAGTACGCAGAGAAAACCGTAGAGCCTGCAGGCCAGGGGCAGGAGGGATGCTGAGAGATGACAGCGACTCGGGTGCTAGTCTGCCAGCTTCTGGCAGGTTTGCTCCCCAGCCGGGAGGCTCCTCGCGGAGCCCCCCGTTGGGGAGAAACGCCGCGGGCTCCCTGGCGCGCGGTTCCTGTTCCCAGGCAGCTTTGCGGGCGTCCGCCTCGCGTCCCCGAGCCTCGGCAACCAGACTGGGGAGGCCTGCGCCGCGCCATTTGCATATTCCCGAGAACACAAGGAGGCCTGTAATTTTCTCTTTTAAATCGTTGGACAGGGTTTAGGGCCAGTGCTTCCAAAACCCCGCAGAGTTGATGTCGTTCTTAAACTCTCTCTTAAGAGAAGGGGACTGGCCTATTCTTCTGACTTTTTCAGAAGACAAGGTGACTCCTGGGGCTGCATATTCAACAGGGGCGGGGGGAAATCTGATTGTGAACCAGGCTGTTGGGGGTGGTGGCGGGGACTGGGGCTCAGGGGGCGGGGGTGGGTAGGGTAAGTCATCTCTGGAATTCAATTGTTTAAAAAAAATCATTTATAATTAAAGGGACAAAATAAAATACGACCGTCTCATGCATATTTAATCATTCACACTTCCAGCTTTGAAACCATTTTCCCTGCGTGAATTTTCTCACTAATTTAAACTCTGAAGTCGACTGCTGTTCGGAAAAAAAACATCTGGACAATGCAGCTTTCAAACTCGTTTAAATTCGAATAAGCTAAAGGAGTCCCGTTGCAGCTTTTAAAAAAATTGCAAAAGTAAAGACTCCGATGAAAGTTTCGGGTGTGTTTTCAAAAGCGAGTAGGGTTAAAATGATCTTTAATAGAAATGCAAATAACTGCATTTTTATTTAGCCTAATTAAAGCAGTGTTGTGTGCAAACGCATTCTTCCTAGACTAAGGCTTGGGTTTAATAGAGCAAATTAATTCTATTCGCTGGAGTATGTTTTTGCAGTAAACCCTCCCCAGCCCCGACGACCGAAAATTTCCCACGCAGTAACACAAGTCCGCGGTGGCACATCTTCCGCACAAAATGGAGACGCGAGCACCCGCAGTGCTGGCGGGCCTCTGGCGCAGGGCGGTGTCTCCTCATTTGGGATTGAGACGCATCCTGACCATTCATTTTGAGATGAAATATGCGGGGTTAAAACGAGAAAATAAAATCTCAAAAAGCATTTGTAGCTACTCGGACTCTCGTATCTGAGATGGGAAAAGTGCTAAAGCGACGACAAGCCTGATGAGTTCACAGCGGTCTCATTATCTAGGCAAATTTCCTCGAACTTTTGAAGGCCACTTGTCCAAAACGGGGCCCTTGGCGGGGTTGGGGGTTGCTCTCCCGGTCCGATCGGGGTTCCCCTCGCTGCCCCCAAGCTCCTGTGGCACTCACTCCCCTACTTCCACCCACTCTCTCTCCAATCTCCTACTCTGCGGAGTGCAGGCTTGAAATTCAGGACAAGTGTGACACCTACCTGTGAAAGGGGGGAACCGTCCCCTCGCCGGTCCCGCCGTCCCAACCCCGCGGCTGTGCGGGGATCTACCCCACTGCCTACCACCCGCACCATCGCGGATGGAACATTTACTAATTTAATCAAATCCCACGAAGAGATCAATGCCCAATTTTGAAGGGGCAGACAGGACAGTGACTTGGGAAGGCCTTCTCCTGGGCACCCCCTAATGCTCCCTGCCCGCATTAGCCCACAGCACCTTTGAAATAGTAATAAGGGCTAAATCCGGCATAAAATCGAACTCATTAGCAAAGTTCACCAGCTGATTGCTTTGCATAAAACACGACACTGATTGGAAGTAATTAGGTTAAGCGATGTAGTTCGGGTGGTGCCTGTCTCTAGCTGGCTTTGCCATCTCCTCTCCCTTCTGGGCATACACTTGGGTCTCTCTCCTCCTTCCTCCAGGGTCCAATCTCCCCCAAGCAGCCCGCATCAGTGATTCAAACCTGCAGTCTCGGCAGGGCCAGCTTCCCCGGGGCTTGCAGCCTAATTATGAACCCCAGCACACTGAGGTTCGGTGGAACCTTTCATTCACCACTTCGAAAATAACTTGCAGTTTGCACCTTTTGTCCAAGGCAGATGGACAGTTTATTGAGGCTTCTAAAAAGTAATGAGTGGCTTTGATTATGTTAAAATCTCTTTTAATTAAATATTTTGCATTTTTACAAAGGCAGCTGCAGTTTTTTTTTACTTTTTAAATCTAAGAGTATAACCTGTTTCCTTTCTGTAATAATACTTTAGCTCATACCCAGAAAAATCAATAGGTGTAAAAAATTAAATTAAACTTGTATTTTTAAACTATGAAACAGTTTGGGGGGAAAACACAAATGTATATATTTATATTACAAAAAAACATTAAATGCCTGTACAGGTGTCTTAATTTCATAATTTACTTCAAAGATATTGAATTATCAATTTAAATACAAAATGCTACATTAAATATACAGAATAAGATTTAATACAAATCCTTTTTTTAAATTTTTTCTTTTCGGTTGGTTAAGACATTTCTGTGTGTGTGGAGATGTTTACATTTTTATGTCATCCATCTCCATAAACTATAAACTTTTTAATAGGAGGGGTAGGTTTTTTCTCTCTCTCTCTCTCTTGTTGATGGAAAAATAACTGCCAAGGCCATGTTTTTTAATAAATTAGGAAAGTCCGGGACCGACGCAGCCCGCGTTAAATGTCGGACATACCTTTCTTCAATTCATAGGGAGAGTCTTTGCACAGGTCTAGCTGGGACTGGCTCCGCAACATTTTCGGGTCTTTAGCCAAAGCGTCCGCTCGGTTCAACACCGTCTGGTTTAATCCATTGAAATGCGAGCCTGGACCGGTTGTGGGGCCTGGTCCGGGCCCCGGGTGGCCGTGAAGGTGTCCGAAGGAGCCATAGTTCGTGTAGCCAGGATAGAAGGGTGCCGTGTAGTAGAGAGGCCGGGACAGCACCGTCCCGCCTGGAAAGGGGCACTGAGCTGAGGGCGAGCGCGATGGCGCCGGGGCCGGCGACGCGCGGCTGCCTCCTAGGGCTTGCCCTGCTACGGGCCCGGGGCATGGTGGGCACGGAGAGCCCTCGCTCCCGCCGCCCCCGTCCTTGACCTTGTCCGAGGATGTGGCGATCTCTGCCAGAGACCACAGTTTGGGCTTGGCCAGCACCGCTTGCGGCGGCGGTGGTGGGGGGGAGTGTATGACCGAGGGCCCGCCGGGACCCGGGGGCAGCTCTCCCGCAGCTGGGTGAGGGCCCGGGGCCGGTGTGCCCGAGGGGTAGTGAGGGCCCGGGTCCTCGGTCAGTCGCGCCGCCGCTGGACCCGTGGGGGAGGGCCCGCTGGCGCGGGGGGGCCCAGGTAACGCGTCCAGGCGGCCCTCGGATGGCGGCTCCTTAAAATCCGAGTCGCTGAGACTGCCCTCGGTCTCCTTGCCGGCGGGAGTAGGCGACCCCTGCAGCCGTTCGCAGCCCGAAGCCGCCTTCTGTTCCGCTCCTCCTGCGGGAGAAACCCGGGCCATCAGAAGCGCAGAGGCCTCCCGGGGACAGGGGGCCCAGGTCCCCGCCCGCAAGGCAAAGACCCCTGCCCCCAGCCTCCGGGCCCTGTGCGCCCCTCTCCAGACCCCCCTATTCCTTTTTCCTCTGCTCAACACACCCTTTCCCGCGTCCACCAACCTGCTTCGGGCCCCTCGGGGTCGTTCTTGTCCTCGGGTTTCTGAGGCTCATCCTCGTCGTTCTTTTCCAGGTCAATGTTCTCCTCCTCCTCCTCGTCCTCGCTGCGGTTCCTCGGAGTCCACGTCATCTTGTTCTCCTTCTTGAGGCGCCGGCGCGCGTTGGCGAACCAGGTGGACACCTGGGTGAGGGTCATCTTGGTGATAATGGCCAGCATGATCTTCTCGCCCTTGGTGGGGTAGGGGTTCTTGCGGTGCTCGTTGAGCCAGGCTTTCAGCGTAGCGGTGGCATCTCTTGTGGCGTTCTTTCGGTACGCCGGGTCCCCGTACGGGTAGGAGCCCAGGGGCGCCGCGTAAGGGTGGTACCCCAAGGAGCCTGCCATGCCCGGTGGATGGTCATAGGGAGAACCCTGCGGGGAACAGGCAGAAAGAAGGTGAGAGTGGGCCGTGGTCTCCACTGCCACCTGGGCGACCAAATCACATTTTCCCTGCGACCCGAGGTCTGTGGGCGACGAGGCCCGAACTCAGGCTTCCGCTGGACTCGGGCTGGCGGGCTCAGACCCAAAGGCAACTCCTCCCCCTCCTCAGAAGGCAACGGAGGCTCCAACTCCTGAGTCCGGTCCTTGGCCGGTGCTTGAAGCCGTTCTGGCCTCGGCGGCACCTTGTAGGCCCTAGGTTGCCCGGGAACGTCCGTCCCCCGTGCGCAGATCCGACCACCGCGACCAGGCCCTCCACCCAGAGAGAGGCCCGGGCAGCGGCAGCGACTCTACGCTCCGCGCCTGGGTGGCTTCACCTTAGTCGCAAGGGGTCGAGAGCATGGGAAGTAAAGGCATTTCCCCCGCTCCAAAGAAAGACAAACGAAAAGCTAAGCCTTGCCCCGGCACTCCCACCCTCCCCAAAATGTTACTCCAAACCGAAGTCACGGCGCTTTTCCAGAAAGTGCACCCGGCCGAAAAATCCCGGCTGCACCGCAGTTCCGCCGACTTTTCAGAAATTTAATACCTCCAAATCGGATTGCGAAGATAGGATTACGGATTTGAAACATTTTGGAGGACTAATTAAAGGCGAGGCCAAACACATTTACATAGACTTCGCACGTTTCTGCTCAGATTTCGAGTCTATTTCTTTTGAACTACTTTTCCAAAATTGCAAAACTAAAAAAAAAAAAAAAAAAAAAAGGTAAAAACTGCAGGGCAGCCTGGAGCTCACGTTTGAACCAGAAGCTGCTCTTTAATTGTACCTACCTCCCCCCCCACCCCCCGCCGCAAAACACTTTCCGCCAGCTCAGCGATCCAAGCAAGACGCGGCTCTCCTCTCCGAGCAACTCCCGAGCCCGTGGCCCGGGCGAAGCCGACCGAGACATCGCCCAAGTTTGCAGGGGCAGCGGAGCTTGGCGGGGGCGGTTCGCGGCGGCGCGGAGGCCGGTGTCCTGGTAGCCCCCGCCCGCCCCCCGCGGCCCCTGCTCCTTCGCCGGCCGCGGCGCCCGCTCACTCACCACGTATGAAGAGAAGGCGGCCGCCGCGGCCGCCGCGGGGTCTGCGCCGTACTGGAGGTGCGAGTTGTAGCCCGGCGAGGGCGCCGTGAAGGCGGTGGAGCCGGCGTAGGGCGAGAACGCAGAGCCGGACGACGAGCGGCCGAGCTCATCCGTGCGGGGCCCCGAGATGACGCTGGTGCTGTACGCGGGGCACGAGTAGAGCGCCAGCGAGGCGGACGGCTGGTACAAGTAGCCCTGCGGGTAGGACATGGCCACACACGGGCATGGGGCGCGCCGCGCTGCGGCCGCCAACAAGCCGGGCGGCGCCCTGCGAGGGCGAGCGTGCGGGCACCTGGCCTCCGGCTGCCCCGGGCCGCTGCTCCTCCGGCCCCGGCTCCCGGGCTCCGGCTCGCGGCGCCTCCTCGCTAGCTTCCCGCGCGCCTCCGGCTGCGACCGCCGAGCCCGCTTCTCTGCGCGCCTTGCTCGCCCCGGCTGGGTTTTCCCCCCTTTCCTTGCTGCTTTCTCTTTTTCCCCCTCGCTCTTTGCACTGGGGGGCTCTGCTTTTGGCTTCGCAAAGGTCCTGCCAAGATGCTAAGTTGGAAATTGAAGATTCTGACGCCTTGTGCGCGCCTGAAGCTCCTCCTTCCCGGGGTGTAGTCGGTGGTTGGACTGGCAGGAGCCTCTGGGCGGCCGCAGCCAACCCGGCCGCCAGGCGCGCCTCGTCCTCACCCTCTTCCTCCCGGGCTCCCTCTCCGGCTCGCTGGCGCTCCCCTCGCCCCTCCCTCGCGCCCGCCTCTCCTCCGCGGCCCTCCTCCCCCCCTCCTCTTTTTCTCCCCCCTCCCTTCCCCAGTTTCTCCCCCTCTCTCTCTCAGACTCTCGAGCGCCGGCCCCAGGATGACAATCACATCCCAGGCGCTATGATCTCTTCCAACTTTCCTCCTCTACTAAGTCCGGGTGCAGCGGCGGTTCCGAGGCACCGCGGGCCCTGGCGGATCTGGCCGCTCCGGAGCACAAAGGGAACGAGGCCGAGAAGGCGCGCCAGCGAACGCTCTGCTCTCTCTCGCCAGAGTAAATCGCGGAGTTCGAGGATTTCTCGTTCGCCAGGCTGGACTCAGAAGCGGGTGGCCGCCCGCCCTCCCCTGGCTTCTCCCCCAAGCCTGGGGGCCCAAGAGCGAATTGAAGACGCGTGATGAAGGTCCCTGGGAGAGCCCGATGAGTGCCCTCGTCCGGGGAGCAGGGAATCCGGGATGCCTGTCCCTCTCCGCCAGCAGCAGTAGCAGCAGCAGGTGGGCGAGAGACAGGCCTTGGACATCTGCACGCACCGGACCCGGCCTTCCTTCCACCAACTCCCAGCCAGACGGCAAGGGAGAAGACAGTGGGGGCCCGGGACATGTGGAGATAGCCTTTCCCTAGAGGGGAGGTAGTGGGCAAGAGCTGTAGGATGGAATAGGTCTCCGGACCCCACTGCGCTCTACCGCCACCCCCTCCCTATGCCTAGCCGCTTCGTTCTCGGCGCTTTTCATCCCCAGCTTGTCCCGCCAGGCCGCTGGTGGTTGCGGAGGGTGCGGATCCCTTTCCTCTTCGCACGCGCTCTCGCACCCGCCCGTGCTCCACTGTAAACACTGCGCAGAGCAGTGCCCAGCCCAACCACTGTTTGTTCAGAGAGGCGCTGGCAAGGCAAACACACACAACTGAGTCACAGGCAGAGACCTTGCCCGCGACGGCCACACAGTACAAAACAGACCCTCTGCCTGTCCACCCCGCGCGGCCACAAGCCACAGACGCTCTCGATCTAGGGGACAGACAGGGGCGCTGGCGAACCAGCACCGGGGCCGGCACATTGCTGGGCACTTCGCGGGAGCTCAGTGTATCAGGGCCTTTGTAGCCTTTTATGTTGGGATCACATGCAAGTCGAAGCACTACTATACAGAAAGTGCCCCGCAAAGACTTTGACAGGCGAGGTACACTTATTTCTTAAGCCCGGGTCCCCGCACCCCAACCGCTTCAGCACAGTCACACACGCACCGCGGCGCGACTCGGCGCACGCGCGCTGACTCCTCCCCTCCGTCGGCCCTCTCAGGCTCCGCCCCTCCAGCGGACGTTCTCCGAAGCCTTTCGGTCCTCGCGGCGCTTTCCCTCCCCGCCTTCACCTCTAATTGGACGCTTGCCTCCATTGACTCCGCCCCCCGAGGACGTGAGCGTGCTGCCCTTCGAGTCCCGGCGCCGAGGGGGTGGGGCCGGGCGGGGCGTCGGAGCACTATTGTCATGGAGACGGGAAGCCGGTGGCCTCGGCGGCCGCGCATCTGCGGAGCCTGAGGCGCCGCCGAGGGCCCGGACGGCTGGAGGAGGAGGGCGCGCGGAGCCGGCGCGCGGCGGCGTCTCAGGCGGCCGAGAGGGGGTGTCTTCCCGGGAGCCGTCTAGGCCGGAGTGGTCTCGGGGGGCGCCCGGGAGCGTCTCCCCCTCCCCCCACGTCTCCCGCCGCGCGCGGTCGCGCCGCCGCTCAGAGACCGCCCCCGGCTCCGCCCGCCGCGCCGCAGCCCCTCGCGGTAACGGCCGGTAGCGGCCCGCGCGCGCCGCCCGCCGGGAGCTCGCGCCGGCCACGAGGGAGCGTCCGCGTCCCGCGCGCGCGCGCCGCGAAGGAGAGGTGAGCCCGATGGCCCGGCGTCCGCCCCTCGAGCCGCGTTCGCGGTCCCCGGTGAACCCGCCGCGCGCCGCAGTGCGCCGCCCAAGTGTGGAGCGGCCTCTCCCGGTGGGTGGGTGAGGCCCCCTGCCGGCGCGCGGCGCTGCCTCCTCGCGGCCCTCGTCCGGGACGCTGGCGGCCGAGACGGGGCCGCGGAGCTCGTCCCGCCGAGCGTCCCGTTACGCCGTCCTGCCGCGCGGGGCGGCGTCCCCCGCCCGGCCCCCACCCCTTCTCTCTGACTGTCCGCTGCGGGGTGTCGGGGGCTGCGGGAGGGCCTGAGAGATACCGAGGCGTTTAGCACGTGTGGCTCCGTGGCCGTGGTTGTCACCTCCGCTCTGCGTCGAGTTGAAGACTCGTTTCCTAAAGGACGTCTCTCTTCTCTGCGTTACGTGCGCGTTGATGGCTCTGCCGCGTGGCTGGATGCACTGGTGTTAACGCACGAAAGGGAAGAGCTGCTCGTGGGCAGGCAGGCGGGAGGCCCACGGCATCCGGAGGGCTGTCTCCGTTTGCCCGCACGAGCGTTCCCGTTTTTGCTGGTAAACACGGGGTTTTAACTTTTTTCTTTCTTTCTTTCTTTCTTTTTTTTTTTTAAATCTCGGTGGTGGTGGCGATAGGTTCTCTCGCCCCCCTGGGCCCCCTGTATTCATCAGCTGTCCCGTTCGGGAACCTGCCTCCTTGTTAGTGGTAGTTTCACTGGGCTCCTGTCGCGGGAGCTTTCTCCCCCAGGAGAGGGGAGGGCTCCCTCCCTCTTATTTCAGGGGACCATGTGGGGGGCTGCAGCCTGCTGCTGCATTTGTATCTTCCTGAACATTTTGACTTCAACTAGGGGGGATAGGTATGCCCTGCTTGTGTTTACCGTCGGATTTTAAAAACGGTAAATTTAGGAGTTATTAAGGATTCATGGGCGTGTCGTGTCTGCACGGATCCAGTTATGCATAACTCTTAAAATGTAAAGCTTTAAAGTCAGATCCGCAGTTGTATTGCTAAGACCTGGCCTTAGAGCTTGCTCTTCGAGTTTTGGCTGTACAGTTGCTATTGTTGAAATCGAGTGCAAAAGAGGTTATTCCTGTTTATTCAGTGTAATAACTGTTTACAGTTAAAACTTTAAAAGACTCGTAAAAGTAGGTCTGCAGTATTTTAAAGATCTCATAATTTTTGTGGGAGAGACACGACACCCACACTAGGAAAGGCAACAGATTGCTTCTGTCATATCGCCTTGCTGTTCGGGAGTGTACTTAAAGGATTATGATTGATAAGGCTGTCTTACCAGAGAATGTTGACACAGGTGTGCCTCGTTATCTTAATTAAGATCCTGAGAAAATGTTGTCTATAAAATGGTGACATAAGAAGGGCAGCATATTTTTGTACAGTTTTGCTTTGGGAGAATTTAATTGCACTTGAAACCTGTCTTTGAGCTTCCAGATTTTGTGAGCACTTTGGCAACAGAAGTTGTAGAGAGAAATGATAGTTTAATGTTAAGTGTTCTGGCATGTCCTAATACTACTTGTGGCGTTTTGGCAATGCCTTTGTCGGCTTTCTTTGTGCTCTATCTCTGTGGAATAATGGTTACTAATTTAAAAAGAAAAGCATTAACAGAGCAGTACATTAAGCAAACGTTTATTAGTGTTCAGAATAAACCTATAGAGGAAGGGATGCTTTATATGCAGAAACAGGAATATAATAAAAAGGTAAATATGTGAGAAATTCATGCCACTTCATTTTTTTGGAAAACAGTTCCCTAGAATGTTTTAATGATCTAAAGCAATTTTTTCCATATCATCAGGTACTTAGCTTCATTGCTAATGGAATGCCTTGGTTTTATTTCCAGAAATAGACAAAAAACTGTTTTATTTCTTCCAAAATATTGTTCTGTAAATTGGAATTGATGAGCAAAGGAAGATAGTGCATTTAGCTCCTTATTAACTGAAGGATAAGAATCGTAACCTGGGTGACTACTAAATTAATACTACTGTCCTTGACTTCAAATCTCTGAATGCAAAAACAAAAGCAAGAGGGATGCTGTTGATCATATTACCTTTGGCTTACCCAGCACCTAATACCCTTTAACATCAGTATTGCATTAGGATGCCCACCCCCCCTTTGTAGATCATGGTTTCCTGGAAGCTGTCTTTCCATCAGTGTGTATGTAAGATGTGTGAGTGTTTTTCTTTAATATTAAAACTCATTGTAGAAAGAGGAAATGAAAGTGGAGGAGGCCACAGGCATATGATCGGAGAAGCCAGGTGTAGAGTCACAGCTCATTTGTGACTCCAAGGTTAATTAGCTGGCTAGAATTACATGGTAAACTAAAATCAAAGAAAGACTTATTTAGATTTGTTTTCTGAAACTAAAACAAGAGCATTAATTGTGAAATAAATGCTTTACTGATCCCCCAACTTCCCCATCAGAATTTTTTTTCTGGCAGCTAAGATCAGCATCCCCATGCTGTTACCCTTGTGTTATTTTCAAATTTGATGTGCTGTGTTAAATGACATAGCAGTATGAATTAATTACCTATCACCTGTTTCAATAAGTAACCCAAATAATTATTAATATATTTTCATATTACAGAAATCTTAGAAAAAATTCAAGCGTTCTTTAGTTGATAACATGCAAGTAAATGAAACGTAATCCTGAGTGAATTGTAGATTATGAAAACAATGTCATATTCTGGAATAATGTTTTAACTCTGAAATAGCATAGCCTGTTTTGTGTGGTAATATCGCAATATATTTGTTTATTTCCCTTCAATTTCAACAGTGAGTTGGCTTCTGTATTTTTAACTTCTTTTTGGTGTAATTGTTAGCTGTTTTATAGAGAATAATTGTTCTTTATAGAATAGCAGCTGAAGCACTCTAAGAAGATGAAAAATCTTGGAATTATTTTTTTCTTGTTCAGTAATGACTGGTTTGCTTTTATAGCACTACTCTGAAGTGTGATTCCTATGACTTATTTCTGCATAAGTCTTCAATATTTTTATAGCTAGAGTATACCTAAGCACCAATTTAGCTTGGCAAATTAACTTAGGTGCTTCAAAATTGAAAACCAGTATATTCTAATGCAGTTTAAGTTTAAGTCTTTATTAGTAAGGATGCACTTAACATTTGTTCAGGAGAAGGGAATATAATTTTCTCCTGCAGTTGTCATTTATGTAATCCATTTTGCTAGCCTTTTCTCAGGCTAATGATATTCCACATCTTGATACAGCCTTTATTTGTTTTTTCTTGCCGTAATATGGAGTGGTACCTTGGAGAAAATTAGATTAGATACTCATATCTAATATCCCAAAAGTATTTAACTGGTCTTCTGTGTTTCCTTAAACAGAATCATTTCCAGTTTCTGTGCAGGTGATAAGTATGCTGCTTCCATAATACATTTGGATGTTTTCAGCTAAGTTGACTTCTGAACTATGGGGTTCCTCCAAATATTGGCTGAACTTTGTCCTTGCACAGCCCCAGGCTCATCTGCAAGTGAGTCTCTGCACAGTATGCTTGTATGTGGAGTACACCCCAAATTGCATGTGCTGGTTTTACCAAAGTATTCATATCGGTAATAGGGACTAAGGGCAGAACGTCACTTGAGGCTTTTGATTATTAACATTTTACTAATGAATTAAACAAAGGTTCAGTAAATAGAAAAATTTTTGATTCATGGAAATACACTGAATAATTTATTTTTAATGATATCATTGGTTAGTGAAATTTATAAACTCAGTGCTTTTCATAAAACTTTTAAGACTAAAGTTACGATGTTTTTGTAAAAATAGAATGATTATTTGAAGGAAATAATCTGTTTATACCAAATTATAGGTTGTTTTTTTTAAATTTTATTATTTTCATTACCCAGTTCTGTTCAGAATAAATTTGGTGGGAGTTATCAGCTCCAGTCATGAGTACCAAACTCTCTTAATGACAAAGAGTACACAGTTACATGTAAAACTTGTCATTTCTCATCAAAAGTGGGGCTCCTCAGTGCAAGCGGATGAGAAAGCTGTGAGAAAAAATTATTTTGCAGACTATTTGTGTTGTGTAGTGGGGAGAGCAAGGAACTGGATTTAATAATAGAGAACATTTTGTTAAGTAAAAAAAGATGGTTGTATGACCCCCAAAAAGCTAATTTTACAGGAGGCAACTATAGTTAGTAGAGCCTGCAATAAAACAAATGCTTCTCTGCGAATACTTTCAAAGGTATTAAAATGATTTTTAACATAATATGAAGTAATATATAATTGTTCTTAAATAACACATTTGTGTTCCCCTATCACTGACTAGGTCTTATGGAGATGGGGTTTCATGTATGACCAGGAACTGAAGCATTACAGCCAGTTAGAAAATACACAACACAAATAGAAAGAAAATATTAACCAGTGAGCAATCTGATTCCTCTTTGTTTGCCTTTAAACTTAATTTTTTTTTTTGAATCATGTGTAAAGTTGTTGAATTTAAGAGATAAGAGGTTTGGGGGTTTTTTTCTCCTAAGGATAAATATAGGAAAAAATCTAAACACATATGTGAATTAGTTGAGGTTTTTATCTGTTGTCAACCAAAATTTATTGATTCATATGTTATATATATTAATAGTATTCAAATGTACTAAAACTCACACTCCTTTTATATAAAATAGGTGTGTCTGTGGTGGTGGGGGAGGTTCCCCACTCTTTTAAAAATCTGAAGAAAACACATCCTTTCAGCAGTAATAGGTTATGGTTGATTAATTGAGAAGGTTGTGTTAAATGTTCTCTGGTGGAAATAGCTAGAGCATGCTCTTTGAGAAATGTATCATTCAGGAATAAAATCAATCGAAGTATTGGTAATTAAATTGTAATTCCATGAAGGAAGGAAGTGGTAGGAAAGATGAAGCTAACTATTGCTGTTTTTCTTTTTAAGAATCTACGGTTCATAATGGAGCTACTGTGCTGGCTATTGGAAGGAGGAGATTCTGAAGATAGGGAGGTAATATTATCTCTTTTAAAAGAATACTTTCCTCTGTAATCCTAAGCCTTTATTACATATAAGAACTTTATCTAGTAGACAGCCATTTCTTTACATTTGAGATATGAAAATGATCTGATTTTCCTGTGCTGAGTTTTTGAGCTGCTTCTCCCAGAGCTATGGGTTGTATTGGGAGAGCTGAGAAATCTCATCTAGGCATACTCAGCACCCTTAAAATAGCGTCTTTCTGAGAATTCGATCTGTGATGGTGGCCCGTACAGTTGTAGTCGATGTCATTTTAGTTGGTAGCTGATGTGCATGCAGTTAGCAGGTTGTTGGGGGCCCTCACTTACCTCCCAGCCTTTGTTGCCTCCTCTGGGGGAATGCTCTCTCTTCTGCAGGGCGATTTATTGCCGGCCACAACCAAACTGTGAGTGGGAGACTTGGGGGTTGACAACTGGCTCCAGAGCTCTACCAAGGAGTTAGCTGGGCCCAGCCTCGGCTCCCCTAGTGCACTGCAGGCCAGGAGCGTACACACACACACACACACACACACACACACACACACGCGCGCGCACACACACACACAAACACACACGAGTGCTTTTTCTAGTTCACAGCTTTAAGTCCCTTTCCATTTTTCGTGTAATCCTAGGCTACGGGTAATTCTGTCCTTTTCCTCTCATTAGGTTGGCTTGCTGCGTGCTTTTGCAGCTGTTGCGGGGACTCAAATGGAATGGAGGACTTTGTATTATTCTGCACGATATATTTGATAATTTATTTGTGTTCTGTTTCATTTTCAAAAACCCAACGTTGTTAAAGAATGAACCTAAGATTCTTAAAGAACGAAAATTATGTTCAATTTGTATCAATAAGAAAAGCTTCTATGTCTCAAGCTATGTTGCCACATTGAATATGCAGGTTAAATTGAAAACATAAAACCCTTTTATAAAAGACTAGTTACTACAGCTAAGACTGTTTATACAGGCTTAAGTTGTGTAATGGTGTTTTATATCTTTTTTTTTTCTTTTTCTAAAAAAATGTACTTTTCTAGTGATCAAAACTACCTACTCCCTGAACTACATCTATGGAGGGATATTAGTAGAACAATAAAGGGCTTGGTGGTGTCTAATTATAGAATGAGGAAATTGGTAAGCATTGTGGTACCGAAAATCAGTTTCTTCTATTAAGGAAGCTAGTATACATTTAAAAACAAAACCTTCAGGAAAAGAGTCTTAAATCTTTAAATCAAATGATGCTTTTGATTAACACAACAGGAAGGGGAAATATGCCAATCTCAGATTCTTTTATTCATGCCTAGGTAGAGGTTGTAAGCAGCTAAGGAAGCCATTAAAATGTAGCCTAGAAAAAATGGTGATGTTAAAGTGATTACTTGGAAAGCAGTTTACATTTGCAAAACAATTCGATATTATGACCTTGACGAACTTTTACAGTTTATATACTTGGGTTATTACTCCAGCTTTTAAAATAGCTGTCTATGGTATAGCTTGTTTAGGGAATGCAAGGGTATTTTTGAGTTGACTTAATAGATCTTGCTGGCCATCTTAAAATACGCTACACTATTACAAAGTTGAAATGTAATACGTATTAATAGAAGGAAAATATAAAATTTAATATCTTGGCAACAGAGACCTTTAGACCTAATTTAAAAGTATAATCTCGACATCTATGGCACTATTTTTGTCTTTGTTATATGGATAGAATTATGGATATTCTACAATCCAAATGTCTAATTCATTAACTCCAAATTTGATTCTCTATATTAAAAATGGACATGCTTTAGAAAGTAAAATGTTGAGTCATTGGCTAATTTATTAAGCATCAGTACATAGAAAAGCAGCCTTGATTAATTTAGAACTCTGAAAGGGGGCAGGTAAAACTGTTTTCAGCTGAAATTTCCTAATACAGCAACCATTTAAATTAAATGTTTGTTAACATAATAGTGATGGCATTTTCTCCTCCTCCTCCTTGTGGTTTTGTCCAACTAGATGTTACAGTGGCAGTTGCACTGACTGTTAAGTGTTTAAATGATGACACCATTATGTGAAGTGATTTTGAAATGAGAGATTCCAGCCAAGAATTACATCTGCTCCCATCTCCTTCAAATCATACTCTCTGGCAGTACAGATTATGATTGATTTGTTTGTGACAGATTGCAGGAAACAGTCATTGATTTTTCAATATTTTACCTTAAAATTATTTACAGTTGTAACCATGGGGAGGTATTTCCATGGGCTGTCAGCCCCTGAAAGACTAGGATAATATTCCCTGCTCTCTGACAAGACAAATTACCTGTAATGAGTGCAGTAGCTGAAGGGTATACTTTTATTTTAAAATATGTCAATAACCCCAGTGACTAAACGAATATTGATTTAGCATAATGAAGCCTGAGTAATGTGAAAATGAGCTTTTTCAAGGAGCATGGTAAAGACTTTCTTTTTAGCTGGTTCTAAGAAGCTTTTCATTCTTTTCAACTAGCTAGTGGAGATAAGGAGTTTTATATGCAAACCATCAGGAATGATAACCAGGGTCCAAATATTTTGCCCTTGTTTTTACTGATTCTTTTTCAAATCTTATTTGTAGTCTTTTAGCCATAGAATAGCTACAGATTTGCTTGATCTTATCTTTACCCGACTTATTATTTTTACAATTTCAACATATTTTGTATTACAATCTCCAATAATGAATATTAAAATATAACTATATGTACAATCATTTGTAGATGACATAATAATTATCTGAAGACATTTCAAATGGGTTATTGTAGTATTTAATGTGCCGTATTTTATGGTAGAATAATTTCCAGTCCCTGGACATCAGATTGCTTTCAGTGGGAATGAAGATTAATTTACTTAAGTCCTGATATTGTAGGCATCATGAAACATAGCATGTTTTCATTTTTTTGTCAGACTTCTACCCCTTTTAAAAATATAATTCTAACCTTTTTATGGATTAAGATCTCAGTACATAAGGTCCTTCAAACAAGAATGATAGCAGAGATGCATATCGCTTTATTTTATAGTCCATCAAGGAGCCTGAAGATTTTATAACTGAATAAGTATCTCCATAGCTAACTTGGTAAGGAGAAAATAGGGTAAACGATGCCAGTAATATATAGCAGAAAATATATAGCATTTGAACAAGATGTCAAACCGATACTTCATGGGAACCTGACATTTTATGATAACTAATAGTAATAAAGTCTTATTAACAGCAATAGGTAAAGTCCCTTTAGAAATTAAAAATGAATTATGATTTAAAGAAAATTCAGATGGCTTTTTGTGCTAGTTCTCTTGTAGCATGGCATTGGAAATGTTGCAATAAAATGAAAAATACAAACATATCTTTTAATGGGAAAAAGGATAGACTCTAGGAAAAAAAAGTTATTTTATTGTTTTCCCAGGTATTTGCCCAAGGGTGGGACACAGATGATCTGTCATTCATCTTAGTTGCGTCTTGCAGTGAACTAGATGTTATATAAAATGCTGGTCCCATGGTTTCAAATGATGTAAGATTTCATTTATCCATCTGCTCTCCCCCAAATTCTTTCCCTTGCTCTATTAAAATGACCCTGGAAAATAGGAATATGAGGGATGTACCATCATCGTATATACAACTGATAATCCAAATTCTTCAACCATTAATTTGGTTTATAGTTTTTTAAGTTGATGTAGTATCCACAGAACATAGGTATCTATGGATAAGGCAAAACACTGGTTATACCTTCCAGAAAAAAAATGGGTATAGATTATTTAATAGTTATTTTTTGTAGTTTCTTCAGACAAATCTACACTAAGGAAAACATCTATATTGTTTAGTTTATTTTGGAGTAAAATAATAAATGTATTATAGTCAGTACCTTTGACCCCATTCTTTAGTTTGAACATGTGTGTTCATTTTACAGTACATGTGTACAACTATTTACGTGAATTAAATTTAATAAATATGTAGATAAAGTAAAGTTTTTTGGGGAAAATTATTCTGTTTTGGATATTATGCCTTTTTTCATTTCTTTTCTCCCCTTAAAAAAAAAATAACTTGCCCCTGTTTTTCTTCAGGGAATAACTATATAAAGTGTTTTTAAATCATGCAATTCATTACCTTGGGTTGGTTAAAACATTTACTTTTAGAAAAGGAGAAAATACCGAGTTTGAAAAATCTTTCGTGTATTTTTATCTATTAAGATAAACAGTTTACTTTGTCACAGTACATACCAATCTACTTAGTTAATTTTTTTCCAGAATTCATTTTACTGTGTTTGATCTGACCTATGATAATTTAATATAGGAACAAATTAGCATATAATTCTATTTTCCATGTCACCTCCAGCAGTTGTGGAATTGTACTGCCACTTTTGGGGGACAATTTGATAGTTGATGTGACTGTAGCATTAAGTGTTTGCATATGTTCAGTGCGTCCTGGCTCATGTGTTGTCGAATGTTTTAAAGTAAGCAGTTAGAGGAAATACCCCTGGTACTAAGTTATTAAAATGTCTCCTAAAGGTAGCATTTTTAATTAGTGTACATAATTGATTAATGATTTGTCTTCTCCCAAGCATAAAGCGGCAGGGCAAAGTTAAGTGCAGTTGGTGAAGTATAAGATAATAGGGATTGATGGTGACAGTGATCATGACAACTAAATGTTTTTTTGTTTGTTTCTTTTAGATTCAGCTGTCGGTCTTCAAAATTTCCTGAGGTCTGTTCAATCTAGATGCAAAGGACATGGAAAAATCAAGTGCTCAAGTGGTTTCAATGTTTTGGATGTTCCTATTTATAGACTACAGTATTTTTCCCATTAAAATCCCAAGTTGTCATTCAGAAGAAGGTTATGTGCTTCATGATCACCAATTTTATTTGAAATGCTAGAATTGTATTGAAATGCTAGAGTATCACCAAACATTTGTTGTTTTAATCAAAGTACAGAAAAAATCAATTTCAGAAGTGGACTTTTTTTCCTAAAATGTCTTTATTGGGTTGAATGAATGTTTATACCTGAAAAAGAGGTCTGGAAAAAAAAAATCCCTTTCTCCATCATAGCAATCTTCTGGCAATCCAGTATCATTAGAGTAGGTTTAAAATCACTTTCTTCTGTGACCCAATTATGTTTGGGGGAGAAAAAGGACTTGAAACATATCCGTGTATATATTTTAACTCTCTCTATTAGTCCCTCTGGAACAGAACATTTTCTCCTTAACAAATCTATTAGCTCAGCTCGCATACGAGAAACAGTCGCCTTGACTGGCAGAGCGTCTGCTGTGTGTTTGAACGTTTGATTTATGTGAAGAAGGTTGATATCCAGTTTTCACCGAGTTCTTCCATTAGAGTAGACTCAATAATGAGGACTTGCCTCCCCATTGTGAAATTCCTTGTTGTGACCTCTGTGGTGACTGCAGGATAACGGAAAGATTCATCTTCTTCTGTGGCAGGCAGGCCTCCCGCCTCTGCGGTGTGAACACTGTGAAGGGGTATATCTGACCAGAGGTAGCCCTCAGCTAAGGAACTGGGGAAATTCGCAGAGGAAACTGCTCTGAGTTACAGTGTTGGGAGTAACCCAGTTTGTACTTCATCCACTTCTGTAGCCTTGACCAAGGATCAAAGTGCTATGATGAATTCTTCAGCTCAGATCTCAGTACGGCAAAGTCAGTTTATCACGCTAGAGTATTTCTTTTTTTATTATTCTAATTAAACTATATTTTGAGATAATTATAGACTTCCCATGCAGTTGTGCTAAATCATGGAGACCCCTTTTACCTGTTACCCAGTTTCCCCAATAGTAACACCTTCCAGTGTCTAGCACGGTCATAGCCTGGGTGTTGACATTGACAGTCAGATACAGAACGTTTCCATCACTGCAAGGATTCCTCAGGTTGCCCTTTTATATCCATACTCACTGCTTTCCTAACCCACCCCCTTAACCCGAACAACCACTAATCTGTACTCCATTGCTAATTTCTCTTTTCAAGAATGTTACGTAAATGGAATCATGTACTATGTAACCTTTTGGGACTGGCTTTTCTCACTCAGCATAATTTTCTGGAGATTTAACTTGCATATATCAATAATTTGTTCTTTTGTATTGTTGGGTAGTGGTCCATGGTATGATTGGCCCATGGTTTGTTTAACCATCCACCAGCTGGGACAGGGGTTGTTTCTAGCTTTTGACTATTACAAATAAAACTGCTATAAACATTTGTTTACAGTTTTTTTGTGTGAACGTTAAGTTTTCATTTTCCTGGGATAAATGCCTAGGAGTGCAATTGTGGTTTATATGATAATTATATAGAGTATTTCTTTTTAAGACTAGACGTGATTTTGTGTGTGGATGGGAAGACAAGGAGGACATCTACATTTTTGTGGTGTTTTTGCTTTAACTGGATTTGTTTAGGATTTTAAAACATGCAGACTATCGTAAATAACTTGTACCCGGATATCAAAAATAATTTTCCACAACCTAGATTTTTTTCTTATTTTTGGAGAAATACTTTTAAAAAAATTTTAAAGAAATATTTTGTGAGAGAGAAACAATTCCTGTGTAAAGGAATAAAGGTAGACATACTATAGAAAAGATGTTGCAAAGCTGAGAGCTTACTTGAAGAAATTTAGGGGGAATTTTCCAGGTGTTAATGGAGACTTGACATTCAAGGATATATTGTAACAATTTCTGAATTGATAGACTCTTTAGCTTTTGTTGCTGTTATCTTCCTGCAACTTTTATTTATAGAATTAATTCATTATCTTTACAATTTGTATTCAGTGGTATTGCATTTAATGCTCATTTAATTCAACTATATGCACTTAGTAGGAAAAAGAAAAAATGTTATTTAAGTATTTTTTCTTAGTACATGACCCCTAAAAATACAACTGCTTTACAGGATGTTTAATGGAAGAAACAGCTGTGTTTCAAACCCTGATGGAAACAATACTGTTTTATAATTACTGAGACATAGTGAGGTATGTACAAAATCGTGTGTGTTATTTTTTGGGGGAAACCCACTAAAAGGATATTCAAGGATAATTTTTACTCTGATTTTCCACCACATATGTTAACTTTAAAATGAAGATATAGCTTCATTTTTTTAAAAGAAACATTGGATGTGGTTAACTGATTACAATAATCTTAATAACCGTCAATATTATAAATCTTTAATTTTTTGAGTGAAGCACTAGGCTCAGGGGACCCATCTTTCAATGCTTCTAAATATAGTTTCATCATTTTGGCCATGACCATAGTGATATAAATGATGTACGATAATACAAAATCATTGCCCTTAAAAATGACCTGGATAAAAGTATGTATACATGGAATCTTTATATATACCAGTAGGCATTTATCATTAAGCAGCTATTGAAGCACCTCATTATCTAGCACTTCTAGGCCCTGGGAACCTAACAGTAAAGAAGAGCCATCCAGCCACTGTTCGCTTAGTGTGATTGTCACCACGCTTAGCTTGGGCAGTGGGGACGGGGAAAGTAAAAAGGAACTGAGACAGAGACCAATGTGGTTATGCATCACTAGAAATCAAGAACCTTCCGGATTCAGGAGAGAGACTAGCAATGCTGAAACTGCTGGAGCAGACCTCACAGAAAATGGGCTGGAATTTTGAAGGTGCATACGAGTATTCAGAGGATGCCAAAAAATTTGTATACACATTGTAAGGTAACATCTCCTGACGTGTATACATTTTTTGGCACCCCCTGGTCTACATGTGATATGGAGAAGGAGGACATCAGATAGGAAGAGGGAAATAAGCTGAGGTGTGGTTTGTCGGAAGTGGGGTGGAATCTGGTCTGGCTAGAATTTCCTGGGGCATCAAAGGGGCTATATCACAGCCCCAAAGTATATCTAACAGCTTCCTATGTTTTAGGAACTCACCAGAAATGAGGCTTGCTTTTTAAACAGAGTAATATTTGAATTTAAATAATGTGGGTTTTGAGTGAAAAAAACTAGGGCTTGGAAGTATCTTTTAGTTCATGAGGCTCAATCTGTTTGTATGTAGGTGTGTGGGTGTGTATGTGTAAAATCAAATATAATTTCCCTCCTTTTATGTTTTATGAGGAATAGAATATTTTATATAACTTGTCTGTTGTCTTAAATGCATTATCTATTACACTATAATACTTTTTAAAGTTTTAGTTTATTTTAGGCTTAAAATAACAAAAGAATTTATTTGGAAAAACTTCAAAATTAAAACAGCAAGATCACATGTAGATAAAAAGTTACATAAAGAGTACGTTTGTAAGATTATATATAGAGCTGATGACTTTACTAAGAAACTATTTTGAGCACCCTAAGAAAATATGAGTATTTCTGTGCATTATTTTTCTTATTCAAAATACCTTTCAAACTCAATGCATAAAAATACCTTATTTTTCAAGGTAGTAAGAGAGCTAAGAGCCTTTTCTAAATATGCGTCTAATTTTAGGTGGCTAAAATAGGAAAGCTGTAATATGACTGAGGCCCCTTTAACTGGGGAAGTTGGAAAAATGAAGAGACATAGGGTCTGTTAGAGTTGCTTTAAATTTCTATAAATCATAGGTTTGACCAAAGCGGTTATAAAAGACAATTAAAATTAAGATATTCAGGATTTTATATGTAATAATATTGATTCCGATATCCCCAACTATATGGCATTGCCAATATTGGAGGCGGAAAAGAATCATGTTTTGTAAAAGGGCTACATTAGGTCAGTGACTTCAAAGTTCTGAGTATATATATAATGACCAACCGTTGTGGAATCATCTTGTAATACTGTTTATCTAGCAGTTAAAAAAAATAAAAGAAAAAGAAAACGGTGCAATTTTAGACAGTTTTAAAAAAAATTTTTTACAAATACTGCAAATCATAGGTTGGTTACCACTAGACTTCCTGACTCTGCTGTGATTGCTGTATTCTTTGTATATTCTTTTAAAATACCAGGCACTTTATAATTTTGTCTATAATTGTTTATATATATTTTCTCCACAAAATGTTTTTAGAACAACTTACTGCTAAATTACCCTAACCCACTTGTCATCTTTCAACTTTATGTATGAATATACTCAAGTGTCAGTTGCAAGACATTAGCAGACTACTTTATTTTTTTCCGGGAGCCTTCTTATTCAAAATACCTTTCAAACTCAATGGTAAAAATAGCAGGCCACTGCCACTTGCAGGCTTTTGAAGCTGGAGAAAGCTTGTTTTTCATATGAAGAAGCTGAGTCCCAGGAAGATGAAATAACTTGCTAGTAAGTGATAATGAGGATCTTTGACTCCAAAGCAAATGCTGCCAACTTGACGATGCACGTCTCCAGTTCTGAAAATTCAGCTTACAGATACTTGTATCACAACCCTGTTCTTGGTAATATGTTATTCTATATATGGTAGAAATAAATGTCTACTGTCATCTGTACATGTCATATAAACGTTTTGGCACTGAATATGGGGACAAGTTGCAAGTGAAAGTGTGCTCATCTCAGAACTGGATTTTAACCACTAGAATTCATGACCATTTATGCATACCTACTGTGTTTTAACATTGTAATAAATCCAGGGAATCACATATGAATACGACATGTTCCCTGAATTCAAGAAAGTGGGCACTGGGCTCAGGCCTGGAGAGAAAATGGTGAACAGCATGCAGCGTTTGCCCTTGTGGAGCTTGGAGCTAAGACCTACTGTGGAGAGGGAGGCGTACACAGACCATTTCAGCACAGCATGGTAAGAGGGAAAGGCCAGGTGTCCTGGGACCACATGGGACCACAGGGGCGCCATCCCTAACCAAGTCTGACAGGGTGGACAAGATCAGGGAAGGCTTCTCGGAGGAGGGGGCATTGGAGTTGAGCCCTGAAGGAAGTGGGCTCCACGCAGGGGGAGCAAAGACCAAAGACAAGGGAGAGCACAGTGCTTTGGGAGTCTGTGAGCAGTTTGAGAGTCACGGGAGGGGTGTGTGCAGAGATGGGAGAGAGACGAGAGTGAGCAGGGGCCAGGCCGCGGAGGGCATTTATATGCCCGGCAGAGAAGTTTGCTCTGTTTTACATTCACCTGATCAAGTCTGTGTTTTAGAAATATCACTTTGGGTAATGACATGGGAAGTGCATTGGAGGCCAGCAAGATTGGACGGTGAGAGACGAGTACAGTGATTTTTGCTAGTAGTTGTCCAGGAGAGAGAGAATAGTTGCTTGAGCTAAAAGAGTGGCCAGAGAAAGGAGAGATGTCAGTGGATTGATGGGAGATAACAAGATGCTGGAAATAAAAGGACTTGGTGACTGGTTACATGTGAGGATAAAGAAAAAAAGCATGTCAACTAGAGTGTCCAGACAGTTTCAACAGTCAGGAGTGGTGCTGGTGTTTTGAGACGGAGCAGAGGGAAAGCAGCTCTAGTGGGGAGAAAAAGATACAGTGTGGGTGGGCAGCGCGTTTGGTTTTGAGGTGACAGTAGAATATCCAAGGGGTCTGGAACTTACAATCTAGTAGCAGGCAGGGAACACAATCTATTCTTTTATAGTGGTGTAAATTTTTTTCCTCTTAAAGGGCCAATTTCTCAAAAATGTTTTCTTCATTATTGCATTTTTTTTGTTAGTTGTGTAATATAGCTGCAATGGTCCTGTGAAAAACAAGTCTGAGATGAATTGTTCATCATTATTGAGCAATGTTTGTTTTGAAAAAGATGGGGTTCAAAGGCGCGTAAAGTAAGGAAAGCAGTGTTCCTAGTTATAGCTAGCCACTAAACAGTTCAATGAATTAAGTGTACAACATTTCAGGTGTGCATAGAAATTTAAAGAGAGCAAGGGGCAAAACATTTCCAGGAAAAAAAGCACTGGAGAATACTTTTGTTTTTAGAAACTTGATGAGGTTGGATTACACGTATGCTTAAGTAATTAGTATGTAAGGGTATCTGGGTCTTATTACCGCCAACATTCATTCTACAAGTGCTTACTCAGCACCTACTAGATACTGGATATTGGACAGCGCTGGCCATAGAGTGGCGCCACAGTTCCCATGAGCATGGTCCTTCCCTCGCCGAGTTTATAGTCTAGCTGACAGATTAGAAATCCTGAAGGTAGCTAGCTCTTTATGATATTCCTAGCAGTGTCTGCTTAATATACTTGACATACAGAGGTCAGGCAATTAAGTTTGTGAAATCATCCTAGAAAAAGTGCCATCACATCCCTCATTGCTGAATATCACCATGGTCACCTTCGAAGTCCTCCCCTTGGGAAGCTATGCACGGGTGCCAGGGCCTAGTCCACGCTTCAAAGCAATTTTGGAACTCTTTTTCTGGAATGATCATCAGATCTGTCATCATATTACCATTGATGTCCTGAATGTCATTAAAACGTCTTCCTTTCAATATTTCCTTTATCTTTGGGTAAAGAAAGAAGTCATTGGGGGCCAGATCAGGTCAATAGGGAGGGTGTTCCAATACAGTTACTTGTTTACTGGCTCAAAACTCCCTCACAGACAGTGCCGTGTGAGCTGGTGCATTGTCGTGATGCAAGAGCCATGAATTGTTGGTGAAAAGTTCAGGTTGTGTAACATTTTCATGGAGCCTTTTCAGCATTTCCAAATAGTCAACTTGGTTAACTGTTTGTCCAGTTGGTACAAATTCATAATGAAGAATCCCTCTGATATAAAAAAAGGTTAGCAACAAATTGGTGAACTTAATTGTCAGATTTGGGGTGTGTGTGTGTGTGTGTGTGTGTGTAGCGGGGAGCCAAAAAAATATACACGACTTGTGCTCATCTTTGGTTATCTATTTATATTATTACAATTTTAATAAGGTTTTTTCCATTCTTAAAATGCGTGTACATTTTGTTGGCACCCTCTGTGTGTGTGTGATCAAATACATTGTTTCTATTATTTTGAATAAACTGTTATCTGTGAGGTCAATAAGAAAAATAAAGTTTTTTACCTTCACTTACTCCTTTTCCTATGTTCATCCTTTCTTTATGTACATCTGAATTTCTGAACTATGTGATTTTTCTACTCTCTTCTAAAGAACTTGTTTTAACATTTCTTACAAGACCGGTCTAATGTCAACAAATTCAATGTTTGTTTTTCTAAGAAAGTCTATTTCTTCTTTACTTTTGAAGGATAATTTTTTAGGGTACAGAATTCTAGATTGGTGAGGGTTTTTTTATTTCCTCTCTAAGTATTTCACTCCATTCTCCTCTGTTTACATGATTCTGAAAAGTCAGATGTAATTCTTGTCTTTGTTCCTCTGTAGGTAAAGCATTTCTTTCCTCTGTTTCTTTCAGGACTTTATCTTTGCTTTTCTGCAATTTAAATATGATATGCCTATGTGTAGGGTTCCCCCCACCTCACCCTTGGCATTTATCCAGCTTGTTGTTCTGTTTCCTGGATTTGTGGTTTGGTTATCTGGCATTAATTTCAGGAAATCTCAGTTATTATTGCTTCAAATATTTTTCTATGTTCCTTTTTTCTACTTCTGGTAATCTCATTATGCATATGTACATCTCTTGTACTTATGTCACAGTTCTTGGATATTCTGTTTTTCTCAGTCTTCTTTCTCTTTTCAGTTTAAGAGATTTCTACTAAGATACCCTCAAACTCAAAGATTCTTTCTTCAACCATGTCCAGTCTACTAATAAGCCTATCAAAGGCATTCTTACTTTCTGTTACAGCATTTTTTATCTCTAGCATTTCTTTTTTGATTGTTTCTTAGAATTTCCATCTCTCGGCTTACATTATCTATTTGTTCTTGAATCCTATCTGTTTTATCTCTTACAGTTCTTATCATATTAATCACAGTTGTTTTAAATTCCTGGTCTGAGAATTCCAACATCCCTGCCATATCTGAGTCTGGTTCTGATGCTTGCTGTCTCTTCAAACTCTGTTTTTGCTATGCCTTTTAGTTTTTTGCTTTTATTTTTGTTTAGCCTTGTAATTTTTTCTTGGTATTCAGATATGCTGTACTGTGTAAATGGGACTGTCCTAAAGAGGCCTTTAGCAATGTGGGGATAGGTCGTGGTAGGTGGGGAAGCGTCCATTAGCCCCATGACTAGCTCTCAGCCTCTCAGGGAGCCTGTGCCTCTTGCCTGAACTTCAGAGATGCTTCTCGGTCACCCACCGCCCTTAGAAGGGACAGGATGACTAGAGAAGGCTGGTGTTGCATATTTCCCTTTCTCTATGTGGAAGGCCAAAGCCAACTGTAAGTGGGTCTTTCTTTTCCCCCACATCAGTTAGGCTCTGATAAAACCCCAGCAGATCAGGCTCTGTTAAAATAGTTTCTCCTGAAAGTATGTCTTGTTAAGAAGAACAGAATGCTCTGGCACTTTTCAAAATGATTCTTTTTCCCCTCCCCCTGCCGGAACCTGGGAAGCTCGAGAAGGTTTTTCTCTGGTATTCACTGTGCGAAGCTGGTTGAACTTCCGGAGAGAAAACTCACAAGAGTATGGAGAACATCCCCTGGAGATTTTGACTCTCTGAGCCTCCAGCAATTTGTCAATTACAGTTTAGGTTTCTCCTGCCCTAGAATTGGTTCCGGTGGAGGTAAGTTGTGATTTTCTGTATTGACCTGGCTGTCTCTCCAATTTGAGGGACAGCTGTTTGCCCTGTGACCTCACTTCTCTTAGAGATCTAAGATTTGCTGATTTTTCAGTTTGCTTAGCTTTTTACTTGTTGTTAGGGTGGAGTGGTGACTTCCAAGCTCCTTACACCTCAGAGCGGAAACTGGAAGTCCACAAACTTTTCTTATCAGCCCATGACAAGATAAATACCAAAAATAAGAGAAAGCATTTCGAAACTTGTATTAGCAATTTGACATTGCCGTGATACCCAGGCACACGATTTTATATTTTACAAGAATATTGATCCACAGACAACTGGAATTTAGGAATAAAACAAAACAGCAATTGGCCCTGCACTACAGATGGATGGGAAGCATGGGACTAAAAGACAGTCAAAAACATGCTGATTTGGGATGGGAGCTACACCATTGTTGCAGTTGTCTGGAAGGTACCCTGAGCTCCCTGGGGACGAAGGTCAAACTGCCTGGAGTGCGTATGGAAGGAAGATTAAGAGTTTTCAGAGTCGATGCGGTGGGGAGGGTGCAGTGTCCTATGAGTGAGCAGAGACATCTCCCACCCTTTTCTACCTCACCCTTGCTATCAGAATGATCTTCCTAAAATGGAGCTCTGATCAGGTGACAACTTTGCTTAAATTCTTTAGAGACGTGCTCCTGCCTAACACTTGTCAGCTTCTCAGCGTCATTCACAAGGCCACTCACCACCTGACCGGAGAACTTCTCCAGCTTCATTTACTCCCACTCCCACCATGTACGCCTCTCTCACAGCAACTGGTTTTCCTACAATAGACCTCAGCATGCACGGCCAGCTCCATACCTGCACATCTCCTGCCTCTTCTGTTTGGAAGGCCCTCCCTCCTCTCACGCTTTTCTGGTGAAATCCCACACGTCCTTTATCATCTTCTTCTTTGAGATTTTCCTGTACTTGAATTCAGTCATAGCTCTGATAACTTCACAGTCCTGTGTCTTCACTGAGCGTCTCACTACCGGAAAGGGAGTTGCATTTTAGGCCACTGGTAGGAGTAATTATCAAGTAACAATGAAACTGGTACCTGGACATCTCAGGGGTGGGGGAGAGGGACGTTGGGTGGGGGGATGTAGCTTTCCAGGGTAGAGGCAGATTCCTGGGATTCCCATCCTTCCCAGAGAGAGACCCTCTAAAGCAGGGCTTGGCAAACTTTTTCTCCAAAGAGCCTCCTAGTGAATATTTTAGGCTTTGTGGGCCAGACAATGTCTGTTGCAACTATTTTGTCATCGCGATGTAAAAGCAGCCATGGACAAGTGGGTGTGACGGGGTACCAATGACACTTTTATAAAAGTGTTCCAATAACATTTACAAAAACAGGCTGCAGGCTGGATTTAGTGCATAGGGTGTAGTTTGCCAAACCCTGCTCAAAAGAGAGAGAATGTGCCCCTTCTTCTGCCTGGTCTCTAAATAGCCCTTCAGAGGCCTTGCTAAGTTTACCTTTAGTGTTTCTAAGTCCCTGGATTTTTTTCCCTCTAAAATAGCATAAACACTGGCCCCTACTTGCCGATCAGTTGCAGAGGCCTGAAACGTGGAGTGAAAGATGCATGGCGCGCGCTGAACGTGGTGTAGGTGTTTGTAAAATTAATCCCTAAGCCAGGTCTTTATGAGATAGACCGGTGGGATGCTTACTGTGAAACTATGTGGGGACTGAAACTTTGCCCTAAAGCGAATTTGTAATGTCAGCAGTGTCGCCTGTGTTTTGGTGGGCTGTGTGAACCTTGGATGTGGAGTGTGGAGTTAAGCTTTTCCTAAACTGGGGTAAGGCTGGAGACCTTACCAAGGATACCAGTGTCCGTTGTCTGGTATACTGTCTAGAATTCACAGCCCAGGGGGAAAATGGCAAAGGTTACTACATCTTTGAGTTAACACAATGGTAAGACAGTATAGCGATGCCTAAATTAAGCCCGTAGACATTATAGGCAAGCATGCCTGCCTCTGTGGTCTTATACTGTACAAAACGCCCAAACCAAATAGGCATGGAAATTAAAATCTAAAACGTGGGGTTATTAAAACCCTGACATAATCAGCACCAGGGAGGTGAGGAAAGCTTGCCAATAATACATATAGCCTTTGTCACCTCCCTCTGACCTGAGGGCTCCATGGAGGTCACCCTGCCACCCGATTTCCCCAGGGCCACAAATCCCAGCCTCACAGCTCCCCTGGGACTAGCCTCACTACTAGTCAGGCTGATAAAAGATGACAGGATGTCAGGACATCTTTTGTCGGCCTGACTAGTAGTGAGGCTAGTCCCGGGGGAGCTGTGAGGCTGGGACTGGGACTTTGTCCTTGACATCTTCTGGTGCTATTTCGAGTGTCTTTAGATCAGCCACAATCTCCTACTCTATGAGCTAACCAGCAGCTTTTGCCCCAGACGCAGTCAAAGTCAACGGATGCTTTCTAGCCCTCAGTGGAGCACTCTCCTTTGAGGTCCAAACTCTTTCTCCTTCCCTTTCTGTACGTCTTACGTGGCTAACTACCCCTTCCCCCAAAAAAGTTGGTGATATTCCTGGTATCTCCCATCTTTCATTTACAGTATATGACTTCCAAACCACTTGCAAGTTATATTTGTCCCGTAACAATTTATAGAGCATCTACTATGTCTTTATGATGTGAAATTAAATAAGAATGGTGTAAAATGTTCACTTGATCGTAACACAGAGGCAGAAGGTAGGTTTGTTTCTCTGTAGCCTCTTCTCATGAATGTACTGTAGAATTCTTTAGATTTTATCACAAGGGTATAAGTTAGCAATTTTATACCTCTTTTCTCACCATTTATCTTTGAACATTTAGCTTTTTTATTTTGAAGGTCCACTTTCAATAAATTTATTGTCAATTTTGAAGAGGACAAATTTTAGTTTATTTTAATGTTATGTACTTTCATACTTGAATTATTTACTATGGGTTTGGTTATTGACCTATCTTATTTGTCACTTTATGACATACATATTTTCAGTGGAGACGCTTAGGCTAAGCTATATTTATTTATACCACGATACATTAACCATAAAACTATCTAACTACAATAAAACCACAATAATCTG
This sequence comes from Rhinolophus hipposideros, assembly GCF_964194185.1. Classification (NCBI taxonomy): domain Eukaryota; kingdom Metazoa; phylum Chordata; class Mammalia; order Chiroptera; family Rhinolophidae; genus Rhinolophus; species Rhinolophus hipposideros. Next base: position 8,345,914 of record NC_138067.1, on the reverse strand, counting down.
GAATCCTCAGGGAGTGGGTTATTCAAGATAGCCAAGTTTTTAAGAATTAAGATTAACTATTTGTGATAGAGACCTTTTTCAAAATGGTTCATACCCTATTATCTTGAAAACTATAGGAGTCTCATTGAACTTTGATGATAAATCATGGTCACCAGTAAGAATTGCACTATAACTCAGCTCCCATAAAGGACTTGGGTGTTTTGTTTTTTTGTTTTGTTGTTGTTTAATTATCTTTGGCATTTCTTAATTGTTTCTGTTTCTTCAATTGCTGTCAGCTATATTCTCATTGGCCCTACCTGTAGTCTTCCTTCTGCCCTTCAAATTGCTGCTTTTCTGCTTCTGTGGACCTGGAGACCAGGTAATGGAGCTTATTAGAGTACAGGAGGGCATGAGAAAAGACTTCCCAGGCTCAGGAATGAGGCAGTTGTGTATTAACTTGTGAGCAACTCATGTCTCCCTGAAAATCCTTGTTTACTCACGTCAGTTCTCTGTGTGCTTTACCCAAACTGGGTGATACGGTGGGGGAGATCTGTTGTAACTGCTCCCCTCAACATGCTCTTCACAGAGCTTTGCAGAAGCTCATTCTAGCCAGGAGAGGGGAGCTCTGGGCCTTGTGTCTGGGAAATAAGGCAGTTAAACACTCCTTAGGGAAAAAAACAAAAAACTCACGTTGAAAACAGACCTCATTTTAAGTTCTAGTTTATTAAACGATGCCTTTATTGTAATGACATCCTGCTAGTTTCCCTTCTTTATCCTATTGCTTCTTTTTCCTTTTTTTAAAAAAAATACATTGCTAAACATATTATTTTGGCTTGTAATTTACTGGGACTAAAGCTAAAGCCTTAATTCTAAAACAAATGATCTCTAGTCAAAATTGTGGAGTCCTTAATGATTCTAACGTTTTTCTTTATTTAATGCATATTATTATGAATGAGTTACATACATTTTTTTTAACTTTAAGTTGTTTGCACAATAACACAATGAAAAATACGTTGTTAAATATACTGGCAGGTGAATGTTAGACCAGAAGTTTTCGTTACCTTACATTTCCATGGTTCTTTATGGCTTCTCCATTGTTTTCATTGTGTTTTCTCATTGGATCTTTAGAACAACCCAGTAATTATAGCGTCCCCATGTTAGAACCAGGAGACCAGAAGTACGAGGCATCCAGTGACTTGCCCGAGGTCATGCCATTGTTAGTGTTCTCAGGATTGAGCCCAGATCCTCTTCTTTCAAGACCAGTGGGTTTCCCTCACTAGCTCCTAAGTAGTAATTGATATGTAACAGGTGAGACTTAGTTCTCAATGTGCAGACACATTAATTCTCAATTTGCAGAATGGGGCTGCTAACTTCTCTGAGAATATGAAGTATCTGATCTTCTAGCGGAAGAAGTTGGGAACTTGATTGGCATGCGATCCCGAGGGGAAGAAGTCTTTCATCCTCAGCTATCAGTGATCCTGTTGCTGTTGGAGGAGGGTGGAGATGGCCTGTTTGGGATCTGAGGATCAACTGGTCAGTTGGGTGCAATAATTTGGGGACCCTAGGACTAAATATAGTGGCTTTAGTTATGTTGACCTTAAACAAGTAGCCAGATATTTCTCCAGAAAAATGGGTTTATTTGGGAACAACAAAAAATTGCAATTCAGGACATGCAGTCTAAGGGGGAACCATGTGCAAGTCCAGCAAAACAAAGGAGAAGAACCCTCTTTTATGGACTTGGGAGGGGCTGTGGTAAACAGAGTCCATTGGAGGAAACTGAAAGTTTGAAGTACAGTGACTTTTTATTGGCTGAGTTATGTCAGTCTCCCATTGGCTGAGCTGTTACGGGGCAAGGAAGCATGTTTTCTTCCCCTTGCTGGGTAGTAATATACTGTGTTTCCTCGAAAATAAGACCTAGCTAGACCATCAGCTCTAATGCATCTTTTGGAGCAAAAATTAATATATTTTAAATATAAAAATTTTAAATATAAAAATTATATTTTAATATAAGACCGGGTATAATATAATATAATACCTGATATGATGTAATATAATGTAATATAATATAATATAATACTGGGTATAATATAATAGGATACAATGTAATGTAATATAACACCAGGTCTTATATTAATTTTACACATTAGAGCTGATGGGCCGGCTAGGTCTTATTTTCAGGGAAACACGGTAGTATCACTTCCGGTTGGAAATGCAAGGTACTTCCAGTTGGGGTCAGTAGTGTGCATTGAGTGACGTGTGTTAGAGTTCTCTCTTCTAGCCTCCTGACTCCATTTAAATGAGATTTCTGTGTATTAATTTTCACACCTACCCCTTCTGATCAAGGTCTTTCTCCAACAGCATTGCTGATCAAGAGTTATTAATAGTTTTTTCCAGATTCAGTCATCATTTGTCCCTCGATGCCAGGACCTTTCCTGGGTGTCATTTCCCAAGTTGGAGGGAAAGTGCACAGATGGGAAACTTATTGTGATCACATTTGAGTAACAAAAAGGGGTACGAGAGAGAGCTCTCATCTCGCATTTCCTGTCTAAAGTCTGTAGATGAGAATAGTAAACGTACAGCAACGTACACTCTGAACTGAAAGAATTAAACAAACGCTTTGGGAAGACACCATGCAGGACTAAAACATGAAGCAATTAAACAGTATTGTTATCTCAAAAGAAATTCTTTGGAAAAAATGTCTCAAATGCAGCCCATAGGTTGCAAAATCAGAGACTATGACTTTTGATAAGAATCCAGAGTCAGTTAACAGTCTAGATGTAAGAGAGACTTAATTTTAAACCTAACTGGTTTGGTCTCTGAAAATCTTGGGAAAGCTGTCTAATCAGGTGTTATCTGCTTCAATTTTGGGAAATCTTCCCCTTTAGGTCAATAGATGGTGTGCAGATCCAGTCAGGGTTAGGGCTTTCTTTAGATGTGTCTTGTGAATCTAGGAGTCTGTTCTTTGCAGTTTGGTGGCACAAGTGTTGGTGAGCAGTACCTGATAGGGGCCTTTCTGGCAAGGTTGAAGAGAGTCTTTTTGGAAGTTTCTTTTCCAGTAGGTGAAGTCTCCAGGTTGCAAAGCTTGTTTCTTATGTCTTCATATCCCTGGAGCACACTGTCAGGACTTGGTTAATCTTGATAGAAGCAATTAGGACTTTACAGGATTGAAGTATATCTTCTTTTATCAGCTGCAGATCAAAAGAGGCAGAGGCTGGATGCATTAGGCACCCTGTGACTACACATCGAGGGTGAGAGTTTGAGTTCCAAAGAGGGTAGAGCTGACGTTAAAAAGGACCAACAGCGGGGATCAAATATATGGTGATGGAAGGAGAACTGACTCTGGGTGGTGAACACAAAATGGGATTTATAGACGATGTAATACAGAATTGTACACCTGAAATCTATGTAAATTTACTAACAATTGTCACCCCAATAAATTAAAAAAAAAAAAAAAAAAAAAAAGAACCAACAGCAATGCTTTCTGCTAAGGTATTCGGGGAGTATTTACAGATTTTATCAATTGAGTCTTAATAATGTTAGGGCATTTGACTAAACCTAAGGATGAGGGTGGTAAGCCCAGTGAAAAGTATTATAAAACTAGCCAAATTGCACAGGCTTGTCAAAGCACCCGATGGGTAAAATGGGCATCCTGGTTACTGTGGAGTTTAAGAGGGGTTCCCTATGTAAGGATAATCTTTTCCAAAAGGACTTTAGCCGCAGAAGAGGCAGTAGCCTGTCTACAAGAGAAAGCTTCAGTTCAGTGAGAAAACATACAGACCATGACTAAAACATTTATCCATGAGACGGGGGCAACTGTTTGAAATCCATTTGCCAAACCTTAGATGGTCCATTAGGCAATTAAAAATGGGAGCAGTGTGAACTGGCTTTCTTGGGTTGTGCTTTGAACAGGTGGGACAAGTGAGGTAGGGGCTTTTTGTGGCTTTATTAATATTTCCCCACCAATAATGATTCATGAATTCTATCATTTTTGTCAGTGGACCAATGGCTTAATGCATGTACAGTAGTTAGGAGTGGGAATTCTAGAGTCTCTGGTAGGATTGGGTTGTTCTTTGGCCCAAACCAGAGCTTTCTCTTTTTATGAAACCAACAACTGTTGGATTTTCAACTTTGTTTTTCCTTTTCTGAGGCTACTTGTCATCTTCTCTAGCTAGGTTTTCTAAGTTGTAATTTGGGAAAATGTCCTTTTCAACCATGACAAAGGTTTGACCACTGCTGGTTCCTTTGAGGGCAGCATTTGTCAGCAAGTTGATTTCCCTTAGCTATCAGACAGTCACGTTTAGGATGCCCTGGGATCTTAATAATACCGAAAGCAGCAGGTAAAAGTATAGCATCCACTAATTCCTGAACATATTGGCCATTTTTCATTTGTTTTCACTGAAATTAAGGAAGCCTCATTGCTTCCACAGCATTCCAAAATCATGAGCTACTCCAAAAGCATATCTACTATTAGTATAAATGTTGCAGTTTTGCCCTTGGCTGGGGTGCAGGTCTGTATGAGTGCATATAATTCTGGGCCGTAGTAGTCAAAAGCAAAGGTGCAATTTCAGTTACTTAGTGTGTGTTTACATTGCATATTCAGCACATTTACATTGTCACCTTTTAAATAAGAACCGTCAGTGAACCATGAGAAGTCAGCATTCCTCAAAGGAGTTTCCTTCAGATCATCATGAGGAGTCAATCAGGAAGTGATCCATCAGTGTTAGGCTTTGTGAGGGGCTTTGTGGGTAATGGAAGGGAGAAGAGTGGCAGGGTTAAAGTTATTGCAGTGCGAAGGAGCTATGAGAGGAGCAGTTAATAGATGATTTCATAGCAGGTGAGGCGGCTGACCAGAAAATGTTGAATGTGGTGAGAATTCAGAGGACTTCTACTGCATGGGGCACAGAGTTGGTTAAAGAGGACCCCATAGCGATTTCCTCACTGACCTTAACCAAAAGGCAGTGGCAGTGATGGCTCTAAGGCAAGGGTCCCCCGTGGTCCCATTGCTGGCTATAATACCGTATTCAATAGTGGTCCTTATATTTTTGTGTAAGTACCATAAGGGCATTCCCTTCCTTTCCATATACAAAAGGAAAAGAGGGAATTTAATAATTGGGATACCAAAAGGCAGATGGGTTCATTAAACTCTCTGTTAAGACTTTAAAGGCTGTGCTATCCTTTTCTTCCCATACAATTGGGTCAGAGTTTCTGTTTTTTAGTAAAACATGCAGAGGTTTGGCCATAAGGGACCCAATTTCGGCAATAACCAACCAGGCTATGAAAAGCTTGCAGCTGATGCTTACTTTGGGGTTTGAGGAGACTTAAAACACCACGAAGACTTTCTGGATGTAGGACATCCCTGTTCTGATATTAGAGCCATTCCATAGTGAACTTGGGTTTGGGCAAACAGCGATTTTTCCTTAGCGACCTTATGTCCCTTGAAAGCTAAAAGCTTTAGCAAATGGATGATGTCTTCCTGTGGGGGATTTGTGAAGAGCAAGAAGCAAGTCGTTCATATATTTCAACAAAGTAGAACCCCTTAGGGAACTGTATATCACCCAGATCAGTCTTCAGGATTTGTGAGAAATAAGAGGGGGCTCTCAGTAAGCCCCCGAGGCCTTGCTGTCCAGGTGCAGTGTTTTCATTCCCAAGTGAAGACAAAAGGTATTGGCTAGCTCCCTCAACTGGAATGCTAAAAAATGCACCACATAAATCACTTACACTAAAGAATTTACTTTCAGTTGGGATGGACGTTAGTAGCATTCGGCGCAACAGGGCATCAAGGGGTAACCTGATGTTCATTGCTCAGACTTCCTGGCAAACCTCTACCCTCAGAACCTTCGCTTTCCTCAGAGGTAAAATAGTATTCCAGGGACTAGTGCACGGGGATAATGAGGACCCGAGTCTTGTAATCTTTGATGGGCTTCATACCTTGAAGCATTTCTTTCCTTATGGGGTAGTAATTGATTTGGGGAAGGGACCTGTTTGAATCTTGATAGGAGGTGCAGTGTGGATTCTGCCATTATCAGTTGACAATTTTGCTCATAAAGAGGATGGTAAGCTGATCCAATAGGGACAGATGATCAGTGATCCAAGATTCACCTATAGTGCCATCAGACTTGGAGCAAATAAAAGATGTCGAGAGGTCATTTCATTCACCTGATTGGCTATTTTGATGGCCACTGTCAAAATCAAGAATTATTTCCCCCTTCTGGGAGAAAGAAATTCTGCCATGATGCTTTTCTAAGAAGTCTCCACATAATAAATGAGTAGGGGTAGAGGAACTAAGGAGAAAAGGTTGAGTGTCTCTCAAAGGGCCCAAACCAAAAAGGATCATTTCAGAGACAGGAGCTGGTTGAGGGTGTATGAGAGAACCTCACTATTTGAACTGTTTTAGTGCTCTGAGGCAGGGACTGCTTTGTAGCAACGGGGCTGAGCACAGAGTGTAGCTCTGGTTTGAATCAGGACAGAGAGAGACTCGTTCCCAACCTGGAGAGTGGCTTCTCTGAGCCGAGTAGGAGGGAGGGATGGGAAGAGCCCTTGTAGTTCCTTGAAGTCCCGTCATTGGGAATTAGGAGGATGTTGGAAGGGCTGGTTAGGAGGCCGAAGTCACCTGAAGTACTTAAGTTTATGAGAAACTCCTCTTCAGTGTCCTGGCTCTTTGCAACAATGACAGAAACTAGGAGGTTTTGGTTGTTTATAGGGACCTTCATTTGCCAGAGTTGAAAATTAAGAATTTTAGACTTTTTTTCCAGGTGATTCATCGAGAGTACAAGCAAGCTGATTTGCCAAATTGATCAAATCTAATGTGGACATGGTTTCCCATTCCACCCTGGTCCTGTTAATTAAAAGTGAAAGGTCTCAGTTCAGCCTGTTAGTAAACATAGGTTTAAAGGTACGTGAATGGAATCAACATCTGAAAGAAGACCAGAATTTTCTTTGAAAACAATCTGAAGTCGATGATAATAGTCATGAACCTGTTCATTGCACTTTTATGAACAAGCCTGAATTTTGTTCCAATCAACAGGCTTTGGAAAAGCCCTAGGAATTGCCCAGTGAAGTTGCTTAGTGATTGCTCAAGCCTGATCATAGAAGAAGTCATTGGGTCGGTCTCCTGGTTGTAATCCTAGAGACCTTTCAGGAATTTCCCAGTCAGCAGTTTTCATTCAATGTTTCAGGATTTTCCCAGTCAGCAGTTTTCATTCAATGCTGAGCTGGCCTTCACCAACAAGCATGTAAACTAGCGGATATAAGTCAGAGAAATCAGGCTGATAAATTTGAAGGACTATATTAAATTCCATAGGAAATCTGTGGGGATCCTGAGTTTCTTTGGGAAAATCTTTGACTGTGGATTGCAATTCAACTTTAGTCCAAGGAATATTAGAAATTAGGGCTTTAGCCTTTTGATCCTCAGAAGGCTTAATTTGAAAGGGAAAAGTTCTGATAGGTTCAGAGGAACAGGAAGTGGAGAGGAGGTCAGAAGAGGAGGAGGAAGATGGCACCAGAAGTGAAGCTGAGACATTTTGTCTTTAATCATTTGTTTGCCTCAGTTAATTTTAAAATTGTGTTTTGCAAAAAAGTGATTTTAGACTCTTGGTAATGTTTGGAAGTCTCAAAATACCAATCAAAATAGGTGTCCCAATCAGCTTTGATAATTTCAGAGCTATGGTTGTCCAATTCAGTTTTAAGAAAAGTAAGTTTCGGGAGTTCAAAAGTTTCCAATAATGGCCATTGCTATTCTAAATTACTTTTGCTCAAATTAGTCCATTTACTTAGAAATGAGCATGAGGAGGAAGCACAGTTTCTAAACAAAATATTGGCTGGGGTTCCTGAAGGGTACCATCAAAGTATTTAGTTAATTGGGATCCCATTTTTCAGCAGCTACTTCTCTAAAGCAAAAACTTAAACAGCCTGCAGGCCAAACACCAGCAGAATTTCACTAGGAACAGTCCAATTTCAAAAAGTCAGACCAGAGGCTGAACAGCAGAGTTTCAATAGGAAAAGTTTGTTTCCAAAAGGAATCATACCAAAGGCTGAATGGCACAGTCCCAGTGGAATGGCCTGATTTCAAAAGAGTCAGGCCAAAGTGCCAACCGAGTACTTGCAGACAAAACAAGGTCTTATCCAGAAAAGGACGACACCTTAAATTAGATCTTAACTAGAACCTGAGGAGCTTCAAAACACAAAGAGAGCAGAAGCTGGGATCCAGGAGAAAGACATCATCAGACTCTAGGTTCAGTAAGAAAGCAGCGAGCTCAATGTGTTCTATGGTTACTGCACCTGTTTACTCACCAGCCTTGGAGTCATTGAGGGTATTCTTTGGGTCCCCATATAAGCCACCAAATAATGTTTCCCTTAAACCAAATAGATGGCCAGGTATTTCTCCAGCACAATCGGTTTATTTGGGAACAACAAAAAATTGCAGTTCAGGACATTAGTCTAATGGTGAACCATGCATAAGTCCATAGAAAATAAGAAGAGGAATGCTCTTTTATTGCCTTGAGAGGGGCTGTTGTAAACAAAGAGTCCATTGGAGGAAATGGAAAGTTTGAAGTACAGTTTTCATTGGCTGAGTTATGGCAGTCCTCCATTTGCTGAGCTGTACTGGACAAGGAGGAATCTATTCTTCCTCCTGCTGAGGGAGTAAACTAGTATCACTTCCTGTGAAAGATGCAAAGTATGGCTCTTCCTGTTGGGGTCAGTGGTGTGCATTGAGTGACATGTGTACGAGAGTTCTCTCTTCTAGCCTCTCAACTCCATTTTATAATAAATGAGGTTTCTGTTTATTAATTATCAGTTATTACATGTATAATTGAAATATGTTTTTAGAGAACCAGGTATTGTTTTGGCCCCATATTAGTAGTAAGCTAACAGATTTATTGTTTTTCAAAACTAGGTACTTACATGTTTTGGAATAACTTATGATCCATTTCTTAATGCAAATAATATCTGTACCATTTGTATCCAAAGCATAAGTTTCCTTTATTTTTACGTTTAGATTTTAGACTATAACTGTTCTTTAGGCTGGAAAAAAAATAGTCTTTGGCAAAAGTAATTTACATAACTGGATTTAATATGTCCTTTACCAATTTTATGGCTTGTTGTTTTAACAATTTTTATTGATAGGCTATGTTAACCAATGATTTTGAAGGTCTATTTAGTTGTTACATTCCATATAGAATACTATTTAAATAAACTTAAACAAACTTATGTTTTTCTTTTTTATTTATGTGTGTATATGTGTATTTGCTGATGGACTGGGGATTGCTTCCTGAGAAATCAACCCAACCCCCAAATTCTGAAATGTTCTCATTATTCAGTTTGGTTTTTAAAAAAAAATCAGAAATTTAGGCAGATCTATTTATATTAACAGACTGGTACTATCAAGTTAATCCTGTAATTAAAATTCATTATTCAAAGATGTTACTAAAATCTTAGAAACACAAAAGATTTAAACCTTTAAAATTGGTATGGAGATAATGACATTTTCTCTATTCTTTTTTTTTCCTCTCTCCCAGAGTGATTAATTTCACTTCCTGTGTTTTTATTCCATGAGCCATAATACTTTTGCTGAGATTCCTAATTCAGTGAAACCTGTTTGGGGGATCATCTCTGTTAGGAAGACAGCTGCCGAAAAGGCATCCACTTTCCGAGCATGGATTTTAGATTATGGCCAATCAAGACACAAAGCTGGAAGAACACCTGTCAGAGACGTTTTTCTGCAAGGAGATGGTCTCTTTAATCAGATTTCATTGCACTCCAGAAAAAGGTTCATTTTTAAATGGGGGTAAAACAGCATCTGCTTTTATGATTCATCCTCATCATACTTTTAAAGGGAAAAAACCAATTTAAAGCTTATTGATGACATTGTTCTGTGGTAAAGGGAGAAACTGCAACAAAGTGTTTAAAAAGAGCTTTCCCAGATGTTTGATTTGTAACTTTATGCTGTGAAAGAAATCTAAAAATTTATTTTTGAATTTTTGTACATGTCATTAATGATAGGAATCCTTATAGCAAACATTTAAAATGTCTAAGCTAAATTGTGAATGCATGTAGTGAATGAAACCTGGGAAACTTTTCCTCTGTTGAAATTTGTTACATTTATCTATGAACAATGCAAAGTATTATTGATACTGACTGGTGTTTAGAGAAACTACACTCGACTTGCAACTCTGCTCTAATTAGAGGCACCATTCAGTACATAAAACACAGGTACTTTCTCAGAACTGCAGACTATATTGAGGGTAACTATTAGAAGACAAACTTCATTTCACAAACTGTAATTTAATGGTATAACAGTGTGCAGACCGGAATATCAGTTAATTTTCAAAACATTTTATTCTACACCAATTAGCTCAGGTCCTGGAGGGCAAAATGACAAGAGGTTACTCGTTCACTATGTATTTAATTAATTGAAAAATGCTCAAATTGCTTTTACAGTTGTTATTAAAAAGTAGAATCAGTGTTGCCAGTGCTCAACCATAATTGGAACCCCAGGGAATTAAATATTTAGCATTAGTAATGTAACAGCACTTAGGACACAAATTTCTATTTTCGTAATGAAAGCTATACACTGTGAGTGCAAGCGGCTGAAACGACAGCTGTGACAAGTGAAACGGCCTGGGATATTTCAATAAGACACCTCATTGGACAGCAAGTCTTACCACATTACTCGTTTGTAAGAGATCTGCAAGTTTAATTCCCAATAGAAACCCGTTACCCAAGTATTTAGATTTCTAATTGCATGCAGGATGAACAGTTGGGTAAATGTCTTGCCGTAAGTGGCTGAAATGTATAGTGCTTTCTAAATAATCCTATATAAGTTCATGCCTTTGTCAATTTAAAAATAGCGGGACTGTCAGGGAATAAAGATCTTGTTTGTTTTAAGTTTAATTACATTTTAAGCATAAATGCTTTCAGTGTTACAATGAGAAAAGTTGGATATTGGGCTCTAATGAGCTGCAGCGGTAGACGGCTGGAGACCCTAAGGGATTCCCTTCGTAAATTAACTGGATAAAAGTACTTGGTTAGGATATAGTTGATGGCTGAGCTGTTCTTAAAACCCAGTTATAGAGCTGTCTCTCACTCCTGTTTTCATTCTAAACAGCCCTGTAGAGACTTTAACAGCCGCCTGTTACAACTGTTCAGCTTGTCAAAATGTATTATATTACTCCACTAATAAATAGTATTAAAGGGCATTTGACTTCATTTCTCATTTTCAGAGGGGACCAGTTGATCAACACAACTGGCTTAGGTTGGCCTTATTTTAATTTGTTTATGTCATCTAAGTAATATTGGAGGTCGATGATTTGCATTTCGAAAGCGTTTTCTGGGGATGTGAAAGTTAAAAAATATTATGGACAATGGAAACAATTAATGGAGGCTATTAACCGTAGAATCTTTGTCTTAAAAAGATGTATGTCTTTGACACTTTTAGCCCACATTCAAAGTATTTGAAAAATCATAGCTAAAGTAACATTCTTCAAAGCATAATTAGATTAATTCCTTTATCCATCATTCTATCTTCCCTTGAAAAAAATAGCTGCAGAACAAATTGACTTCATAATTTTCTTTTGCTTACCATTGTCTCTGTGTCAGTTTTGGGGGAATGTATTCTAACTAATAAGATTTCTTCTTCTCTTTTTTTTTTGTGGTAATCTTTAGAACAATACATGTTTATGTTAAAAGAAAAGAAAACTGTTAATATTTATTTGATAAGATCTCCCTTTTACCTTCTACCCCATCTCACTTCCCTCCCCTTTGGTCACCTGTGCTAACAATTTGATAATATATCAAACATTCATAACATTTTCAGTGCATATTATACCCACGGACACACAGATATATATAAGGTTGGTGCAAAAGTAATTGCGGTTTTTGCAATTATTTTTAACCTTTTAAACTGCAACTACTTTTCCACCGATCTAATATTTATGTGTATATGTTACATATAGCATATTTAAAGAACATACTTTGGATCATTCCATATAAGTCAGTGAGTTGCTTTTCCCCCCACTTAATCTATTATAGACATCTTCCTATATTGGTACCCAGATCTTCCTCATTCTTTTAAAAAGTTGTCATTCAAAATTTTGGAGGTAAAAAATTAATTTGTCTATTACCTACTGATGTGATTTAAAATCATCTCCAGTTTTGTTGTGGCAAGTAGTGTTACAAGAAACTTCTGAGTGTGCTTAAGTGTGTGTTTGTGGCACGTATGTTGTACACATGATAACAAAATATGGGACTAACATTTATTGAACGATTCCTCTATGCCAGGCATTATTCAAAGCACTCTACATATACTAAATCATCCCATCTCTGCAGTAAAGAATTAGGATGTACTATAAGCCCTATTTTATATATAGGGAAGCTGAGGCACAGAGAGGTTAAGTAACTTGCCCAAGTCCACAGGTAAGTAATCAGCAGAACCTGACTTCAAATCCAGGATGTTTGACATGCCAGACTGACTTCTTAACCAATACAGTGTGCAAGCAGAAATACCTTGTCTTTTTCTTGTAATTTTCCTTTCCTAATTAGTGACTTTGAATGTGGCTTCATATATTTATTGCCATTACATTTTTTCTTCTGAGCAGTGGCCTGTTCATGACTTTTGCTCATTTCCCTGTAGCATTGTCTTCTTATCAAATTACAAAAGATCTCTCTTGTATCAGAATCTTCCATTTGTCTGTCTAATTCTGCAACATTACACTTTTTATCACCATAACATAAATGTAAGTTTAAATCTTTAACATTTTAAAAAAATATCTATCAACTACTCTTAATCTTACATTATAAAAGTAATGCCTATTTGTGTTAACACATACAAATAGTTTACAAGGGTATAAAGTTGTGGAAAGGAGAGGTGTCCTAATCCCCAGGACCTGTGACTATGCCCCATTACAGGGCAAAGGGAAATTTGGGTTGCGGATGGAATTAAAGTCATTAATCAGCTGACCTTAAAATGGGGAGGTTATCCTGGATTATCCAGGTGGGCCCAGTGTAACCACAAGAGTGTTTAAATGTCCAAGAAGGAGACAGAAGAGTCAGTGTCAGAGTGATGCCCCGTGAGAAAGAGTCAACTGAGCACTGCTGTTTGCTGGCTTTGCAACAGGAGTCCAAAGATGGCGGGCCAGCACCAGACACCAGCCAAGGCAAGAAACAGATTCTCCTCTAGCGCCCCCAGGAGAAAACAAAGCTCTGCCAACACCTTGATGTTTGCCCAGTGAGACCCAGTTTGGACTTCTGACCTCCAGAACTGTAAGATAATACATTTGTGTTATTTAAACTGCCATGTTTGTGATAATTTATTATGGCAACAATAGAAAACTAATACAAAGGGGAAAAGTAAAACTTCTCCATTTACTACTGCCCTCTCTAGACCCCTACCTTCTAGGTCCAGTCTGGACAGATTATGACTCAGAACAGATTCTTTTTTTTTGGAGGGGAGGGAGTAAGTGTGGGGAGAAAGGAGGCCCTCTGTAGAATTGTGACTCTGCAGAAATTTTTATAGTATGTTTTGATATTTGTTAAGGCAAGTCTCTCTTTTTTTTTTTTCAAAAGAGATTTTCTTACACGTTTGCTTTTTCAGATGAACATTTCACTCAGTTTGCAAATTCCATTTTAAAATTCCTTTGAGATTTTGATTGGGAATACATCAAATTTATAGATTAATTTATGAGGGGATGAATATCTTTCTAATCTTCCTATGATATCTCACAATAATAGCTGATAAAGATTTGTTGAATGAATGAATATGTACTTTGCTTTGTTTTTGGAGAAGAGAAGGGAGTAAACATTTGATTATTTTCTAAATATTTTGTATTTTCTTAAAATGATCCATTTCACTTAGATTTGCAATTTATCATTATTAAGTCCTGCATATTATTTTCATTTAAAAATCTTCCCCATATCTATAATTATGTCCACTTACTTAATCCAGATGTGGTTTACTTTGATTTCTCCACTTTTTTCTTTGTCAGACTTGCCAGAGTTTTATTTTATTGATCTTTTCATAAAAAATGATTTTGCTTTTATTGATACATTCTTTTTTTAAATTATTTGATTTTCCTTTCATGTTAATTCTCCTTCTTACTTTGTTTTAGTTTATATGATTGACTTTTTCTTCTATCTTATAGCTAAATGCCTAGTTTGTTTATTTTTATTATCTCTCTTGATTTTTAGTAAGTATTTTTTAGGCTATAAATTATCCTCTAAGTTTTTTTCTGGCTGTGTCCAGTGTTGTATATATATTGCTTTCATTGTATTTTATTCCTGAATAGTCCATAATTTTACATTTTTATTGTTTTCTAAATAAGGAGCTATTTTGAAGAGAGCATTTAAAAAAGAAGTGGTTAGAGCAGTATTTTGGGGGGGGGGTTGCAGATAAAGAGGAGAGAATTATCCATTTATTGTTTATTTCTTATTTGTTTGTTTTATATATAGCTAAAGAATGGGGCCTGTATAATTTCCACCTTGGATAATATGTTGACATTTCCTTTGTTAGTCAAATACTTAATTTTTGTAAATATTCCATGCGTGTTTAAAAAGAAAGTATATTTCCTTCTTAGGAAAAATATCTTAAGTCTGGTTATTAAATCAAGGTTGCTAATTGTATTCAAATACTCTAAATTCTTATGCTCCATATACCTCACCTCTGGGAGCTCTGATTTTCAGAAGTTCTACTGTTTTTTTCAATAATTCGTTTATATATTTTGATGCTTTGTTTTTTCAAACTCACTAATAAGGAAAGGAAAATTACAAGAAAAAGACAAGATATTTCTGCTTGCACACTGTATTGGAGTAAACATTTGATTTTCTTTTCTTTTTCCTGTGTAAAAATATTTATTTGTACTAATGTTTAGAATACAGGAACGAAAGGAAGGAAGGAAGGAAAAAAGGAAGAAAGGAAAAAAGAAACCTTACGAATTTTTTTACTTAACAATTTTAGTCTGGTGTTATTTCACAGTTTTTGTTGTTGTTTGTTTTTGGTTTTGTTTTGTTTTGCTTCTCCCTCTGCTCCAGCCCTCAATTGTTGAGCCTTCCTCAGGTACACGTCTCTTTTTGTTTGGCAAGCAATTCTCAGGGGCAAACACTGTAGCTACAACCCACCTAGCTGTGGATGAGAGTGGGATCTAACAAACAGGCGGGGTACTGGGCTGAGCAGAGGTGGCCCTGGAGGGCGCAATACTGAGGCACTCTCTCTTAGCATCTGCGGCTCTTACAGGACACTGAGAATGAGGGCCTTCCTGCATATTGCACTCTAGGTGCCTCACCTGCGTCACCCTAGTCCCAGCCCTGCTAACAGAGTCCGTTGTTCTCCAGGTAGGGCTTTCAGTGATCTTAAAAGATTGCCCATCTCCCACTTTGGGTCTTTAATATTTGTCATCAGGGCCATGCAATTCTTATAGCTGAAGCCTCTCAGAGGAAGTGGTGTTGGGTGAGGAGTGGGAGAAGAATGAATGTGTCCAGGGAAAAGAAGACTGGTTCAGATTTCGTATTGCCTAACTGTAATTAGTGTACAACAGAATTTCTGCATCCATTAATAACTTGAATTCCAAGGAAAGGAGCTATATAGAGACTGGCTGTGGACAAAACAAGTAAAAAGGTGTATGGAGCCCCCCACACACCAACTCTTCCCCATTATCTGAGTAGATGCAGGGGAAGAGTTGATGTAGTGGTAATTTTCCATTTGTGAAAACTTCTTAACATTTGGTTCTGCTCTACTTCAGTTTTATCACAGACATTTTCTTTATTACACTAGTAAATAGCTGAGAAGGTCCTGAAAGTTGCTGGGTGCTTATGTTGTCAGAGCTCTGTGGACAGGCAAGATAATGATCCCTGCATGAGAGCTTTGGAAAGGCGGCATTCCAGACTACCAGTGACTTGTGAGCCATCCCCCGATGCTTTGCTGTTGCTGAATCGATGCTTCCTGATCTTCCTAATTCCCTTTCCAACCTCTAGGCCTCATGTTCTCTTTGCCTGGAATGCTGGTCTCTTCCTTCAGGCCTCAGCTTAATTATCACCTCTTCAGAGAGGCCCTGGTTCTCCATTTTCTCTATCATGCACTGCCTCTCTTCTCCAGGCTGCAAGCTTTGTCTTTTAGCACTCTTTACTCACAGTCTGAAACCTGCTTGATACATATTTATTGAATGGAGAAACGAGGCGAACCAAAGTAGGCCTGGATTATTCTAGACTGGAGGAAGTGTGACGTTTTCCTTCTGTCTGATGCGGAGGAAGCTGCCCTCAGAACCCCTGTGTTGCCCTGCCGTGTGCCAGGTCCATACTGCTTTAGGAAGGAGTGTGGTGGGGAACCCTGTGGAGAGGAAAATCCTGTCCACTCCTCACTCCCCTCCTCTCTGTGTTCTAGCTGTGATGACTAAAACTCTGTCGCTTTGGGAGAAAAGCATGCAGATCAGTTCTCTGTGGTTGGAAGTCGATAATGTTGATAATGAGAGCTCATGTTTACTCTGTGCCATTGACTATGTGCCAGGCGCCGTGCTACATGTGTAGCATGCATGATCTCACTTAATGCCCATGAGGGGATAGATTATCCCCACGATTCCTGTTTTTACAAGTGAGGAAACTGAGGCTCAGAGAAGAGAAGTTCATGGGATTCACGCGTGAGAGAAGTAGGACTTGGGCCCCGGTCTGTCTGATGCCAAAGCTTCAGCTGGTGTCGTCCTCTTCTACTGCTTTCTGTGGTGTTTCCTCCCTCTCCCTTCAGCATCACGGAGTTGCTGGCTGGAGTCTCAGAGGAAGAAAAGACCATAGAGGTCATCTACCTGGTTCAATTCTATTGGCCCTGAGGAGAATCCCAAAGTCTGCCATTTCCAACCAGTGATCGTCTGCCGAGTGGGCGCTGCCATTTTGCCATTGGTTCCTCACACGAAGCAGTAGGACTCGAATCGGCAGCTCACCCTGGCAAAGGGGAGCCCAAAAGCTGGCCCCAGACCACCTGTGGCAAATGCACACAGCCCTTGGTCCACGGGATAAAGGAAGCTGTCCTAGGGAGTAACGTTAAGGACAGTGCTTAGCCTGAGAAAGACACTTCGGGGACCTCTTCTGACATATATTTCCTTTTGACTTATAATTAGTATAAAACACCTAATATTTTAGTGGCCAGCTTTCCGAGTCCCCTGTGCCACTGGGCTTTGTGTTCAATGCAACACTCTCGCAACCCTAAATTACAGACTTATGGGACAATGTGGTATAAAAATGGAAGGACACTGTTCCAAGGTTTACCATACAATACAAATTTTGGACTAAAATCACATGACAGTTCTCCCCCACGCCCCCCGCCCCTACCTAGTTCATTGACTGCCATAGTTCCTTAGGTTTGAACAGATTTGTGGTCAAGGGGAATACCATTGAAGTAAGTAGTAGATTTCACATCCTGGTGATGTTTCTGTAGCTGCCACATGTGGCCAAGTGTTAAGTAGCTGAACATTTCTGCTTGCTGGCTGCCAAAGTCAGCCCTCACCTCCCAGGGAGCTCCTTCTGACTTCAAAAAGCATTCCATGGGTTGCAGAGAGGAAACCTGGGAGAGAGTTACCACTCAGGCTGCCTGAATTCATTTTCCATCTCTGCGTTTTCTAGTTATTAGAGCCATGCAGGAGCTGGAAGTACAGAGAAATGTGAGTGTTTCCTTCAGTAAAGGTGCTAGGGAAATCCTGATATTTACATGAGAACTTGCATTATCCTAGCAGCCATATTTTTTAAAGCATAACTAAACGTAATTTCAAATTGGGAAGGTCCATTGATCAGATGTGCAAGGTATGCTGAATCAGTTAAGGAAATCCTTGTTATATATAAAAGCTCATCTCTGCATTTCTTAGGAAAAAAAGCAGTAACTTGGCATGTATTGCACAGTACGACAATTCTGCTGGTGGCAGGGAAAGCCAGCCTGAGAAGGCACTGCATACAGAATGGCAAATGAAATGTGCCATTTACAAACCCTCACTGTGCATAGCTGGAAAGCATGAATGAGGCTGGAATAAATATAAGCTAGCTGGACACCCCTGATTTGGGAACGTCTTAATGGTGGCTAGCCTGTCGAGTTTGATTTTTGTTTCTTTTGCCTATTGGACTTTCTCAGAGCTCGAAGAGTTCTTTAAAGTCTTCTAAATAGTTTTCTATGTAGAAAATAAGCCAACATAGTCCTCATTTTGTTCTACTTTTATATTTTGAATAGAAATTTAAAGTAATCTAATAATGGATTTTTTTAATTTGCAAACTTTTGACAGAATTTTTAGCACAGTACAATAGGTTACTACTATATGAGCCAACTTACCCCCACCAATTTAACAGAGATGTTAGCATAATTTGTTAGATTAAACGAACAGGAATAGGTTGATTTTTAGTGTAAAATGTGACCAGTCAGCCAACATTTACTACACATCACTGTGTCTAGATACTGTAGGCCTCAAGTGTTTAGATGAAATGACTAACTAAGGTCATTGAGGCTCCTCTTCACTCTCCCCTCTGCGGTGATGCGTACTGAGTCTGACGACCACTGGCTTATGATTATCTTGGGGAAGAAGGGGGTGGGGCCCTCTCAGTGCTTGGAGTTGTTCCACAGTGTACTGACCTTGACTTGAGTCAGTCTCTGTGTCACCCAGTGTTTCTGTCTCTCTCCCCTTTCTAACTCATGGGATGGGCTGTGGTTGGAGTTGAGCAGGGAGTTTTCACTGTGTGAAGCTCATTGAGCCATTTGGGGCTTAAATCCAGGTTCCTAGACTTCTTAGCACCTTTCTTTAGACAACTGGGCTTGGCACTTTGGATACAGAAGCTAATTGTTAATCATTAGGAAGGGCTTTCTCCAGTGGGGCCATAGAGGGGACTGGCTCAGCGGCTACTACATCAGCACTGACTCATCCAAGTGTGAGCTTTAGTCCAAAGTGTTGAAGCAGTTTGGGCATTATGGCGCCAGTATGTTCCCTCTTACATTGCAGGGGACATCTCCAGGGACAACACACCGCCTACCTAGCCTACTCCACAATACGATGCCATTAACAATAGTTACATAGTACTTAGAGGTTGAGAAGCCATGAATACAAATGTCTGAACCACATACCTATTTTCTAGTGGCAACTGAAAGACTACCATGGTGACTTCTTGAGGAAAACCTTGTCTTCCTTTGAAAATTGGTGATTTTTCGGTTAGTCACCTCAAATTTTAGAGCAACCTGAAAACTGATTCAGCTGATACACTTTGTTAGCTCAACAGAATGTTTTCTTTATGCTCTTACATAAAAAAGCTAAATGTCACAAGAAAATATATGTATAAAGAAAAACACATACTTCTCAGTGAATCCAGAATTGCCGACTTAGGCGTACAGTATCAAAATACTGTATGCACAGTAGCCTGAGTCTTTGGTAGGCCTTAAACTTCAAAGATGAGGGTCAGAGGGGCCCATTAGCCAATTTCCAGATCCAGAATAGTAACTACGTAACACATCTACTCCTATTCTCACCACAAGTTCAAACAGCGTTTTCTAACCCACTTGGAACTATTTTCTGAGCCCAGATATGTCATCAGAATCTTCTTCAACATAAGAGTTCAAGTCACATGATTGGAATTGGCTCTTGAGGTGACATTTATATGCCATCTCTGATCTAGGTAGCTTCATTCAGTGACGTTTCAGTGTACTATGTTTTTTGCTCTGGTTTATGTTTGGATATTCTTTGCTCTGGTTTATGTTTGGATATTCTCACTCTCTTTCTGTATGACTTCTGTGTATTACTGTCAAAATGGTGTCAATTTCCAAGCTAGACTTATTACATGTGTTCTGATAGCTACCTGGAAGGAAAGGAGCTTTGCGAAGTTACACACAGTTTAACATTACATTGTGATGCAGTGTAATAGTAACTGACTTGTAACTAGTGTATCAGTTTGAAAAGTGAAACATATTCAGTCTTTTAAAGTTTCATAAAAGGTCTATTGATTAGAAAAGAAGTATTTTTCAGATTATGTTTTAATTCCTTAGGATACATGTCCTTTAAGCCAAAATAAAGTCTGGGTGTGTGTATGTGTGTGTGTGTGTGTGTATGTGTGTGTGTGTTCACAGCTGAACTAATAGTAAAACCATTTATTGAGATTACTAATTGCTAGGTACTATGCTAATTATTTTAAATATATCTGTGTTAGTTTCCTCGGGCTGCCATAACAAAACATTGTAAAATGTGTGGCTTAAACAACAGAAAATTATTTTTTCACACCTCTGGAAACTAAAAGTCCAAGATCAAAGTATTGGCAGGTTTTGGTTCTTGTGAGTCCTCTCTCCTTGGCTTGTAGGTGACCACCTGCTCCCTCTGTCTTCATACAGCCGGTCTTTCCTTTGTGTATGTGTATCTCTGGTCTCTCTGACAGGACACCTGTCAGATTGGTTAGGTCCACCCGAACGCCCCATTTTAACTTTGTCACCTGTTCAAAGGCCTCTCTCTCCAGACAGCCATGTTCTAAGGTACTGGGGATTAGGGCTTCAACATATAAAGTTGGGAGGCAACACAATTCAGCTCATAACAGTGTGGAAGCCTCAAAATTTGTGAAATAAAGATATCATAATTATTTCCATTTTAGAGATAAAAAAACAGGTTCACAGAAGCTGAGTCATTTGCCTGATGACATTCATATAGCAAGCCAAGCATACCATTTATATGCTCTGTATTTCTTACAGAGCTGGGTGTGTCAGAGATATCATTAAGTTTATGAAATGAGCTTTAAAAGGCCCATTGAAATTTCTAGATTCCTTTCAAAGGTGTGTATGTAGCAAGGTTGTTAATGAAGCTTCTGCTACTTACCAACTATGTGACCTGGAGCTGGTTACATCATCTCTCTGTCCCTTGGTTTTTCTCATCTATGAAATGGGAATATTAATAGTATCTACCTGAGAGGGGGCTATTGTGAGGAGGATGTGAGATAATTTACATAAAGTCCTTGAAGCAAACAGTCTACACATAGCAGTGATTATATTCATAGCTATGATTATATAGGATTATCATTCTGAAAAGGATGCGTTTTTATAATGGGACAAAGTATTATTCCATTTTAACATTTGATTATTATATGCTGGTTATTTGGATCTATATGTTATCACAGTTTTAAATACCATGTTCAGTGTGTTGTGTCATTTTACATTGGCAACATGTCAGAAGCTGTTGTAATATGTCAAAAGTGATTTTTTTTTTTTTATTGGGGTGACCCCTATGATTTCACTGATATGTGGTATATAAACCAAAAACAAGACAAACAAATGAGAAACAAGAACTCATAGACACAGACATAGTTTAGTGGTTACCAGAGGGTAAGGGGGTGGGGGGAGGGAGATGAGGGTAAGAGGGATCAAATATATGGTGATGGATGTCAAAAGTGATTTAATTCATTCGCCATGTGTCATAAATATGACAGGGCACTGATAATCGGACCAACACGACCAGCTTTTAACACATGTTGGACATATCAGTGGGGTTTTCTTGAAGTTAGGTGACATGCTGAGCAGTTGTAGCAGCTGAACAATTTTCTGTGGACTAGTTCTGGCCAGTGTAAATGGAAATGGCGTGTGTTACTTCTAGAAGGAGCACAGAAGAGTGGGTGTGAGTCCTCCATACTCTCTCTTCCCGTCATGGCAACCTGGGAGTTATGTGTTGAGCTGGCAGTGTCACCACCTTGAGGCTGGATGGCTGCATCACATGGAAAATGGCAACCCTGAAATCACCCAACTCACAGGGGAATTTGTGTCAGGAAAACAAACCTGTATTTAAAAACTGATGTTTTAAGGTTGATTTGTTACTGAAGCATAGTCCAGCCTATCCTAATACATCAAGTCCCAGAGAAAATAAGTTACCTAGTCATGATTTCATGGGTGCTGATTAAACCTCCCACTCAGATGGATGGCT
The DNA here is from genome assembly GCF_964194185.1 of Rhinolophus hipposideros. Lineage (NCBI taxonomy): Eukaryota > Metazoa > Chordata > Mammalia > Chiroptera > Rhinolophidae > Rhinolophus > Rhinolophus hipposideros. Next base: position 8,324,042 of record NC_138067.1, on the reverse strand, counting down.
ACAAAGCACCCGTTAGCCTTTCTAATATTATCTCTTTGATTAGGACAGGGAGGAGAGCTGCAGTCGAGAATGTGATGTTTTAATACCTCTAGAGTAGGCTGGTATGGGACGTTACAGTGTAATTTTCTTTGTCTTCTTACTCCTCACCAGCCTGCAAGTGATGGTGAGAGGAAACAAGTTAATGGCTGGGTTAATGGATGTCCAAATGGTATTTATTCCCATCGCCCCAGATGGTTTGACTTGAACCACCCATCTATACTCACAGACTGGATCCATCTTATGACCAGGGATGTCAGCAGAGGGCTGAGTAGGGTAAAGGAAGGAGTCAGAGCCCTGGGTTAGAGGAATCACATATACGGTCCATGTGGGTCTGGGCTGATAACATTGTAACCCCACTGGAGCTTCTATAGGACTCCAGAGTGTCACACTGATTGTGTGGCGGGACCAGAAAGTTGGCTGTGCTGCCCAGAATGGGTTATACCAGGTTTGTAAGTGGTAATTCGCAAAGATTTGGTGATTTATACTGGACATTCATTCATGTGTTCACTCATTGTCATTTTTAGTATTTCCAGATGTTGAAGAAAGAAAGACCAACAAAACCAGTGCCCCTGTTCTGCAGGGGCTAACCATCTTGATGCTGAATCAGAAAAGTAAACAATTATAACACAACATGATAGATACTACACTTTATAGAGGCAAGCACGGAGCTCCACAGAATTGCCAAAATAGGCTCCCTGATTCAGCTGGGTTGGGTATGGGGGTCAGGAAGGTTTTTCCATAGGAGCAGCCCCTGGACAGGGTCTCGAAGCCCAGCTAGTTCAAAAAAGAATGGAATTACAAAGTCAGTGTCATTCTGACCTTGAGATTCTCTAGGGCAGCTAATCTCAGGGCCTTGAGTCCACACAATCCATAGATAGGTCTCAGAGATTCTGTAAACCCCCTGAGATGGACCCAAAATTTTGTGTTCAGCTAAACTTTTCTGATCATACTTTTACCAGATTCTCAAAGTTTTCCATGGCCTCCAAATGTATTATCACCGTAGCTCCAGAGAACTCAGCAATTCTTTGGGAAGTCCAGCTACTTTGTGGTTGAGAAATCTGCCTGCCTATGGAAATTTGATGGTAGAGATGATGAGCTCATGGAGAATAATTTCACTCCAAAGAGTTTTTCCCAATATTCTTACATCTGGAACTTAATGAAACACAATGGCTTATCATCTCAACATCAACGTGTTGTGTTGCTTGCTTCCATACGTACCATACACACATGCATGCGCTCATACACACTAACATTTCTAGAAAATTCAAAAGATAAAGATAAATGCATAACTAAAATTAAAAGGCTTTCTCGCACCCCTCACCCTCAACGCAAAGGTAAACAGTATTAGCTGGTTCTTGTGTTTCCAGGGGAAAAAAAAGTATAAATTACATACCAATCTATATGTATTTTTATTTCATCTCAAAGGATGAAGTTGTACACACTGCTCTCTGTCCCTTATTTTTCTTCTCTGTACCTCTCAATAGCTGGGATTTTCAGAGATCATTCTGTATCAGCTCGCGCTGGTCTAGCTAATTCTCTCTGTGGCTGCCATGGTCTTTCCTTGTTGGGTTGCACTGTCATGGGTGCCCACCCCCACCACACCCCACGTGGTGCTCCTTGAAGTTATGTTCAAACAAACGCCCAGTATTGCAAATGGTGCTACTCTGCATATCCTCCTCCATCTGGTTTGAGGTACTTTTGCAAGTATTTTCTTACATTAAATTCCTAGCAGTGGAGTTGTTGGGGTAGAGGGTATTTTCATTCATAATTTTGATAGATATTACCAAATTGCCCTTCAAAACAGTTGAACCAATACAATCGCATGTACAGTGGATGAGCGTGTCTAGTTCTGCCTACTATTGGTATTATCAAGCACTGAAATCTCTGCCAACTTGGTCGATTAGAACCATTCTTTCATTGCTGCTTTGATTTGCATGTCTTTAATTATGAGTAAGACAGAGCACCATTTCATACATTTATTCACTGTAGGTATTTTTCCCTTCTGTGTGTGACTTGTCTATTCATATCCTTAGTCCATTTTTCCCACTGCATATGTCTTTTCCAACTGAATTATATAAACCCTTTGTCAGTTAAGGAAGTGAGCCCTTATAATATATGCTTCAGATATTTCCTCCAACTTACCTGTTGCCTTTTGTATTTGATTACAGTATTTTGGGCCATGTTGAGTTTTTAAATTAATATGTATTTTATTTTATCAACATCCAGGAAATTTGTTGAGAGTTGGGCTAGATCTCAGGATCTCTTCAAGTCTAAAGAAGACTGTATAAATATTAACAACCACAAAACCTAAAGGAATGCACGTTCAGTGGTGGATTTTTGCTGACTTTGGTGAGTGAGTGAAGGCCACCTCTGCTAGCTAGGCCTTTCTAATGATTCTCTCATCTCTCCTGTAAAATAATCTACTCTCTATTGTTTTCGCTTAACAGTTGATATTACAATCAAAATAGGATTTTTAAAAATGTCTTTATTACTGTTATAGAAGTCATCTGGTCTATTACAGTGACCGAATTTTTAAAATCCAGTCTCTAGCACCATGCCTACCACTGAAAAATGTGCTGGATGAGTCTATGAATATTTTGGGTAAAAGAAAAGTGATTGATGAAGGGACGAACCTCCCTGGAAGGCTTGGTGAGCTCAAGGACACTCTAAGATTTCAGGGAGAGATGAAGAAAACAAGAAATTTGAATGAAGACATTCAACTACTTTGAGGTAGCTTTAAATAATTTATAATGTAGTTTTAAAGTTTGTAAAAACATGGATCAACAGACTTGTAAGCTTTAACAGCTATTAAAACTGAAACTATTAAGGAAAACTCAGTCATCTAAATTACAGAGCTTTTCAAAACCTTGATGTGCATGTGAATCACCTGGGGAATCTTGTTAGAATGCAAATTTTGATTCAGTTGGGGGCTAGGGCAAGACTGAGCTTCTGCATTCCTAACAAGCTGCTGGTCCCCAGATCACCGGGTAGCCAGGCTTTAAAATACACCGCTCCTGAACAGTTTCCCCTACGCCTGTTTCTCCTTTCCTTCTCTTTCTCTGGGCACATGATCTGATAGTACTTATGTGTGCGTATTCACACGCTTTATATATGTCTTTATATTTCTGCTTCCTAAAGCATAATTGAGAAATAGACCATTGTTACAGAAACCATAGTGAACTTCATGAAAAAACCATTGAGTACAAAAGCAAAACACTGACAAATTGATACTTTCTTGCTTGGTCACGCCTGATTTAAGGAAATGAACCCAAAATAGGCTGTGTGAATTGGAAATTGACTTCAAGCACATTTAAATTGTTCTCCTTTAAAATATTAGCAGCTGAGTGTGTAAACCAATATTTATTTTCTAATCAAAGGTCTGCAGCAAACGGTTGAGAAATGAAACAAGAATGCTTTGGAATGTTTCTAGTAATAGAAATGGAAATAGGGTATTTTATTTCTTTAAATGGCAGACACAGGCCTCAACTAAAATTCATCCTGCTCTGGGAAGAGGAAATTGTATGAAAAACTGACCATTGTATAAAAGTCAAGGCCAGCACCTCTCTGCCAGCAATCATAATAAGTGTTATTCAGTGGAAAAAGTTGAAGATCCAGCCAGGTTAAGGGAGAATCTATTAACAGAATAATTGTATAGAGAAGACCCCTTAAGAAAAGCTTCCAAAATTCCATTATCTTAACTGTCACTCGACACTTTGAGTTGTCTTGGTGCTGTGTGTTTTCATGAATTACCCGAGCTGTTTGTTTTTCCTTTATCAGTCATCGCCCTGTCAACTGGGCCATTCATAACAACTTTTGGCAGCTCATCAGGGGAGTTCAGAGCTTGAATAGGACCCTATCAACTCTCACACCTCATTGTGTGAAACTGTTTACCAGCATTGCCTTTTTCTGTAAATATTACAAGCAGAGTCCTGAAAGGAGAGATGTGTGAAAACAAAATGGCCTAACCTTGTAGCAGTTGGCTGAGATGGCAGGTCTGGGTTGGCTGAGAATTTGCAAGTCCTTGTGTTTCATTTATTCGACCGAATAACACTGAGTCCCTGATCTTCCAGTCTTGTGTATGTTAGTTAATTAGGCAATATTTAATTTGACCTAGAATTTGTGTCCGTTTGGTGAAAGTGAGACTTTGTAATTAGGGAGTACAGATTGGGTTTCTGTCACCATTTTACTTGCTAATTTAATGCACACTTTTCCAGTGTGTTGTCACACTTGATGTGCTGAGATCCCCCACTGTCCTTTATGCTTGGCTAGTAACAAGGTGGCCCGTATCATATAACCAACAGCAAATGGACTCAGTCTCCTAGACTTAGGGCCTGAAGTTTCTGCTAGATTCACCCATCAGAAATAATTTCTTATTTGAAATGAATGTCAAAAATTCTCTATTGAAGCTAATACCACCAACCTGCAAATGAGTGTGATTTTATGGTGTGTGGACTTTGTTTTTACTGAAGTTATATATGCATGGATGTTAGTGTCAGATCGTCCCTAGTTGTGTGAGAAAAATAGTAGTCTCCCCAGAGGCAACCACTTTCAGCTCTTGTGGCAGATTCCTTAGAAAATAAGCTCACAGTCGAGAAATAGGTTATTTTGCTTTGTCTATTTCCGAATGTTATATAAATGGAAGCATATTGTTGTGACTTGCTCTTTTCACTTAACCATTAAGGTATTTTTAAAACTACTTTTTTAAAAAAATTAAGGTGTAACTTATGTATAATGAAATACACATTTTTAGGGGCGGCCGGATGGCTCAGTTGGTTAGAGCACAAGCTCTCAGCAACAAGGTTGCTGGTTCAATTCCCTCATGGGATGGTGGGCTGCGCCCCCTGCGACTGAAGATTGAAAACCGGTCACTGGACTTAGAGCTGAGCTGCGCCCTCCACAACTAGATTGAAGGACAACACTTGGAGCTGATGGGCCCTGGAGACAGACATTGTTCCCCAATATTTCCCAATAAAATTTATTTGAAAGAAGGAAAGAAAGAAAAGGAAAGAAGGAAAGAAAGAAATGCACATTTTTAAATGCAGTTCAATGGGTTCTAACAAATGAATCCACCCACATAACGGTACACCAATCAAACTATGGAACATTTTCATCTTCCCAGAAAATTCCCTCGAACATCTTTGCAGTTCGACCCCCTCCACGAGGCCATTGCTTATTTCTCATTATTTTCATCATCATATTCTCTCGTTATAGATTAGATTTACCTGCTCTCGAACTTCCTACATGGGATCATACAGTAGGTACTCTTTTGTGTCTGGCTTCTTTTGCTCAAAACGATGTCTTTGAGAAGCGTGCCAAAACGTATTCCTTTTAACTACAAACAGTATTTCTTTGTATGAGTACACTGCCATTGGTTTACGAATTCACTTGGTGGGCGTTCCAGCTGTTTCCAGTTTTTGGCTATTCGATTGTCTTTTTATTATTGATTTGTAGAAGTTCTTGTCTATTCTAGATAACAAGTTCTTTGTCAGAAATAGGCTTTGCAAATACACCCCCCAGTCCGTGGTTTGGCTTCTCATTTTCTTAATGGTGTCGTTTGATAAGCAGAAAAATTTAACTTTGATTATGTCCAATGTATGATTTTTTATGATTAGTGCTTTTTGTATCCTGTCAAAGAAATCTTTGCCAACGTCAAGATCATGCAGATATTCTCCTATGTTTTCTTTGAGAAAACGCTGAAGCTTCAGAACTTCAGATTTTACATTGTCCTTCTGTCTCAATCTAATTTTTGTGTCTGGTGTGAGATAGAGGAAAAGGCTCTTTTTAAAGATGAATGTCAAATTGTTCCAGCATCGTTTGCTGCAAAAACTTTCTCTCCCCATTGAGTGTGTGTGTGTGCATGTGTGTGCCTTTGTTCAAAACCAGTTGACCATATATGAGGATCTATTTCAGGATTTATTTGTTTCGTTGACTTGTTTGTCTATCTTTACGCAAAACAGTGTCTTATTGTGATTTTACAGCAAGTCTTGAAAGCAGGTAGTATAAGTCTTCCAAATTTGTTCTGCTTTATAAAGTTATTTTGACTTCTCTTCATATTTTGCATTTTCATATACATTTTACAATCAGCTTGTTAATTTCTACTGAAAGCCTTCTAGATTTTTGACTGAGATTGCATTGAATCTATAGGTCACCTTGGGGAGAGTTGATACTTTTATGGTTTTTCCAAACCATCTGTACATACTATGTTTTAAGTTTCTTATTTCTGCAAAATGTAGCAGTTTTCAGAATGCAGGTTTTACATATCTTTTCTTAAATTTATTTTTGAGTAGTTTTTGTTTTTCCTGAGATAATAAATGAATTGCTTTTTAATTTTACTTTCTAATTGTTTGCTGGTAAAAATTGAAATGTAGTTAAATTTTGTATATTGACCTTGATTCCTGTGACTTTGCTGAATTCACTTTTCACTTCTTGAAGTTATTTGGGGCAGGTGTAGGTGTCTTAAGATGTTGTAAATATGTCATCGGCATAAAAGGCATTTTGGCTTCTTTTTAAAAATGTTATACTTTTTTATTTCTTACATTGTTATGCTAGCTAGAATCTCTAGTTTATTGTTGAATAGATGTGGAGAGAGTGGCTTACTCATGAACTCAGAAGCATTTAATATTTTATTGTTAACCATGACATTGACTGTTGATTTATATATATGCTCATTATGAGGTTTATGACATTCCTTTCTTTTCCTACTTTTATCAGATATCTTTTTTATGAATGGGTGTAAAATATTGTCAAAAATGTTTTTGCATCAATTGAGATGTAATTTTTTGTTCTCTTTGATTCTGTTAATGTGATGAATTACAAGTATTGATTTTATAATGTGAAACCCATCTTGCAAACCTGACATGAGCTCCATTTATTAATAACATTTTTCCTTTTCATATAATACTGAAGTTGAGATTTTTAAATATTTTTGAAGACTTGTTGTATTTATTCATGCAGGAATCAGTCAATAATTTTCTTTTCTTGTAACGTCTTTTTCAGGTTTATGCTGGTATCAGGGTTATGCTGGCCTCATAAAACAACTGAAAAGTATTTCCTCCTATTTTCTCAAAGAGTTTGTGTAATGCTGGTTCTAGTTTTTCCTTAAACCTTTGATAGAATTTATGAGTAAAGCCATCTGGGCCTGGGGTTTTCTTTGCTATGAGGTTTATAATTATGAATTCAATTTTGAAAATGCATAGAAAGCTATTTGCATTTTTCTGTTTCTTCCTGTGTAATTTTGGTAAGATGTGCTTTTCATGGAATTTGTCCATTTGCTCTAAGCTGTTGAATTTATAGGCATAAAATCATTAATGTTTTTGTCTTCTTGGGAAATTGAATCACTTTTCATTATGTAATAACTCTTTTTATCATTGGTAATATTTCTTGTCTGAAGCCAACTTTAATTTTAATAAAGCTACTTCAGCTTTCTTTTGAGTAGTGTCTGTATGGCATATCTTTTTTCATCCTTTTACTTTTAACCAATCTATATCTTTATATTTAAAGTGGTATTTTTGTAGGCAGTATATGGTTAGGTCTTGTTTTTTATCCAATCTAACAATCTATCTTTGAATTAGTGTGGTTTATATTTAATGTGATTATTGACATGGTTGAATTAAAATCTACCATCTAACCAGCTGTTTTCTATTTGTTCCATTTATGCTTTTGCCTCCTTTTCAACTGAAAATATTTTATGATTTAATGTTATTTTCACTACTGGATTATTATGCATAACTCTTTTGAAAAAAAAATGTAGTAGTTACTTTAAGATTTATCGCATATATCTTATTTAATCAAAGTCTTCTTTTAAATAATATTCTATTTCATGTCTAAGGAAAATAATACATGGCCAATTCCTCTCTTCCATTTTTGTTCTGTTTTGCCACATATTATTCTTACATACGCTATAAATACATAAGACTCCTATTTTTGCTTTAGATATCTTTCAGAACAACTAAAAGAAAAAAATGAATTTTGAACTTTGTTTGGTTATTCACTTTCTAGGGCTCTTACTTTTTTTGTGTAGATTCAAATTTCTGTCTGCTATTATATTCCTTCTGCCTGAAGAACTTTCTTTAACATTACCTAAAGTGTGGGTCTACTGGCAATGAATTCACTCAGATTTGGTTTTGGTTTTGGTTTTGGGATCAGGAAAGTCTTTCTCCTTCCTTTTTGAAAGATATCTTTGCTAGGCATATATTCTGACTTGATAAGCTTTTATTGTTGTGAAGCAAGAGATATTATTCCATTATCTTCTATCTTGCATAGTTTCGATGAGAAGTCTACTGTAATTCTCATTTTAATTTTTGTTCCTCTATATGGAATATGTCTTTTTCCACAGCCTTCATAATTTTCTCTTTGTCTCTGGTTTTCAGTAGTTTGAATGTGATATGCCTATGGTGTTGAGGGTCCTTTTGGGAGGGAGTATTTATTCTGCTTGGTGTTCTTTGAGGGTCTTGGAACTGTTTGCTATCTGTCACTTCATTTTAGAAAATTCTATGTATTATTTCTTCTTATGTTTTCTTCCTGGGATGCCAATTACACATAGGTTAGATTTTTTGGTTTTGTCCCATATCTCTTGGATGCTCTGTTGTGTTTTTCCTTCCATATTCCTTCTTTTCCCAGTGTTCTATAATCAATGCCAGAACTGTTATAAATGCAGTTTCCATGTATGTGAGGGTCTAACTGAAGAAATTTTGTTGCCATTGTCTCCTCCTTTATTCTCCAACTCCTTGTGGGTTTATTCCTTTAAAAGGTTGTTTTCTGCCATTTTAGTTGTCTTGGAAGGGAGTGAAAGTAGATACATGTGTGCAACCTGCATCTTTACCTGAAAGTCAAGTTTAAATTTCATTATTTAAGTAAAGCTTATGTGGTGAAAAGGACTAAATTAGGTGGTGACAAAGACTAAATTTTCTATTACCTTTGAAATGAATTAATCTATTATCTCTTATTTTCTCATTTTAATGGACTTTTACATTCTCAAAAATAAGAGAAAATCACAAATAATAAAGCTAACATTTCTATATTCTTATTGTGTGCCAGTGTTGTAAATGCTGCTCTTATATTAACTAATTTAATTCTCACAATCACTTTACAATATAGAAACTCTTATTATCTTCATTTTTACAGATGAGGGTAAACTGTGGCACAGAAAATTAAGTAATTTGTCCAAAAATGCAGAAATAGAAAATGACAGAACTTGGCTTCTTAATCACTATATTCGAACTTCTTTCAACAAATGGGAAGATAATGGCTTTTATGTAATATCTTTGCTTTTGTTCTCTGCAGTCTTTCATGTATTACTGTTACCTCTCCAAAAATCTTAATCCATTAATCAGCAAGTACATATTTAGTGCCTGTTATATGCTCAAAATTATTTTGTTTACTGTGAAGGTATAAAGAAATATGGCAAGGCTGTTTCCTTCTCTTCCAAAGAGAAGGTCCCCACAAATCTGAAAATAAGCTTTATGATACCGAATGGTATCACCATTCAGACAAAGGAAAGTTTGATTTGATCTGAGTGCTCAGAAACCATGGAACACACATTAAGAACAATAATGTTATTCAAGAGTTTGCTTAGCTTCTGGATTACCCATGCTGCTTTTCACTTCTCCCTTTACCTCTTTTTTGCATGCTAGTTCTTAGCTATTGTAATGCTTATAAATATGTCTTCTACAGAGCAAAAATAAGAGGATTGTTTATAAGCTCAAAAGATCTTTGTAAAAGTTTAAGTTGGGAAGAGTCTCAAATTACCCCAACTATCTTCTCTCCCCATCAGGATGGATCACTGATAATTAACATATATTAACATTAGGTGTTCTCTAGTATTTCTGGAATAGCTGTGAGTAAACAAAGGGTTTATACATGCAATATTATTTTTAGATTGACTAGCACAGTATCTGACTCCTAATGGGCATCCTAACAAATATTAATGGTTTCACTGATTGAATGAATTGAAATAAAGGATTCCTAAGGTGAATCTTTTTATAAACAATAAACAGAGTCTTTATATTTTAATTTGAAGCAACTTTCCTAATGCAATGCACATCAACGTGCTTTAGAGAGAAAGTTGTATTTGATTCATTATCCTTACCTAGAAGCTCTGTAGGATTGAGGAACTGGATTCATTCATAGCATATGACCACCCCCTACCCAGTGCAGTATCTGACAGAGAGCAAGTACTCAGTAAATAATTGTTGGATGGAAAAATCAATCATTTGACAGTATGTACTTTGATGCTGAAGGAAGTCTATATGCTACTTAACCCATCCCAAGGTTAGATTATAAACAAAACTAACAGTAACAGTGGGACAATTTTTTCAGGAAAAACCTAATGTGGTAGTGGTCTGACCACGTGCTTGGGAGCCATGCAGACCTGGGATCTAGTCCCATCTCTGACACTTGCTAGCTAGCTTTGAAACCTCGGGGAAGTTATGTGGCACCTCCGAGTATCAATTTCCTAGTCTTTCAAGTAGGAGCAGTAACAGTATTTCACGTTTATTGCAAGGATTAAATAAGATGTTCCATATCAAGAGCTTGTCATGCCGCCCCTACAGTAAGTGCGCAACAAATGGTAACTAAATCGTTATTTTACACAGGGATTTCAGGAGTTGAGGCTGTGGTCATTTAGATCTATACAGAATCGTGATAAAAGTTGGGGAAACCTAAAACAGGGGTATCTACATGCTTCCTATGTTTCTCTTTTCTTGCTTTAGGAATTTTGAGTGACATTTGTTTGGTTATAAGGGTAGGTGGAAAAAGATGGGATGCGATAGGGGCTAGAAATGTTTCCTACTTTTGGAGAAATGACCTCTCCCAAGGATTTATGCTAACAGGGAACCAGAAGCCCACCCTATGGGCTGAGGATGAAAGCAGCCAGCAACAATGGAATATGACACAGTAATGAGTTCTCATTTGTCAGGTGTCAGCTTGCTGATATGGTCTAAGGATATGGTGTTCAATAATTCTTTGAAATAGGCAATAATACCATTTACACAGCAGTTCCTCTCACAGTTTCTTAGCACTTCCACACACGCTATCTGTTTTAATTACCACCACAATGGTACGAGGAACCTGAAATAAATACTACCATTCCCATTTTATAGATGAAAAAAAAAACACTCTGAGATGTGAAATGACCATGTCAAAGGTCACTCAGCTATGGTAATTGACCTCAGACTTGAACCCAGACCCTCTCTCTTGGTTCTTTATTTTTTTCCCATGAAACTAAGCAGCCTGTTTGTTCTACAGAATCCATCTATTTTGATTATTAAGTATGCTTGCACACATGCCACACTCTTAAGAATGTGTGTTTATAAGATCATTTACTTATCGATAGCAGCAGCTAAAAGAAAACAGCCTGTTTTTTACAGCTTGTGTCTCTTTTTGGTCCAACAGGGAACAAAGTTTGTTATCCTGATACACCAGAACTTTAATGATGTCAATAAGGCAATGTTCACGCCCTTTGGCGAAAAGACTGAGTCTTCCAAGACCACTGGTCGTCCAGACAGGGCCGCGGTTCTTCTGGGGCAGCATGAGGTTGTGCTTATTTCAATCAGTCACTCCACGAAGCGTCCAAAGCTGCTAAGCAGAGTGAATCTCGGTACAGACAGCAGTGGAATTCCAGAAGATGCAGGCTCACCAGCAGATGAGGTATTTATTGATCATGGCATCCTTTTCATCTCTCAGTTTATATTTCAAGTTGTTACCTGCAAGAAATCCTCTTATTTCTGATGAATGCACTCATTGTCTTCCTTTCCAATGGAAAAGGGGAGGGGGAGATATGTTGATACCCCGATAGCAACATAAGAAATCTGCTGAAAGTGGAATATCTTTCTCCATCAGGAACAACATTAATCTTTACGATTCTCCAAAGTGATTATTGTAGAGTTGGCTTCCTATTTCTATGGATTGGTGTTATCCTTTATGAGTTTCCAGGTGACAATCTGTTTCAGGAAGAATTCTCTCCAGAAACCATTTTTAAGATGACTATCAAATTCCGTAATGAAGAATTAGAAGCCAGACTGGCCAAGCTAAATGCACAGCCAGCCAGCTGGCAACAGGCAGATCTCGTCCTTCCTGGATTCGGAATTGTCAGAGAGGATTGATTGATAAAGCTGCAGAGGGCTGCTCTCCCTTCCCCGTCTTCTGGGGTGAGCACAGCCGCCGGGCCACAATCTCATTCTTACCCTGAACCTGCCTTGTTGCGCATTTCAGAGTATTCAAGTGTGTGACCCTTACACACGCCCAGGCCCTCTATGGAGATCATGATGGTGCTGATGCCCATGACAGTGTCACGGCCTCTCTGCTACATTCTCTAAGGAATGTCATTTTTTTCCCAACAACAATTTGAAATGGAAAGAATTATCATGTTTTACACATTTTGAAACAAGGGCTTGAGTAGATTAGGTACCTTGTCCACGGTCACACAGCTATTAAATGGCAAAGTAGGGACTTAAACCTAGTTATCTGCCCCCAACCCAATGCTCTCAGCCACCACCTCCATTGTCCCTACCAAAATCACGGCTTCCCTGTTGTAACTGTTAGATCTGGAAAATGTGGGCTGGAAAGAATGCTTAAATATGAAATTATAACTCTTTGCCTCCTGAGATTCTTATTTTTAAAAACCCAGAGAAAGATAATATTCAGATACTTATTTAACATTTGTGTATAATATTGACATTTATAAAATACAGAACAGGCAGAGACTTTTATTTGGGCATATAATTGTCTTTTCTTTCGTGTCCATTTATGCCTTTGAGTTATATAGTATGCTTTCCACTTGGTCTCCTGAGATCATGTACAATGGTAACAAATTTAAAATAGGATTATTAAAACATTATTGTGTATCAACTCATAGGGAAAGCTGACTAGGACCATGCTAGTCTCCACTCTTTATGACTGTTATGCAAAAGAGCCTAATATCATCCCCAGAATACTGTCTGTAATACCAGCTGTGCTTGTTCATGGTTCTTTAAAACTACTTTAGCTCTTATTCCTCATTTATTTCATGGTGTTCAGGTGGTTGGGGGCCCATGGTTCTGGATAAGGAACTGTGGGGAGTATCACCTGAAGCCGCTGCACTACTTCCTTCCCTTTATTGATCAAACAAGACTCCTCTGCAGAGCTTTCTTGCGGACCACTCCCTTTGTCTGGAAATCTTCCTCTCCAGATGGTCACATAACAGCCGCCTTCTCTTTATTCAGGTCCGGAATCAGGTGGCACCTTCTCCAAAAAGTCTGCCCTGAGCACAGATCCAAAGAAGCCCTGGTCAGTGGTGTGTCCTGGCATTCCCTTTCATTTTCTCCTTAGCATGTAAATACTCTGTTAGGAAGCATGAAGTTCAAGGGTTTGGCGAGAACAAATTTTTAAAACATATTGATAAGCTAACGTTTTGTCATTGTTACGCTGCTGTGATCTGCTGTAAAATTAATTAAGGAATCTAGTGTAAAGTACTCTGAAGGCTTATAACATACTCTGCTTTTTTTAAGGAATCAAGTCATTACTGTAGAGGGCATGCAAAAATTGGGCTGGGGCAAATGCCTATATCTGGCCACCTTACAGATTCCAAATAACTTGTGTGCATAGTCAGTAGATTAAAAAGTTATTCTGAAAAAAAAAGAAAAGTTTTCCCATCCTTGTATATAGTCATTATATAGTCATGCATCAGCTGACTACACAGATACATTCTGAGAAATGCCTCGTTAGGTGATTTCGTCGTCGTGCAGATGTCATAGAGCACTCTTACACAAACCTGGACAGTGGAGCCCACGACACACCGAGGCTCTATGGCAAAGCCTATGGCTCCCAGGCTACAAGCCTGTACAGCACGTTCCTGTACTGAATACTGTAGGCAATTGTAACGAAACGGTAAGTATTTGTGTATCTAAACATAGAAAAGGCACAGTAAAAATATGGTATAAGAGATAAAATGTATGTGTGAGCATGTATGTTGGGGGGGCAGGAGGAGGGCTGTAGAGGGAGATCAGGAGGGAGAGTAGACATCAGGACAGGGAGGAAGGAAGGGAGAGTGGAGATGGGAGATGAAAGAGACCCTGAGAGATAAAGCCTGAGACAGAAATAATAAGAGGGATGGGGGAGAGAGAGAGATGAGGAAGAGAGGGGTAAGTGAGGAAGGGGGGAAAGGAAGGAGGGGATAGGGTTGGGAGAAAAGACAGAAAGGGAAATGGAGGGAAGTAAAGGGAGTCTGTGAACACCAATGTGTATACGTGGCGTCTGTCCAGGGCGGGTCAACGGTGGCTGTGCTCAAGTTAGTCACGTGGGGACCCAAGGCTCCACCATCTTTTGATGCCACCATCTTAACACAAGGTTGATGGCTCATTGTCAGAGGGAAAGAGAACGACATAAACAGAGCAGTGGCTCTTAACTGCTTCCACAAGGAAGTGACAGACGACCCTTTCACTCATATTTCTAAGGGCACAGTGCCTGGGGTCCACTCTTGAGAAAAGTGAGGAAGCAGGGTAGCTGTTGGGAGCCAGAGGATCTGTCCAAACCTGGGAAAAGTTGAGGATCCCACTTCCTACCTGTCCGTCGTTTCTGGAACTGGTCTTGCTATCTCCATCCCAGTGTCCAGCGAGCCTAGCGGTGCCCTCACAGCAGACTTTCCTCAATCGAAAACAAGGCCTTTGAATTCATGGAGAAATAAACTCCACCTCGTTAGCAAGAGGCCATTCAAAGCCACTTGGCAAGGGGCCTGAATCCAGGGGAGGGGTGAAAAATGGGAACCATTAATGCAGTCAGTCAACCACAGATGGGAAGCAACTAAGGGAGATATTGATGGAGCAGTTCTGGGAAAGAAGCAAAAATTGTATGAACATCAGCTGTGCAGGGAGTTCAATTTGATCTTAGGTGAAAGTAAGGTGTTCCCAATGACGAAATAGCAGTTGGGATCACATTACCATGAAGCGCCTAAAAGTTTGTACTTTTTGTGACTTGAGAAATGTGTACGGATTATTTAGATAGGTTAATAAGGGAAACTTCAGGGTGCCACTCAGGACAGAGAGCGGACTTGGATTGGATCCTGGCAAAGACGGATGAGATGAGCCCACATTGCCAAGTTGCCATCTCCCCGGAAAGGAAGCAAGGTGCCATGGCTACAGCCACTGCAGTTGGGGTTATCAGAAGCCCCTGTGGACTTGACTGTGCTACGTGTGCTCAGTTCATCCCTCTGCTTCTGGCATAGGTCCTTCCACTCTCTGAACCTGGCAGATCGTACTTCCCTGCCCTTTGAAATATGAGTGAAAGGGTCATCTGTCACTTCCTTGTGGAAGCAGTTAAGAGCCACTGCTCTGTTTGTGTCGTTCTCTTTCCCTCTGACCATGAGCCGTCAACCTTGTGTTAAGATGGTGGCGTCAAAAGATGGTGGAGCCTCGGGTCCCCACGTGACTAACTTGAGCACAGCCACCCGCTGACCCGCCCTGGACAGATGGTCTGAAGAGACATGAACCAGTCTTACGTTTAAGCCACGGAGCATTGGGGGTTATTTCTTGTTGCAGCAGAACCTGGCCTGTCCTGGCTAGCTGAGGGACTTTCCCAGGAATGTGCTCCTGTTAACTCGAGCACTTTAATTTATCTCTCGCCTGGTGAATAGAGGGAAGCAAATTTTTCATCACAAAAAGTTTCTGGCATTACCTATCCCTACTCATCTAAGTCAGGTCTCAAGGGGATGGAGGCGGATAAAAAGGAACTCGTGTGTGTTGACTTCCTACTCTAGACCAGGCACTGTGCTCGATGCTATGCATGCCATCATGCAGTGTGCTTGGAGGGTTTTGGTTGAGGAAGAAGAGCTCAGAAGAGGTTTAATTCCTTGCCTAGCAGATGTCAGAGCTGGAACAAGAACCCAAGTTCATCCGACTCCAAACCTATGTTTTTTTCCCCCTGTAGTATAAACATACAAGTGATGAGCTTTTAACCCCTTGTAGCCTGTTGGTATTTAACTCTTAACCATGATCTCTTTCAAATAATCTTTAGATTGATTTACTATTCAAGCTATTATTCTTAGACTTATTATCTTTCATTTCACCCCTATTTGTTTTTACTGATCTTTGACACCTGAGGTGCTACAAATCTGTGTTTGTTTAAACTCCAACCAAACACACTCATGTTTGTTTTAAGTCAGGATATCATCACTAAGGATCTAGAAATGCCTCCTCTGTGGCTACAGGTTTTTAAAAATGTGAGATTTGCCTTTGTGGGAAGGAAATAGAGTGAGATGTAGAGGGAGCAGGTTTATTTGTGAAGAGGGGAGAATGAAGGCTGTGCTCAAGTAACAGAGGCCCTTTGGTTCATAGGACCTTTTCAGCTGCCATCTCCACGGCCCTTTGATATGTACAGCATGTCGACTTTAGGGAAGCCCCAGCAGCTCCCACTGGGCCTCACCAAAATAAGATGAAATCACGACTCACCCTCTCCGTGCTACTGGGATGATTTGCTTGGCTGTTTGAGTGCAGCAAAGTTGCTTCATTCAGAGCTTGGTCGAGGGCATGCCTCCACCTGCATTCTCTGACTCCTGACATGACTTCTCGATGGAGAGCCAGGATTTTTCTCAAGTGTAACAATATTAATTATCAAGTCACTTTAAAACACGTGTGATGTATGTGTGCATTTATTTCACAGGAATGGTATAAAGATTAAATACTTAATGAATCCATTTTTCATATCAAGGATATATTTGCCCTATGCCTAAATATATCTCTCCCTTCTGTTTCTCATGAGAAATATAGCTATCTTTATTATGTAATCAGTAATATATCATTCCTTCTAAGCAGGATCTAATTTTAGCAGCATGATGAATGGCCCAGGAATGTATTCCACTGCCCTCTGCAGAGAGGAATATATATCAGACCTGCTCAGGTGTGTGTCATTTCTTTATACTGGGAGCTTTCAACTCCCCAAGTGGCAGCCTGGGTTTTTCTGGCTGAAAGCCCCAAGTTCTGTCTCTGTTTTGGCTTGCGTAGACAGTGTTAGGAAAAGGCCATGTGTGAACAATAACCAGGTTTGTGAGCTCCAGCCAATGAGGTATGTGGATCGCCTATGCCTGGGTTTATTGAACTGGTTAGAAAATGACCAGCTAGGTTTTTCCTTCATTTATGTTCAGGATCTGCTTCTGTAGGACTATACTCACGGGTCCCCCCCCCCCATTTTTTCCCCATTTTGTCTTTAAGCAGTGACATTTCTTGAAAATGCAGGAATCATTCCAATTTGACTAACAGCATGGGGAATTGGTGGCTTTGTTTTTCTTGAGCTTCCAAGGAGAAAACTTCATTTTCTTTCATGCTGCCTCTGAGTTTTATAGCTGCTTCTGCACATTCGCAGCAACTTACATCTCAATAACATTTTGACTTTAACACTATTTTGAATTCATTTTTAATTGATCTATAGAACAGTCAAAGCAGTACCTTATCTGCATTTTAGATGTGAAAATTGAGGCTCAGGGAGATGAAATGTTCTGGGGCATTGCCTAGTAAAGACTAAAACCTAAAACTCCATGTTGTACTACTACTACCTTTGCTTAATTTTAAATGGCATCTATATAAGGTGAAAGATGAATTTAGAAGTGTTTGTTTTTGCAACAGTTGTGTATATGAAGCTCTGACAGTCTTTGTTCAACTATATTTGTTGATTCTAAGATGTACTTTTTTCTTGTATTCCTATCTTGTATTCTTATCATACTGTAATACATCTTGTAATCGATGGGGTATCATAATCTAATTGGCAGTATTTTTCTTTCTTAGTGGTTACAGCAGATTGATCCTTAAAATGTCCCAAATCTTCACCGCTCTCTGTCTCCGTGCCCTTTGCAATGTCACTTTGCAACTCCTCCTATCAAATGGTGCAGCCTATTTCTCCTTACCTTGAAAATAGCCTTATCTTTATTTCTTCCTGTAGAGGATCCATGGGTGCCCCACCCATTGTCTTTTGCTTTACTACTGCAGCCCGCCTGACTTCCAGATGCACCTGCATTTCTCTGCCTAAGGGCTGTCTGTGGCTGCCAAAGCCTGTTTTGCCTGCTGTGATGGCTTAAAAATATGTTCACAGATACTTTGACACTCCTCCCTCCTGTCCTCTTGAACATAAGCCAGACTTCATGACTTGACTTGCTTCTGCGAAATGGAATGTGGTAGAAATGGCAGTGTGACTTTCAAGACTAGGTCATAAAAGGTACTGTGGCCTCGCTGTTGCTCAAGTCACTTCCTTTTTTTTTTTAATTCTTTGTCTTTTAAAAAAATTAGTTTCAGGTGTACAAAGCAATGTGATAGTTAGACATTTACCCCCCTCACACAGCGATAACCTCTCCCCCAACCTACTCCCCCTCTGACATCGTATATGGCTGTTACAATTCCATTGACTCCATTCCCTATACTGTACTCCACATCCTGTGTCAAGTCACTTACTTTTGAGGTAAGCCATATGCCTCATCCTGACGACACTCAAGTGGTCAAATGGAGAGGTTTACCTGGTAAGAAGTTGAGACCTCCTGCCAAAAGCTAGAACCGACTAGCCAGCCATGTGAGTGAGTCACCTTAGAAGTAGATCCTCCGGCATCAGTGAAGTCTGCACATAACTAAAGTCGTGCCAATTTTTAACTGCAATCTCCTGAGGAACCCTAAGCCAGAACCAACCAGCTAAGCTGTTCCAAAGTTCCTGACCCTTACGAACAATATGAGACAATACATGTGGTATTAAGCCACGAAGTTTGGAGATAATTTATTGCACATCAGTATATAAATCAACTCGCCAATGTGGCAGGCTGGAAGTGTTGGTGGATTACCTCTGGGAAGCATGCCTTCACCAGTGACATGCAGTAGCTTGTGTAAATACTACAGCTTCCTCACCCCTTGGGTAGGATACCTGACTTCCTAGAGTTTCCCCAGGAGAATAAAGTTCCAGTTTCCCAGAAGAGTAACTGGATTGATAACACCTTTTAGTGTCCACTTGCACTTCCCTGTCTAACGTCTTCACTTCCCTGTTGATGTTTCTTTAACCTCTGACATTAACCAGTTGCTCTTCAGTCCTCGTCTCAAAGTCTCCTTTTTTGGGGGAAAGGGGAATGAAAAGTAGATTAATTCCATGTAATCGTTTGCCAAGCCTTGTGCATTACTCATCTAATCCTCCCCACCCCCGCGCCGTGGCAGCGGTTCATAGCACCAACCTGAACTAATGAGAAACAAAAACAGAAACAAAACAACAACCCTCTCACTTCAAACATATATGTTAGTGAAAACATACATACCCGCCTTGTCAAGTTTCAACACAGTTTCTAACTCAAAACCAAGAAAAGAAAGTCCTCAAGTGCCAGAAACAAAGAGAATACGCATTGTTACAGCGATAAGAGGAAGGTGAAATGAAAAGGCTCACATGTGAGTCAGCAGGAGAGAGAGGCTGTAGCAGCTGAAGTTTTGAAGCTCTATGAGTAGGATTATGCAAGCCTGGGACTCACAAGTGCCAGGAGTAAGAACCAGGCTACCTGCATGAAGCCAGGGGTCCTGAAGAGCTTATCTCATATCCACTGAGTCAGGGACTACAGAAACCATCCACTAGCCAGGGGACTAGCAAAGAAACTTGTAATTTTCCTGTGCCACAAGAGTAATAGGAATTACACACACACACACACACACACACACACACACACACACAAAGAATATCTGTGCCACAAATGGTATAAGGCCTGACTTCCTATTACTCATTAATTCCTCTTACTCGTGTTAGGGACCCCAAATTAAGAAATTATCCTAAAATCTTATCCAGAATTGGTAAATGTAAAAATACTGCCACAGGGATGCTCTAGAGCACACGAAACTTCTGTGGACTCCCCTTTCTCTCTCCTCTTCAGAAAGAAGAGTTTACAGAAGGAAAAAGAAGACAAAGAAAAGGAAAGAAAGCAAAAACAGAAGGAGCCAGTAGGTGAATGGGAAAACTGGAAATAATAGAACAATCTTTAAAAGACTTTAAAATACATATTTTAAAACATTTCAAGAACATGGAGAAAGAACAGTCATCACAAAGGAAGAATACAACTATTTGAAAATATGCAGGTTTGGGGAAAAATTCTAAGAAAGAAAAATATAATAATTGAAATGAAAATTAAATAGACCAGTTGGGCTGTAAAATAGATACAGCTGATGAGAGAATAAGTGAATTGGAAGAGAGATCTGAGGAAATCACCCAGAATGTAACACCAAAGATAAAGAGATGGAAAATGTAAAAGTTGATCCAATGAGAAGGTCCTATACATGTTTATTAAGAGTTCCAAATGGAAGAAAGAGTAAGAGACAAAGAGATAATAGTCAATAATTTTTATTATTTAAGACATGAGCCTTCAAATTAAAGACACACATCAGGTTCCATGTTGTTCAATTAAAAACAAACCCATTTTTGAACACAGTAGTTCAACTTCTTAGTATCAACTTTAAAGACTACCAGAGAGAAAAACCAAATTACCTACAAAGAGATGACAATTAGACTGAGAAGCATACTTCCCAAAAGCAATAATAGCTGGCAAAATACAGCTATTATGTTATAAATGTAGTTATAAATGCACAGGAATAATCCTTTTAAATTTCTGAGAGAAAAAGTGTGAAAGTAAAGTCAATTTCAGACATCAAAAGACTATTTTGGCAAGTAGTACATGAAAATTACTTCATATAAAAAAAGGGAAACGAAACATTACATGTGAAACATCCAGTGCAGCACATAGCACATGATAAAGCATTCAGTAAATACAAGAGAGGGTTATGATTAGCTAAAATATATAAACCCAAAGCCAGGCATGAGATAAGCTGGTTTTCTTCCATCCCCATTGCCTGCCCACGATAGCATTGCATTTATCTGCCCTCTAGAAGATAAGTGTGGGCCATGTTATTTGTATTCACCAGTAAAATGTAAGCATAACAACATGTGTATTTTCTTACAGAATTTGTAAGACCTACTGAGCAATTCACCACTTTGCAGTCCCCTATATGAGGACTGCAGAAACATGAGTTGAGATGGAGCCTTATATATTTCTAAATGACCGTTTTGAGTAGAGCCCGCCTGTATCCCAAGTGGACACACAAAATAAATGAGAAACAAGATTTTTCTCTGTTAAGCTTCCTCAGATTCCCAGTTGGCTGTTCCTGCAGCACAACCTAACCCATCCTCACATAACATAATGCAATAAAAGTCAAATTTTTTTTTCTCACAGGAAACACTACCTATAGCCATGCCTTAGAACTCACTTGCTCTTATTTAAAAATACTTCTGTCCAACTTGCTTATGTGGTTTCCAATCTCCCAGAATGTTAGAAGCAAAATACTTGAGGAGATGCCATCAGAGGTAGGCACTGACTGACCCCAGTGAGAAGGGAAAACTGCTGGATTATAAAAAGAAAAGTTAGGAAAACTTTGAAAAGACAACAAGGAACTCAAAAAGCATCACGATCTGTGGCCATTCATGGTGGGTGGAATTAATGATGCTCGTTAAAAAGCCTTTGAAGATATCTCTGTATTACAGCAATGTTCTTTTGGTTTATCATGGTTTCAATACATTTTAATTTTGCTTATTATTTTTATTTGTTATACATTTATTTTTTCTACACTTTTGTTTTAAATGCTTAATATCATGCTGAATCTTTTAAATAAGTAGCAGGTCACCTAACCCCCCTCCAGCATTTCTCAGAGGCAGCAAGTTTTATTCCATTTCTATGGATGGGAAGATAGCAGCTCTCAGAAATTTGTAACCTGCCAGGGTTTCATGGTCAATACAGCAGCACTAGGGTTTTGTGTGAACCCAGTCTGTCTGATTTCAGAGTCCTTTCACCACCATACCTCTCATGCATTAGCAGAATGCCATAGGATGACCCTCAAGGAAAGCTAAACTATGTTTCAGGAAAGTCTGTTTAAAAAGGCTGGGAAACATGTGTGATATTTTGGAAATTTTTCTATCAAAAAAAAAAAAAAGATTCAATTTTAGCAAGTGCTGGTGCTTCAAAGGATATAAAGTGTGGGTTATCAGGAAAAGCCACATGTGGGAAGCAGCTCTTTCTCTCACATTGCTAGATAAATGAGACAGTCTTGAATTTCAATGATCTTATGAATGCAACATGAGTGATAAATATAAATCTATTAAAGCTCTTTCGTTGAGAACAAGGAATCTGTATTCTTTGACCATATAGCTTTTTTTTTCTTTTTTACTGTATCATTCAAGCAGAAAAATTTGCTTGCCATTGATGAGTCACTTCCTTGGTTCTTTACAATGAGAAAGGACCAAAGGTGGTGGTGGAGGGGAGGGGGGTTGGGAAGGTAGAGTGCTCTGCTGCTGTCCAAATGGTTGCCAGAGGGGCCCCAGGTTGCCATTTCATGTAGTTGTTTCCTTATGCGAAGGATGGCTGCTGACACCCAGGGTCTTCCCTGTGAGTGAAGGAGCAGAGGACAATGACGTGTGGAACTCCAGAGACGTTGCCTTCATTTATGGGCATTTGGCAGAGAGCACTTCTTATAGGATAACAGATTTTCCCCTCCTCACTGCCAGAATGACATCTTTGGGGCTCACCTAGTCTGCTCTGGAAACCCACATTTCTCCCACATACCACAATCAAGGTTTCATACTCACTGAAAATTTGATTTTTGTTTTTATTTTTCATATGATCATTCAACAGGGAAATGAACATATTTGTCTTAGAACTGTAGCACTATTGTTTAAATGTGGTGATGGCAATTTCAGTTCTCTAGAGGGACTGGTAAGAACATAGAGTCTCTTTCCCTGAGCTGTGTTTTTGTCCCCCATTCGCATACCTTCAGAGCAGTTCCGATACGCCAGAAGGGAGGTGACTGCAAATGCTTACTATCAGGCAACTTCTGACAATTCCTAATGTAATCCATACACTACACATACATTCTCGTTACACAATTTATGAGGTATAACAAGGGGAGAGAAGTGAAGCTGGGATATAATTGTGACTGATATGAAACAGACATGTAGAATGAATGGCCTTACAACATTGGCTTTGAAGTTTGTTAAAAGCAGTAAAGTGATATTCACTATAAGTGAAACCTGCTGTTACAGATATCCACTGGCTTGGGGAACGTTTTCTTTTTACTTTATTTCTTGAATGTTAATTTGCCACTTGAAGTTTTTGAAAACTTTTCATTCGATGTGCAATGGAAGAAATAGGGGATAAAAACTACAGTGCACCCACTATGTGCTTATCCCCGTCAGGCACATGTGAGGGCCGACGTAGGGGGCAAAGTAGCCTAGAGCCATGGAAATGTTTTAATTTTAATTTCTTTTAAAACTAGAAGAAAACAATGAATGTAATGATAATATATTAACATATTAATCAATTCATAACATTAAAAATTAATATAATAAAAGGAATTCAATCTGGATTATATTTGTACTTTAATCGTTTTTGTATGGGAAAAGGGGCCCACAGGGACAAAATGCCAAGGGCCCACAGATGTCATAATATGGTTGATATAAATTATCTCATTTAATTCCCTTGAGTAATTCTAAAAGACTGAAGTCATGGGGGAAATGATGCTTCAGAGACTTAAGAAATTTTCCTAAGGTCCTACAACTAGGAAGTGGTAGGCTATGAAGACTCTTAAGACTATTGTCTGGCTCCTTCCACTGAAGAAGAGCTTAATGTACAGGCAATTCAACATTGGAACACCTGGCACTGGAATGAAAAATTTCACTTGTATATTTGTTACCGAAGAAATGAACGGAAAATCAATTCTGAGGTTGCCATGTGTTTTTCCACACAATATAGGAAGATTGTCTAGCAATATATGTAACCCAGATGTCCCCAAGTTCACCTGTTTCAAGGTCAGGATTTCTCTTTAACATGGAAATAGTACTTTAAGCTCCTATGGGAAGTTCACGCTTCCCCGTCCCTGTTATCTTTCCTATCTTTCTCTGGGGGTCTTTGAAGACCCTTTAGTGTGTTCCCCTAACCAGTCCTGTTAATACCATAGTCTCAGCTGGTTGCCTCTCACCAGGTTATGAAAGTCACTTTTGGGGCAGGTTGCCACAGCTTTCTCCTCATACATGGGTCTAAGCCTCTCCCTCGATTCCCCAAAGCACAGCTAAGACAGGGCTGGGAATTTGAAGTCTTGGCAGTGTCAGCAGCACAACACAAAGAGTAACATGACTAACACCGAGGTTGACCAGCTGTCCCAATTCCCCCAGGACGAAGGGAGTTCCCAGGAACGGACAGGCAGGGGAAGATCTGAACAAGTGGTTCACCCTACTGATACCACAGGTACCTTAGTTAGGACCTCCTGTTTGCCATTGGCCTGTCTCATTTTAGCCAATCTGGTTGGTACCCATCCCTGTCATCTCCAATCATGCTCTTTCCTCTGGTCACCTGAGAGAGAGGGAGAAATCTCCCCTCCAGTTTAAGACCAGTCTCCTTTCCTGCTTTACCTGTTTCATATCAGGAACATCTCTTCCCTTGCTGGGAAAGCCCTGAGCTCCTTCATGAGCATGCCGTTAAACCCTCATGGGCTGGACAAGACACATCCAGAGGTCCACGGGACCTTTCCCAAACTCAAAGTCATGTGTTCTTAAATGACACCATGTATGGGACCCTGCTGAGGAGTGACCGATAATGGGGATGCAGCTTCTTTTGGGGGTGATGAAAATATTCTGGACTTAGATAGTGGTGATGATTGCAAAACTTTGTGAATACAGTAAGTCCTCATGTAACATCGTTGATAGTTCTTAGAAACTGCAACTTTAAGCAAAATGAAATCAGTTTTACTACAGGCTAATTGATATAAATAAGAGCACATTTCTGGGCACAGAAGCATCAGCTGGGGTGTGGATGGGGATCAATGGAAAGGGTAGGAAGGCACTTTCTGAGATGATGGAAATGTTCCAGATTTTGTTAGGGGTATACATTATACAGCTGTATGCACTTTTCAAAACTCATCCAACTATAACAAGTAAAATCTGTGCATTTCGCAGGTAAGTTTTTGCCTCAACAACAACAAACAAAAGGCAAAAAATAGTTGAATATTAAATACTTCTTTAATTGAGGTGTGACAGTTTTATCATATATATAAAATCTCAAACCAATAGTCAATATCTGGCTTACTACTTAACCCACTAGAATAATTTTATATACTTGGAAATAAGATCAACATGCCCTGTTAGATTTGATACGTTTTAACAAGGTTCTGCAAGTGCTAGTCAATATAATTAATGAAAATAAGAAATGAAGTTTCTCTACTTCAAAATATTGTTATTTACGGTTATTAAAATTGTCCCCTTGAAATACGAAAAATTGTTAGAAATATTTACTGAGAAATTTTTAGAACCAAGAGGGTTTACTATCCTAATGGTAAAACCAATAGCTTTCCAATATAATAGTAAACACTATTTAGAAAATAGAATTGTTAAAACAATCTCATTTTTAAAAATTAGCAAAAACACAACATGCCCAGGACTAATGTAAAGAAAGTTACTAAACTCTACTGAGGGACACAAAAAGAACTTTAATAATTCAAGAGTACATCTCATCTTTGCATGGGTGGACTCAATATTATAAGATACCACTTCTCTCCAAAATCATATACATATCCAGTCCCCCCAAAATCCTAGAAATGTGTTTGTGAAACAAACAAACAAATAAATAAGAAAATGATTCTAAAATGAATCTAAAGTATAAATGTGCAAGAACAGCCAGAGAAAGAAGAACGAGGGTGAACTTTCATCTGCCAAGTGTAAGAATTCATTAATTAAAGCTGGTGCAGAACTGGTGCAGGAAGAGGGGGCCCTTGATGGAACATAGAGAGCCAAGACAGAAATCCAAGCATGAATGTGCATTGGGACAAAGTAAAGGTAACATTGAAATAAGTAGAAAAAAACTGGGTTGTTCACCAAATAATGTTGGGACTTGCCTGCCACTCTCTTCACGAGAAAGCCATGTTGGTTGCTTGTAGCCCAGTTTCTCCTGTCCTAGCAACTTAGTCCCCAAGAAAAGAGTGCTGCTTCTCTGATGGCTCCAGCAGAGAAGTTTTGGAAGGATTTGGAACCAGTTTGGGTCACCGGTCTATCATTGCATAATCCTTGTATCTGGAGTATTTCTTTCTCTCTTGTTTCTGTTTCTCTTTTGTTCCTACAATCTAGTAGGTTAACCACTGACGTTTCTAGCCAGGCATGGATCATGTGCTACCCTTGTGGCAGGGAGAAGGGTAGGTCCGTGCCATACAAAATACCTGGGATGCATTTTTCATCATACAGAGTGATTCTGTTACCAGAAGAAGGGAAAGGAAGGCTAAGAAGCAAAAACATTAGATTTTCACTAACATATGTAAAGAGTTCTCACAAAATGACAAGATTCTCAACGGAATAGGAAAAACCATGAAGATTAATTCTTAATTATGATTTGCTTTTCCTGGGTCCTATTCTTTTATATTTCTGCTGAATGCCTTCTCAGGTTGTAGTTGGCTAGTTCGAAAAATTAAGCTGTAATAATTTATCACAAGATGCTAATATGTTATAAGGAGCTTCCTCTCCTCTGAAGTAACATACAGAATATGGAGACTTTCTGATGATAATGTTTTAATTCCAAGTGCTGTCTGGTTGTGAGAACTTGGGGCATGATTACTAAGATTCAGCCCCTCAGGCAGAATGAATGCTCAAATCTTTATTTCACGGGAGTTCAATAAATCTTCCTTCTTTCATCTTTGAAAAGTAAGGGAGGGCCTTGTTCTTACGGTTTTTCTTAAATAACATATAATTTTTTTAGTGATTTTATGTGCATGTTTCTTAAATGTATTTAGGGACCTGAACTTTACTGATTTTGGTTTGTCTCATTGAAAGAAAAAATAGATGATTACTTTTTTATGATACATTTTTATGATTACACATTTTTACCTGTTATCTTCATGTTACTGCTTTTAAAAAATATAAACTGTATGTGTTAGACCTATATGAGAGGATTCATAAAAGATCAAAAGTTAAATTTTTGAGAAAACAGAACATTCTTATTAACTCAGAATGCCCAAACTCATGAAGGACGATTAAGTTGCTTTTGTAAATATTGCACCTTATTTTTATGAGAGAGAGAGAGAACACCTATAGCAGAAAGTTAGCACAAGAGAACCCCACTAGGTTGCAGTCCACTGAATAAATAAAAGTATAAAGCTCTACCATTTACACACTGTGTGCTGGGAGGAGTTATTCATCTTCACAGTCTCTCAGGTTCATCTTTTATTAATAGGGATTACAATAGTACCTACCTTACAGGGTAGTTTTGAGGGTGCAATGAATTAAAGTCCTTTGAACAGTGCCCAAACATAGTCCTTGGCCCAAACATAGTCCTTCGCGTCATGTCTAGCCATAGCCCAGCCTGCCAGCCGCTGTGTAGCTGATGCTGTCAGCGGGCTCTGTGAGGTTAAGTACCTCCTGCATGACAGAATGCAGTTAAATAGAATTGGATAAGCTTATTTCCTTGAACTTGAATTCTTTGGAAATAGGTGTTTTATCTATGGATAAATGGTCACTACCATTAATCAGAAACATAAAGAGTTCTCAGAGTTCCTTGTTACTTCTCTGTAGCCCTTATTCTATGGTGATTTATCCACTGATATTTCTGTTTCCTCTACTAATCGGTGAACTCCAAGGAGGGCTATGATTTATTTACTCTTAATTCCCCTGGATTCACTATGGGCCTATCACAGAGGCATTCACTGAATATTTGTTGAATGAATAAATGAATGAATGAGAAAATAAAGAAACCTCTTATTTAAATATTACTCTGCTGTCTGGTTTGAGCAGCGTGCAAGTCAGAACTAGAAGCCCCACAGGCTAACTACCTGGATGGCAATGAGACACGTTTCATCTACTTCAAATCTATGAAAAGATCATCCTTCAAAAATTCTTTCAAGCCTCTTAAGAAGAGGAAATTCCATCATCATATGTGCTTCAGACATGAATTTCAAATTTTCTCCTTTGAGAAAACATGAAATATTTTACTAAGTTAGATAAAATCTTGTCGTTACTTTTGTTGGTCATTCATGCATATATACTATTAAAGATGAAACAGAATTGAAAGGTGGTGACCAAAAAAGAATGTGATTTAATTTAGAGGAATTAAAAAGATGAGAGGGAAGCAGTAAATGCTGTTAAATTAGCTGAATATTTTTCTGTGCCTGGAAAAAAGTATCACCTGATGTGTATTTGATACTTGAACAGAATAACATATCAGTTTGATTCAGACAACATTTTGAAGATTTATTTGATGCAGTAGGTGAGGGTGTTTTTTGTTTTTAACATCTAGGTTCAGTCCTATTTGAATGATCCTTTAGTTCTATTTGTCTTTAGTGAAACTTTGTTTATTTCACATTGAGTACAATGAACAGTTGGATTCAGTTTGATATTCACCGAGTTGTTCGTGCTGTTGTGATTGTTGTTCACACGTGGGTTTCGTTCAGGCCTCCAGGACTGACGTGGGACTCAGGGTTCTCTTCTGGATCAATAAATGGAGACCTCAAATGAGATCAAGTGGAGCAGACTCCTAAATCAGAAATGTCAGTTGGGGAAAGAGATCTGTCCATGGGTTCTGCAGTGGTCCAAGGGCCCATTATTCAACTCAGAGCTAAAAGAAAGCAGGCAACCTGGTGGACTTTTAGAAGAGGCTAATTGAAACCCATTGACCTCCAAGTTCCAAATTAATCAAGACATAACTGCAAGAATCAGGTCAATGAAGATGAGAGCATCATCTTAATGCAAACATCACTCACTTAGAAAATGTGTCTGGAATTTGTGGCCCAGTAATTGGGCTTCCATATCTTGCTTCTCACACCCTCCTCCAAGATAAGGTATTAGGCTGCCCCCACAATTTAAAATAAATGTTTATTGAATGAATGGGCTATATATAGTACTCATTTTTTTTGTTCTAGTTACTTTTTATTGAATGTGTACTTTTTTTTTTGTTCCAATTCCTCTACCCCCACTCCTGGGGCAACCATCAGCTTATTCTCTGCATCTATCAGTCTGTTTTCATTTTTTTGGTTTATTCATTTGGTTTTTTTTTTAGAGAGTCCACATATAAGTGAGGTCATATGACATTTGTCTTTCTCTGACTTATTTCAATAAGCATAATACACTCTAGGTCCATCCACGTTGTTGCAAATAGTAAGATTTCATTCATTTTTATTGCTGAATAATATTCCATTATATATGTAGATATCTCACATCTTCATTATCCATTCATGTGTTGATGGATGTCTAAGTTGCTTCCATATTTTGGCTATTGCTAGTAATGCTGCAATGAACATAGGAGTGCACATATCTTTTCAAATTAGTATTTTTGTTTGCTTTGGATCAATACCCTGAAGTGAGATTGTTGGATTTCATGGCATCTCCGCTTTTAATTTTTTGAGGAATCTCTATACTGTTTTCCATCCCACCAACAGTGCACAAGCGTTCCCTTTTCTCCACGTGCTTGCCAACAATTGTTTGTTGATTTATTGATGATGTCCATTCTGATAAATGTGAGGTGATCTCTCTTTTGGTTTTGATTTGCATTTACCTGATGATTAGTGATGTTGAGCATCTTTTTATATGTCTATTTATTGGTCATCTGTATGTCTCAGGAAGAAATGTCTATCCAGGTCCTCTGCCCATTTGTAAATCAGATTTTTTTTTGTTGTTGTTGTTGTTAAGTTGTATGTGTTCTTTATATATTTTGGATACTAACCTCTTATCGAATGAATCATTTGCAAATATCTTCTCCCATTCAGTAGGTTGTCTTTTGATTTTGTTGATGTTTTTGCTCACTGTACAAAACCTTTTTAGTTTGATGCAGTCCCATTTGTTTATTTTTTTCTTTTCTTTCCCTTGCTCAAGGAAATATATCAAAAAAAGATATTGCAAGAGCAATATAAAAGAGTTTATTGTCTATGTTTTCTTCTAGGAGTTTTATGGTTTCAGGTCTAAAATTTTTAAGTCTCTAATCCATTTTAAGTTTATTTTTGTATATGGTGTAAGAAAGTCGTCCAATCTCTTCTTTTTTTTTTTTTTTTGCATGTATCTGTCCAGTTTTGCCAATACCACTTATTGAAGAGACTGTCTTTATCCTATTGTATACCCTTGCCTCCTTTATCATAGATTAATTGACCATCTAAGTGGGGTATTTATTTCTGGATTCTCTCTTTTAGACCATTGATCTATATATCTGTTTTTATGCCTGTTCCGTACTGCTTTGACTATTGTAGCTTTGTAGTATAGTTTGATATCAGGGTCCGTGATACCTCTCACTTTGTTCTTTCTCGATTACTTTGGCTATTTAAGGTCTTTTGTGGAAGGATAGGTATTAATTCATTGCATGTTTGGTAGAATTCACCTGTGAAGCCATCTGGTCCTGGACTTTTCTTTGTTGGGAGTTTTTGATCACTGCTTCAATTTCATTGCCATTAATTGATCTGTTTAGATTTTGTATTTCTTCCTGGTTCAGTCTTGGGAGGTTATATACTTCTAGAAATTTATCCATTTCTTTTAGATTGTTGAATTTGTTGGCATTGTTCATAGTATTCTCTAATGATTCTTTATATTTCTGTGGTGTCAATTGTAACTTCTCATCTTTCATTTATAATTTTATTTATTTGGGCTCTCTCCTTTTTTTGTGATGAGTTTGGCTAAAGGTTTGTCTATTTTATTTATCTTTCAAGGAACCAACTGTTAGTTTTATTGATCTTTTTAATTTTATTTTTTAAATTTCTATTTCATTTATTGCTGCTCTGATAGTAACCATTTCCTTCTGTTTACTTAGGGTTTTGTTTGTTCTTTTTCTAGTTCTTTTAAGTGTAGAGTTGGGTTGTTTACTTGGGATTTTTCTTGTTTCTTAAAGTAGGCCTCCATAGCTGTGAACTTTCTTCATAGAACTGCTTTTACTACATCCTATAAATTTTGAAAATTTTTACTTTCATTTGTTTCAAGATAGGTTTTGATTTCTTGCTTGATTTCCTCTTTGATCCATTCATTTTTGAGTAGCATGTTGTTTAGTCTCCACATAGTTGTGTTTTTTCCAGTTTTCTTCTTGTAGTTTATTTCTAGTTTCACACCATTGTAGAGTCAGAAGAGATGCTTGATAGGATTTCAATCTTCTTGAATTTATTGAGGCTTGTATTGTGGTCTAATAAGTGACCCATCCTGGAAAATGTTCCACGTGTACTTGAAAAATGTCTATTCTGTTTTCGAATGAAATGTTCTAAAAATGTCTATTAAGTCAATCTCCTCTAATGTGATGTTTAAGACCAATATTTCATTACTATTTTTCTCTCTGGATGATCTATCCAATGATGTGTGTGGGGTATTAAAATAACCTACTATTATTGTATTACCAAGGACTTCTCCCTTTATGTCCGTTAATAATTGCTTTATATATTTAGGTGCTCTTATGTTGGGTGCATAGATATTTATAATTGTTGTATCCTCTTCTTGATTTGACCCTTTTATAATTATGTCCTTCTTTGTCTTTTTTTTAAATATATTTTTTAAAGTTCATTTTGTCTGAAGTATTGCTACGTCAGCTTTCTTTTCATTTCTATTTGCATGGAATATCTTTTTCCATCCCTTCAATTTTAATCTGTATGTGTCTTTCGATTTGAAGTGAATCTCTTATAAGCAGTATGTAGATGGCTCATGTTTTTTTAATCCATTCAGCCATCCTATATCTTTTTATTGGAGCATTTAAACTATTTACATTTCAAATAATTATTGATAAGTATGTACTTATTGCCATTTTGTTAATTGTGTTTAGGTTGTTTCTGCAGTTGTCCTTTGTTCCTTTCTTCTTCTCTTGATCTCTTCCCTTGTGGTTTGCTGTTTTTCTTTAATGTTTTATTTATGTTCCTTTTTCTTTGTTCTTTGTATATATTTTGTAGGTCTTTGGTTTGTGGTTACCATGAGGTTTATGTATATCATTTTAAAATCTATAGCAGTCTATTTTAAGCTGATGGGAATTTAAGTTCGAATATATTCTATTAGTACTAATTTTTACTACCCCCTTCATGCGTTATTTTATTGATGTCATATTTTAGATCTTTTGTATGTCTCCTAACTACTTACTATAGTTTGACTTGAATGTGATACTTTTTTCTTTTAACCTTCATAGTAACTTCTTAAATTTCTGATTTGTTGTATTTGCTGAATACTTAGCTTTTCTGTGAGGTTTTTCCCTCTCTCATATTTTCTTATTTCTGGTTATGAACTTACCTTTTCTTCGTAAATAAGACCCTTTAACATTTGTTGTAAAGCTGATTTAATGATGATGAACTCCTTTAGATTTTTGCTTGTCTGGGAAACTATCTCTCCCTTAATTCTGAATGATAACTTTGTTGGGTAAATTATTCTAGGTTCTTTTCTTTCAGCACTTTAAAGATGTCCTGCCACTCCTTCTGGCTTTAAAGTTGCTGCTTAGAAATCAGCTGATAGCCATATAGGGTTTTCTTTGTATGTAGCTTGTTTTTCTCTTGCTTCATTCAAGATTGTGTCTTTATCTTTAACATTTGCCATCTTAACTACAATATATCTTGGTGTGTGTCTTTTTGGGTTCATCTTGTTTAGAAATTTCTGTGCTTCCAGGGCCTGAATGTCTCTTCCCCCCCCCCCCCCCGTTCTGATTGGTTGATTTCCACTAGTCTATCTTCCAGGTCCCTGATCTGTTTTCCTGCGTTCACTGATGTGCTGCGGATCCCTTCAAATGTGTTTATCATTTCAGTTATTTTATTCTTCAGGTCTGCGTGGTTCTTTCTTATACTTTCTAACTCTTTGTTGAAGTTCCCCCTGAGTTCCTCTATCCCACTCTCAAGTTTGGCGAGCATCCTTATGACCGGTTCTTTCAATTCTTTATCACACATATTACTTATTTCATTTCCTTAGGGTATTTTTTTTTTCCCCTCCTGGGGATTTTTCTTGTTCCTTCATTTGAGAGACATTCTATTTTTTTTGTTTCCATTTTGTTTGGCTTTCTATATTTATTGATAGAATTAGACAAAATAGCTGTCTCTTCCAGTCTTGGAAAAGTGGCCTGTGTAGCAGCGGGCGCTGTGGAGATGCACCTGGTTTTGGCGGGCCAGGGGGCCGCAGTGGGTGCCTAAGGAGTCTGGGGCTCTGGCCTCCAAGCCACAGCAGCTCCAGGTGCGGAGGCCAGGTGCATGTAGTACTGCCCTGTTGATCCTGCTTGCTCCCTTTGTTAGGGCCTATACGGGCTGGAAACACTGCAGCGACCTCACAGGCGGGCAAAAGCACCTGCATAGAGCCACTGCCCACCCAGTGGAAGTGGGGGGAATGTAAACAAGGGGACTCACTGGCCCTTTAACCGGAGAATCCCCACAGATCGCGGAGAGCTCCCTCAGCTTCCTAGCCTTCTCTCTAGTCTCTCTCTTGTTAGTTGTAGAAAGTGACAGTGTGTAGAAGTGACCTCTGTGCAGACTCTAGGTGTGGGATAGTTTGGGAAGCTCTTTGGAACCACACAGGTACTACCAGCACCTAACAAGGAGTCACTTTTGTGGCCTAACACCAGCAGCCACTTCCGGTGCCTAACACGCTGTCACTTCCGGTGCTTGGGCGCCCCTGCCCCATCCAGCAGGCACCCAAGAGTCACTTCCGGTGCCTAATGTGGCCGTCACTTCCGGTGCCTAATGTGGCCGTCACTTCCGGTGCCTAATGTGGCCGTCACTTCCGGTGCCTAATGTGGCCGTCACTTCCGTCTTCCGGGGCTCCGGGCACCAGCCTGCCGCCCAGTGCAGGCCTGGGCAGGGCAGGCGGGTCGTTGTTGTGACGCCCTGTCGTTCTCTCTTGCTTCCTGTGTCAGGAGGCCGAAGGCTCCAGGCGGGGCAGCTGGGAATACTCCACGCCAGGTACCCGGTAGGCCTCCCGCCACTGCACGGAGCTGGGCAGCCACGCACCGCCTGCGGCCCCTGCGCGTCCTCACGGCTCCTGGAGGGCCCTGCGGCCTCCAGTCTCCTCCGTTCAGTCTCTCTTTCTTTTGTGTTGCCGGGAGCTGGTCATTCAGCTCTCAGGTGTCTCGCAGGGGTCCTTGCTCCCGATATGCGTGTATACTTGATTTTGCTTACGGGAGGGGCGGGTTCAGTGGCCTGTACAGCTGCCATTTTGTTTTTTTTTTTTTTTTTTTTTTTTATTAATTAATTTATTTATTAGTTTCAGGTGTACAAAACAAGGTAATACTTAGACGTTCATCATTTATATCCCTCACACTGTGAACCCCCCTCCCCCCATCCACTATCCCTCTGACCTCACACCAAGCCATCACATTATATATATAAAATTATAGTTGGCATTCATTAATGTTTAGCTTCTGGTGTACAATGCCATGATCAGGCATCCACAGTATCTCTGAGGTGGTCTCCCAAATAGGACGCATGTCCATCGGATACCCAACAAAATCTTTACAACATTATAGAATACCTTCCCCAAATTAATTTTCAAAAGAAAAACCCTGAGGCCATCTTGTGGTTACCAGCTGCTTCCAAATCCCTTCACCTTTCCCCTTATCCCCAACCCCCTCCCACACACCCATCTAACCACTCTCGGTTTTTTGTCTGCGTCCCCAAAACTGTCTCTGATTAGTTCATTCACATAGTCTTTTCTTTAGATTCCATATATAAGTGAGATCATATGGTACTTGTCTTTCTCTTTCTGACTTATTTCACTTAACATAATGTTCTCTAGATCCATCCATGTTGCTGCAAATGATAAGATTTCTTTCTTCTTTATGGCTGCGTAATACTCCATTGTATAAATGTACCACAGCTTCTTAATGCAGTCATCTACCGATGGGCATTTTGGTTGTTTCCATATCTTGGCTATTGTGTAAAGTGCTGCAATAAACATAGGAGTGCATACAGATTTTTGAATTGGAGTTTTGGATTTCTCCGGGTAGATGCCTAGGAGTGGAATTACTGGATCATAGGGTAGTTCCATTTTCAGATTCCTGAGATACCTCCATACTGTTTTCCATAGTGGCTGCACTAATCTGCAGTCCCACCAACAGTGCACTAGCGTTCCCTTTTCTCCACATCCGCGCCAGCATTTGTTGTTTGTTGATTTATTGATAATAGCCATTTTGACTGGAGTGAGGTGGTATCTCATTGTGGTTTTTATTTGCATTTCTCTGATGGTTAGTGAGGTTGAGCATTTCTTCATATGTCTTCTTGCCTTCTGTATGTCCTTCTTAGAGAAATGTCTCCCCAAGTCCTCTGCCCATTTTTTAATTGGGTTGTTTGTTTTTTTGGAGTTGAGTTGAGTAAGTTTTTTATAGATTTGTGATATTAATCCCTTATCAGATATATCATTGGCAAATATCTTTTCCCATAGAGTAGGATCCCTTTTTGTTTTATTGATGGTTTCCTTTGCTGTGAAGAAACTTTTTAGTTTGATGTAATCCCACATGTTTATTTTTTCTCTTACTTCGCTCGCGCGAGGGGATATATCAGTGAAAATCTTACTCCGGGTAATGTCCATGAAGTTTCTTCCTATATTTTCTTCTAGATATTTTATGGTTTCAGATCTTACATTTAAGTCTTTAAGCCATTTTGAATTTGTTTTTGTATATGGTGTAAGGAGGTGGTCCAGCTTCATTTTCTTGCATGTGTCCGTCCAGGTTTCCCAACACCACTTATTGAACAGACTATCTTTACCCCATCGTACATTCTTGCTTCCATTGTCGTAGATTAGATGGGCATATAGGCATGGATTTATGTCTGGACTCTCTATTCTGTTCCATTGATCTATGTATCTATTTTTATGCCAGTACCATGTTGTTTTGATTACTGTAGCCTTGTTTGATGTCAGGTATTGTTATACCTCCAACTTTGTTCTTATTTCTCAAGATTGCTGAGGCTATCCGGGGTCTTTTATGGTCCCATATAAATTTTAGGATTATATGTTCTATTTCTGTGAAAAACGTCGTTGGTAGTTTGATAGGAATTGCGTTGAATATGTATATTGCCTTAGGCAGTATGGACATTTTAATTATATTAATTCTTCCTATCCATGAACATGGAATGTGTTTCCATCTATTTATGTCTTCTTTCATTTCTTTCTTCAGTGTTGTATAATTTTCTGAGTACAGATCCTTTACATCTTTGGTTAGATTTATTCCCAGATATTTTATAGTCTTTGGAGCAATTGTAAATGGAATTGTTTTTTTAATTTCTCCTTCTGCTATTTTATCATTGGTATATACAAATGCAACTGATTTCCGAATATTAATTTTATATCCTGCTACTTTACTAAATTCATCTATCAGTTCTAATAGTTTCTTGGTGGAGTCTTTAGGGTTCTCTATATATAGTATCATATCATCTGCATATAATGATAATTTTACTTCCTCCTTACCAATTTGGATGCCTTTTATTTCTTTCTCTTGTCTGATTGTACAGCTGCCATTTTGGACCTCGCCCGGCAGGGCCCTTTTCCTACAGCAGACACTTGCTTGGGCAGCTGCAAATGGCATCACTGCCGCCCCTTTGGAAAACCTCCTTAGTCTGGACCAACAGAACTGGGCTTCCAGTCTGACTGCAGAAAGGAGTCGCCAGGCCAAGGCAGGTGTGCTTCTCTGTGGCTGCAGGAGCCGGGGAGACGTCGTCTACAGGCAGGCAGACCTGGACACAGCCAGGGACGGTCACGCCACTCGCAGAGCCGCCCCGACTTCCACTGTCCAGGCTGCTCGCTCCTCTCTTGTGCCCTGCAAGTGAAGGGGGACAGACGGGAAGCAGACTTATGGGGCGGGACGTCTCTCCCAGAAACACGATGGCCTGGGCATAGCTGTCCCGTCAGCATCTTTTATTCTCGCCCTTTCTGCCTCACGGTTCAAAATAGCACTTTGAAAACTTGGTTCAGGAATTGAGTCCCCAAGTAAAAACGCTTTCATCCTTGCAAAGGAGCCACTCTCAGCCCTTCTCAGTAGCTTCTGAGTCAGGAGAACCATGTTTTACTTTTTCTAGAAATCCCCCGTTCCTTCATACCTGCCCCTTTCCCAGGGGTCCTTGTTCGTGTGACTTTCTTCATCCCTAAGAACCGAAAGTCTATGGCCTTTTCTTTCTAGAATGGCCCCTTTCGTGCTGTCCCAAACACCGTCCCTCCACACCCAGCACACACGTCTCAGCAGCTCTGGTCCCAACCAAAGATTTGGATCATGTGGATTACGTAGAGCGCTTGCTGTAGTCACAGCCCGTATTAGAAGCCCCCTGGGGAATTTTACTATTTCCTGTATATACTCAGTTTTTCCTATAAGAAGCAAAATGTTGATGTTGATTTTGTTGTCATGTTCTGTTGACCATGATGCCTGAGAGTTCTTGGGCAGGTGGATTCATTTATTCACTCATTCATTTCTTTATTTACTTACTAATTTTTATGGAGTGTGCTTGGCACTGTAAACCCTGGGGTTACAAATAGGAATAATTTTCCATTCCTGTCTTTGGGAAGTCAGTCTGGGGGAGGGATAGACATACAGATATTTTAAAGTATGGCCAGGTAAGCTGAATTATAGAGTTATATTATTGTGTGAATTATATTATTGTGTGAATGCTCTGCCTTCAGATGAGGGACATGTAACCTAGGTCTTGAATGAAAGGTGCAGGGTGAGGCACCTGCCTGCGTAGAAGGTGGGCAGTGTTGGCAGCGCCTGGTCTCCTCTGGTGGGAAGGAGAGCAGGGGATGCAGTGGGAGTTGTGAAAGGCGGTCAGGATCAGGCTGTGGAAGGCTTTGTAAGACAGAGAAGGCGTTTAAAATGCATTCTGGGAGCAATAGGAAACCAGCAGAGGTTTTAAGCAGAGGTGTATCTCCATCAGTTTTTTAATAAGGGAGATAACTCTGCATCGGAGGGATGGGATTCATTCTTAGAAAAGTTAATCCTTAAAGGGCAATAGGCATTTGGCTGCTGAGAAGCCCGGCTTTTAGCTTAGTGTTTGGAGGGTCTCGAGTGATATTGATGTAATTGAGCTTTTAGCAAAAAAGATGAAATCGTAATAGCCAATATGTCTAAAATGAAAAGAACGTGATTTGCCTTATAATAATGCACCCCCTAAAAATAAATCTTTAATTCAACCTATGAATCTTTAATGCTAAGAATGCAGCATAATACTTTGAAATTGAAACTTGAGAGGCAGGCATTGCAAAATCAGCCCTACGGTGGGTTTGGGGCAGACAAATTGAGCAGTATGAACTATCGACACCTCCTGGTGGCAGCAGATGTGTGCTGGCTGCCTGGTCAAAACAACAGGGAAATGAATCAAAGGCATTAAAAATAAATAACATTGGCAGCCCAAAAGGAAGGGACGGGAGGATGAAATGGTCCCAGTCGTGAGGGTGACCTGGTGGAAATCTCTGTCTTTTGGAAGGAAGAGGTGGCAGAGGGTGGCCTTGGGTCACCGGGGCCAGTCACCACCCCGCTCCAGGTGAGAGGACCTGAGCAAGGGTGCCTCTGACAAATTTAAAACCAAAAGGTAGATCTCTGAGATAGGTGTTCCAGAATGTCCACTGGCAGTTTTTAAAGGAAAGTGTTTTCATTTTCTGAGTTCTAAACATCCAGCCTAATAAATGCGTTCTCATAATAATCTCTTTCAGCTCTCAAAGCACTTTTTAACCTTCTCAGAACCCTTTCACGTACAGGATTCTATGTAATATAAAAAGTGGCAACTCACGGGAGGCGCCACCTAGAATCATTGTATTTCTCACTTGGCCTTTTTCTATTTACAATATTTCAAAAGTCACGAAGACATCAACTTGTGAGATACTCAATAGCAAAATGGAAAAGCCGATTAAATGCGATTTTTGGTAGACACTTACTTATAGTGGAAAACTACAAGAAGGAACAAAAAGAAGCAGCTTTTGGTTTCTGACTCATGGGTTTGATATGGAAGTAAGTCAGTCAGCTGGGAGGAACAAGGGTGCAGTTTAATCACTCACTTGCTGGATGATCAAGGACGTATCCCTGACCCTCTCCAGGCCTCAGTTTCCTTCTAGGTCAAGTGAGAACATAGACTCCGAAAGATCTCTAGGGTCTAGGGGGTACACGGTTGCTTTAGGAATTTCTATGGCTCTTAAGCATTTTTGTCTTCATGGACCCCCCTCCTCCATTAAAAAATAAATAAAATTATATTTTACTACTCCTTTGGTAGAATAGAAATATAATCAAGTCTGGATCATGCTCATCCTTATACCAACAGTTGACATATGTATCTTGCCTATCGCAAGAAGCAAACTATTCAGGTGTCTTGGGCCCTAAGCACTGTACCCACTGCACCTCACAGAGAAGTCTGCCCTGAGTTGGGGGTTGAGCAGCCAGGAGCCGCACAAGGTCACAGAGGTTAAGAGTATGAGCTTAGCTTTAAAGGAGCCTCGAATCAAATGTGCTCTTAGCCATTTACTGGCTGTTTGGCTTCAGGCAAGTTTTTTAACCTTTCTGAGCCTCACTTTTCTCAAATGGAAAAGGAGGAAAATAAATCATTACAATGGCAGGATTTTTATGAGTGTTAAATGAGACAGGGCCTCGATATTCAGATGTTATTTAGTCAGCACCTGACACGTAGTAAGCACTGGAGAAAAGGTGTCTGTTACTCTTGTTATTTTATTATCATTGTGCTCCCAACAAGGCGAGCAGGGGTGTTTCCTCCTGTGGGCATGGAGCCTAATTCATGGTGGTATGGCTTTGGGTTTCTTTCTCAGAGCACGAGGGACTGTCAGGCTGACAGCCAGCTAGCGGCCATCCCCCGCCCTGGGTACAAGCTCATGAACCTCATTCACGCCCATAGTTTGGGAGGGCAGGGACAGCAGTGACACCTGCTCTGATGGAGAGAGGATCCTTATAGTCCATGGTGCTAAAAGGCGGGAATAAATATTTAACACATTTGGTCTAGTTTTCAAGCCTTTTTCCCCCCACTATGTACACAAATTATTATAATTTAAACAATAGTACAAGTTTTGATTACCTGAACCTGTCATCTAACATTATTACTAGCGAGCAAAAGTATTCCATGAAGTGTGTGTGTGTGTCTTTTGCTCTCCATAAAGTTTCCATAACTACATCTATTTAAGATTCTGTGGGGATGGAAAGCTCATACTGTTGACCGAGGAGGGTTATTTTTGCTTTACCAAAAGCCAATCACACAGGTCAGTGGCACCCCCTTGCTCACCCACTATCCTTTGGGCATTAATTTTAATGTTTAAATAGCAAGTGCATTTTCCAAAGACTGCATAAAGCACTCGATAAGTAGAAGACCACTGACTTGGGAAGAGCGAATGCTCAGCGAAGCCTTTCGCATAGAGAATGCTGAATATCTCCACCATTATTTAGCATCAGAATCAGTTATGGTTGTCTGACTGATGGACAATTTTTCCCCCGACCTGCTCTCTTTGCGAGTGACCTATACTGTCTAGACAGTTGCATATTATTTATGCATTCATTTCAGATTGTATTTTTTTTTTCACTAAAGTTGTGCAGGTTTCATACAGCCAAGTAACTATTGGAAATGTACTTCATGAAAAGCCATATAATTGTACCAGGTGAATGCTTTCTTTCTTAGAGTTGTGTCACCATTAAAATAAAATAAAAAAAGAAAGTTTTTTGAAAAAAAGATGATCATATGAACTCTGAAAAAAAAAAAAGAAAAGAAATAAAACTTCCCAAACTCTACCCTGCCCCCCCCCGCCTCTACACACACACACTGACCCACCCACCCACCTCCTATCTTCAGAGTACCAGCAGCAGGCCATGGAGAGAATTAAAGACAGCTAATTTCAAAGGTTCTTAATCAGTTCAAGTTGATCCCATTTGTTGATTAGGGAGTCAAAACGCATTATTTGCATTCTGTTTCAAATTCAGAATTTTCTGTGGAGGTTGGAGGCTGAAGAAATCTCTTTCAGAGAGATCCCCTTGGGCAGAAAGGGAGTTAATTTGAAAACTCTGGCAAGTCTGATGGGTTGTGAAAGTTCCACATGAAACATTTATAATGGCTCCTTTCAGGGTGGTGGATATTTGGGTGTGTGTGTGCGTGTGTGTGCGTGTGTGTGTGTGTGTGTGTGTAGTGGGGATGCGTGCACATGCATGGCCTTCAGTAGTCCTGAACCAGTGGCTGAAGCTTTGTGGAATTACCTGGTATTGAGTGGAGTGCCTCATTTCCATCCAGATACTTGGTGTGTTGCCCAGAGGCAGAACGGGTCAACGTTTAGAGATTAAAGGGAAGGCCCACCTTC
This sequence comes from Rhinolophus hipposideros, assembly GCF_964194185.1. Classification (NCBI taxonomy): domain Eukaryota; kingdom Metazoa; phylum Chordata; class Mammalia; order Chiroptera; family Rhinolophidae; genus Rhinolophus; species Rhinolophus hipposideros. The sequence continues at coordinate 8,282,780 of NC_138067.1, read as the reverse complement.
CTCACCTGCATCTGAAACCGGGCTAGTACTGTCTGGTCTCAGGTCCCAAGATGACCAGTCTCACTGCTCTGGAAGCCCAGTTTGGGATGCAGTATTTTCCCGACTTCATTGTGGGGTTACTTTCAGCATGAGATTGAAGTTGGAAATCAATTCCTTCAAGCCCAGGACCTGGGAAACTCTGGGCAATGTGCCGTGGCCTGAGTCAGAGGAAGCGAACGTGAGGGCCAGTTCTCGTGGGAGAACGTGCTCTTTGTAGCCACCAGTCAGGGCATGCATCTGGAAGTCCCTCCTCTCTGGCTTCGCGCCCCAGTGCTTTTTGATAGGAAAATCCCATCCCTGGATAGAAAAGGAGTGTGTTGGTGTGTGCCCTACATATCTGGAAGATACTACTTCTTTGGAGCAAGATTAGACATTAACCTATTTGCATGTCATGTCAACTGGACAAGGTGAAGGTGAACATTTCCTGGAAATTACATGAAGGAAAAACTCGAACTGGACAAAATTTGTTCTCTTGTTTAGACCCTCAACCCTATCCCCCAAATACATATCCACATGCACTGCTTCCTATGTCCCACTGGAAGTCATAATTGACACCTTAAAATTTGCCATGGCCACCAAATGGTCAACCATGTTCTGTTTATCAGCCACCACCAACATTAAATTGTCACACTTGCTTATCCTGTGGCTAAAGGTATCTGGGATGTAAAAAATCACAATGAGAAAAGCATACAGTCCTTAGCGCTCTCAGAAGACGAGAAAGTTTTCCTTGTCTAAATACCAATTCTAAAACACACCATTTCCTTCGATAACGGCGCAAGCTGGCCCTTTGCAAAGGCACTTTCTTTCTCAGCCTTGATTTTATTTTCCGTGCCATTCCTACAGTCTAAGATTAATCCCCACAGCCTGCACATTGCCTGGAGTTCAGTGCACATGTTTACTGAGGTGTACAGCTCTCAAATAACTTTGGTGCTTCTTTCACCCACTGTTAGGAAGTATATTTAAAAGAAATTGCCTTTTATAGATTTAAATTACAAAAGTACTGATATCATGCAAAAGGCAGTTTAACTCATGCAAGCATACAAATAGGTAAATCTTAGGGAAAAAGATACCAAGACTAATATGAATGTAAATAGGATTAGCTGCCTACATTAGCAGTGGCTGTGAAATTTAAAGTACTTTCTGTTAGGTTATTCTTTAAAATACACCTATATTTCATGTGTGCATTTGTAGATACTTGGGAATATATTTTACTTTGTCTTGCGCTTGAATTTTGAAACAAGAACAGACAACGGTGCTGACGTCTGCTTATTGGCAGCCGAGGTAAAAGTGGAATTTAACCTTCTTGATGGTTAAATATTTAGTGACATAAAATTTTAAATCTTTAGGAAAAATATGGCATAGCTTGACCAAGAAAATATAGATTCATATTACAAAGTAATCAGAAAAATGAATATATAGTGTTTTTATTTTTCTCTTAAGGAAAACCTTGTCTGTTCCCTACGACTGATTCAGATACAAGTGAGCGGTTTGGAGCCAGGATTGGCAAACAATGGTCCACAGGCTGGATCCAGCCCACTGCCTGTTTTGTTCATCCTCCACAGTAAAAATGGTTTTCTATTTTTAAGTGGTTGTAAACAAGTCAAAAGAGTCATATTTCATGACACATAAAATATAAAATTCAGATTTTATTGTCCATAAATAAAGTTTTATTGACATGCAGCCACACTCATTTGTTTAACTATTGGCTGTTTTCTCCTATAGCAAAACTGAGTAGTTTTGACAGTGACCTTATGGTCTCCAAGGTCTAAAATATTTACCGTCTGCTTCTCACAGACGAGCGTGCCAGCCAAGTTCAGAGCATAAGTATCTTCATGCACTTTATTGTTGAGAATCAACATTAGATTGTTGGAAACCAGTTCTGAAAAGAATCTCCTGTATCTGTTTGAACTTTATTTTCTTAGCTAGAAGCATCAGAAAGAGATTATAGGTAATAAAGCAGATTGTTGTTGTGCTAATGAAGCCACAACCTGACAGAGCACGTAGGGAACCCCAGGTATGACGCTTCAGGAGGACGCTGGGTAGCGTGAGAGGCGGGGAGCCCGCTCTTGGGGGGCCCACTTCCTGGGCTCGCATCTCTAGTCTGCCATGGAGGATTTTTGCTTAACCTCTCTGCCAGTTTCATTATCCATAAAATAGGGACTACCCTCGTTGGGTTGTTGCCAGAATTAAATGAGATGATTCATTATCAAATGTTTAAAAGAGTGCCTGGCCTTTGCATAGCTCAGTTAGTGCTAGTTATTGTTGTATGAGATGTGTGCGTTTACAACCTTACGAATTCTGAGGGTAAACTCTTTCGGAAGCGTCTCTGTTGTAGTCAGGATATTTTCAAAGGCTTCATTAGGTAATGATGCTTTGAGGTTTTGTTAGCAGACACTTCCATGTGATGTGCATGTAAGCTGAGGATGAAATGCTAAAAATATACCTTCTAGGAATCATAGATCATTTTTCTCAAGCGGTGTGGATCTAACCTCAGAGGAATGGGATGGGACCAACACAACAGATGAGTTGGTTTGGTTCAACCCATTTTGTCCTGTATAACTTTAGATCTAGTTAAGACTGTTCAAGGTCGTCTAGCCTGTCATTGTCACCTGAGGACAGTGAGGCCCAGAGACTGGGATGGACATGGCCAAGGTCATGAACAGAACTCCAGGCTTCTAACTCTTAATGCCTGTGTAACTCGTAAACAGTGAAAAGCACGCACTCAGCACCCTGGTCCTTAGCACAGTGCCAGCATAGTAAGTACTCAGTAAATATAAGAACGACAAAAGCAATAATGAGCTTACACAGCAATGGCTAAATAACACGTCTTTTATCTTGCTCAACCATGACTCTCAATAAGTCTCCTCACTCAGTTTTAGTCTCTGCTTTCCAGAGAACCCAGCTGACACCCAGGCCATCAAATCTGGTACTTGGGAGAAACGTCCAGTTGGGAAGGAAGATCTGGAGGTCAGCAGCGTAGATGGGGAGCAAGAGGTGTTGGCCTCCCAGAGCACGCGGTTCAGAAGAGACGGGATCAAGGATGGGGTCTGTGTGCAGCGTCAGACATTGGAAGGACAGCCAGCCAAGACGCCGAGGGGCAGCGGAGCACTTCCTGCTCTCCACATCCTCCCTCACTCTCCGCGGGAAGCCGGAAGCTGCGTGGGATGCCTTCCTCCCTTCTGATGTGGCGGCTCATCGTGCTGTTGCCCAGTTGTTGGTTTTGGCGTTGAGCTCCCTAAGACCCCCCAGGAGTTCCTAGAGGAAGGGCCAGTATCTTGGTCACTGACCACCTCCTAGTGCTTCACCAGGCTGGTGCTTAGTAAGAACTCATTTAATGTTTGAACAAATATGTGATGAGAATGTATGGAAGCAGCAAAACAGGATGGAAGTTTGGCTGTTAAAACATAACTGAGTCGGTCAACGATACTGTATTCTGCACTTAAAAACCTTAGAGGGTAGGTCTCAAGCGTTCTTCCCACAATTAAAACAAAACCAAACCATATCTCAGCCCCGCCAACCTCTTCCCTATATGTAAAGTAATAGATGCAATTTTCTCGTTTAATATATGCACGTAATTAAACGCCAGTTTTGTCATTTAAGGTTCCTAACTATGATACAGTTACTGCTATTCCCCATTTTATAGTGAAGAGACCGAAAAGGATGCGTTAACTAGTGGGCAGCAGAGCTAGAGCTTGAATGCAGACCTTGACTGTTGGGACTTTGAGGTCCTCTGCTTAGGAGAACTGAAAGTTGGGTGAAGTCTCCCGGGGCCCTCACTCTGGAGTTAGATTCTGCTTCCTGTGTTCAGGCTGAGTCTCTAGGCAGCAGAGTCTGCTTTCCCTTCTCCCTTCAGCCATTTGGATAGTGGGAAGTTCAGTCCCTTCTTGCTGAGATCTGTGGGGTGACTGTCCAGTGTCTAATGTGGTGCAGTTGGCTGAAATGTCAGCCTTTTTGGGGTGGAGGGAGAGGCTGGTCTGTATGCAAGCACAATATTCTGTTTGCACCCAGCTTGTTCAGTTGCCACTCTGCTTATCAGTGGTTGGTTTCAGGGTCGTGCAGATCCAGATGTGGTCTGTCCTTTGAATCATGGCACAGCCGTTTGTTGAAAAGTGAGAAACCCAATCAATAAGCAAGTCATTTTTCTTTATTTCGGATCATTCTTCCTTAAGCATCCTTCCCACACCCTACAGTAACAAGGTCTATTGACAGTTCCAGGCAAATCTGGACCGTTGGTCACCTGAAAAATAAATCAGTCCCAACCAGATGGACAAATTACTCATCTTCCAAGTCCCTTCTCTCTCTTTTCCCTCCCTGTGCAGTTCCTATCCTTACTCGCTCCCCTCAGATTATCAGCACAGGAAAGTTGTGTGGTAGCTGCGTCAGATTGAAAGGAAAGCCAAAAAAAAAAAAAAAATAGCAGTAGTTGAGTTTGCAGACACAGATCATGTGGGTTTCAGTTCAATCAATGACGCGATCCCAACTTGATAGAAGAAATCCCAAGCTTAAGGTTTTAGTGTGAGTCTTTGCTTCACAGGTTCATTATCGTGTTGAAAAATACAGAACTGTTTTTGAGGAAACATTGTTGATGTTAGAGGTGTCAGGTGTATTTTTGTATCTTTTATTAGTTCTGAAAGAAACATAGTATCCCCTATAGTAATGAAATCTAGGTCACTCAGGTTTCCGGGTGTGGACATTTTGTGCAGGAAGTACCTAGACTGCCCCTGCCCTTGGACTTTTTTTTCCGGAGGCTTTGAAATATATTATATTTGATTGACAAGACCTGCACATGTGTACAGACTTCCTAGTTTAGAGATTTTGTTTCCTTGTTGTGGTCCAGTCTCTGTGAAGTATACTTATTTATTCAAGACCTGTGGACTTTCTGAATTCTCCCTCTAATCCCTATAATTCTAAATTCCAGCCTTCTCTCACTGTGCATGGCATTTTCATAGTTCCAGATAAACAGGACACTTAAAAGTCACCATTGCAACCAGAATTGGATGGCTCTTTTTTTTTTCTTTTTGCTAAAGCAAAAACAAGTAGAAGCATCCTTGAAATAACAATATTTTCTGATGTTAATGTCGAATTAATCCAAGAAATGAATATGTATTGATGGTATTCTTTGGGGTTTTGAAAATCCTTACAACCACATAATTAAATGAGTGCCTTTAGAAATACTGATAAAAGCCCATTGCCATTCAAATATCTATACAAGACAATGGCCGTAAGCTGTGGGCTTGGGAGATTAGTTTGGCCACGAGCCAGTGTTTATCACAATATTTTCATCTCAGCTGATAAAATTTAATCATTCTTATTTAAATAGAAATCAGAATTAATGCAGGTTTTAAAGAGAAGGAATAATAAACGAATCGCACTATCTTTATTTCAGAGCTCCTGGCATATATTGTCTATTCAGAATGAAAATGCTAGCAGTTGTTGTGTTGTTTTCCTACCTTGGACTTGCATTCCAGAGTCCTCAAAAATAATGAGCTACTGCTTCTTGAATATTTATTTTTTCAGCTCTGCTTTAAGGAAAGAGGTTTCCACCCTCCTCTCCAGTGGGATAAGCAGGGATTTGTGTGTGATGGGGACATGACTTGAGCTGGAGTCAGCACAGCGTGTACTTTGAGCTGCTTCTCCCAGAGTGGCAATGGGTTTAGGCTGATCTGATCCATTCACATCCTCATGCCTGGCTCCCTTGAGACCAACAGCAGGAAGTAAGAAAGCAGCTGGCGTGGATTGGGCGGATTGGCGTGGGGCTGGCCTTGGATCAGAACCATGGTGCTGCCAGTAATCAGGCCCGGAGTCAGTTCTCTCACTGGAACACTCACACCCCACAGCTTCGTAGAAGCAACTCCGGTCTGAAGAAACCATATTGGCCATTTAGTTCAACCCACTCATTTTGTGGGCGAGGGAGTTGAGGAGCAGAGTGTGAGTGACTCACTCTGGGTCAGCTGTCTCGTTAGTGGTAAAGCCATGATGCAAATCGGGTCTCCAGACTCCAGCCTAGTGTTCTGTGATACCGCCTGATCCTTTTAGCCTAGGCCTAGACCCAGAGTCAACACAACTCAGTACCATTTTGTTCGACTCTGTCTATCCACCTGCGTGCCAAAAACATGCATACACATTTTAAGAGATGTTAACACTTTGATCAGCGTGGCTCAAGCAGGAATTTGCCATAATCAGAAGTGTCTGGACGCTGATGGGAACCACTTTGAGCACCTCTTGTCATTGCAGAAATCAAACGCGATTTGTGTGTACCTTTTGTTATCGGTATATATTAATGCAGTTTTTTTCCTTTCTTAAAATGTATATACATTTTTTGGCACCCTCTGTATTTTTGGTCAATGTCTCAAACCGAACCCATTCAAATTCAAACACTTCCCCAACCATAAAATAAATAAACCAACTAAAGGAACCACATTTTCCCCCCAGGATTTCCTCCTTTAAGTAATGTTTTTTTAAAAAATTAAATATGTCTTACATTTAAGTGTAAAAATAAAAACCAAATTTGTCCATAATTTCACTGTCTAGGTAATATGGCTAACATTAAAACAACAATTTCAGTAAATAAAATGCACTGATCATTTACTATGTTTTAGTCCCTGTACTATCGCATTTAATCTATACAAGACCCAGTGAGAGGTGTACCATTTTTATCCCCATTACAGATGAGGAAACTGAAGGGACAGAGAGGTCTAGCAACTTTTTCAAGGTCACCTAGCTGGCAAGTGGCAGAGCTAGGATTCTAATACTGCCGTCTGGCTTTAGACCCAGACTTTTAACCATGATTTCGTATAGACTCAGAAATGTGGGTTCTTAATTTAGCCAGCACTAAGGTCTTGCCTGGATTTTAAGTTTTATTTCGTCTTCAGACTTTATGGTGCATCTCATTGTTTGCGTGGCCCTATAATCTCTCCCAAGTAGGAATTAGGCCCCATTAAAGGCAGTTGGTGTAAACAGTCAGATTTTCTGGAAAAGGCATTTTGGAATCAATTGGACTCTATTGCTTTTGACTTTGTTATGAATTTCAGTTTGGGTTAAGGCTGTATCAGACTTCAAAACATCTGGTTAGGTCATTTAAGAACCTTCCTGAGACTTCACAACCCCTTAAGACTTCCTTTCAAATTCATACATTTCCTCTGTCACCACGCTCTTACAAGTGCTTTGAGAAACAATGAAACAATGCTTTATTCATTTGAGAAAATGTATAGAAGACCTCCTTAATCTGGTATCAATGGGAATAAGATGTTTCACATGAGTAAAATTTCAAGATAACTAAACCTTAGAGGTGTAAGAGCTGGGAAATCTTTTCCTCAATAGTTTTTGATAGTTACACATCCCTTTTTGTCTGTTTGTTTTTCCCATTTCTTCATAACCCAGAGCTGTGATTATAATCATTAATAATATAGGACGTGCACTAGTGACAGTCTCTGGGAAAATGCTCGTTGGGTTCTGGGGCTCCCAAACAAATACTACTTTGTAATAACAGTGACCCCTAAATTACCTAACATGCTTAGATGCTAAGATACAAGCAGATGATGTAAGCTGATGATGGTGCCATGTTTGTGTTTCGGGAGTGCGATTGGCCGTTAGCAATATGAATATGAGTTAAGGGTGGCTGAGCTGTGATGGGAGGTCACATTCTCTGTCAGAGGTGTGCCTACTCCTACTTGATGTTCCCTAAAGGGACAAGACTTGTCAGTTGGCCTCTACCTTTGCCATCATCTCTGCAGCAACTACTGTCCCCACGCTGGCCCAATGACGCTGACCTGACTCCTCCAGGCTCCACGGCAGCCAGGACACCATCCTCTTCCCACTTGGAGACACTTAGATGGTTTCTACTTTTTCACAGTTGGAATCAAGGCTGCAGTGAACACGGGATGATGTCTCTTTGTGCCCATGGGTAAGGGTGTTCCTGGGACAGGCTCCCACGTCTGACCTGCTAGGCATCAGCTTTCCTCAGGACTACTGGACGGCTCTCCAAAGTGACCACCCTGGTTTACATTCTCGGCAGCAGGGTCTAAGAAGGGGCTCCCGTTTCCTACTGCTCTCACCCACCTTTGGGCTTCTGGGTTCTTTCTTTTAACTATGACAAGACTTATGGAAACATTTGCTTTTTTTTAAACCACTTTATTGAAGTATGATTGACACATGAAAAGCTGGATATGTTTAATGTATACAACTTGATGAGTTTGGAGATAAGTAAACACCCATGAAACTATTGCCACAATCTATACTGTGAACGTATCCATTACCTCCAAAAGTTTCCTCCTGCCCTCTTGGTATTATTAATTGTTATTGCTGTCATAACTGATAGGAACACTTAACGGAAAGTCTACTCTCTTAGCGAATTTGTAAATATAAAGTACAGTATTGTTAACTACAGGAGCTATGCTGTCCAGTAGCTCTCTTGGACTTGTGCATCTTCTTTGACTAAAGCTTTGTACCCTTTGACTAATACTTCCCCCTTCACTCCTCCCTCTCACCCCTAGCAACCACCGTTTCTCTCTCTGTCTGTATAAGCTTGACCATTTTAGATTCCTCATATAAGTAATATCATGCAGTATTTGTCCTTCTGTGTCTGGCTTATTTCACTCAGCGTAGCGTTCTCCAGGTTCATCCATGTTGTTGCAAATGGCAGGATTTCTTTCTTCCTCAAGGCCGAAAACTGTTCCATTGTATGTATGCACACCACATTTTCTTTATGCATTCACCTGTAGATGGACACTTAGGTTGCTTCCATTTCTTGGCTATTGTGAATAATGCTGCTCTGAACATAGGGGTGCAGACACCTTTTCAAGATCCTGATTTCAATGTATTAGTCTTTTTGTTTGTTGCCCTTAAGTTGTGTTTTAGTTTTCTGAAATTTTAAATGTAATAACTCAACTGGAAAACTTAGGAGCAGCAGAAACATTCACCTATTTCCATTAGGCAATAACTCATGATCATCTCTCTTCTTAAAAATCAATCAGGTAGAGAAGGAAGTTACATTTTGCATGACAGTGGAAGCTATCCCAACCATTTAGCTGTTTAAAAAGGAACATTGGTGTTTAGATTTCTTAAGAACTCCTTAGAAGCCTGCTTGACCAAAACAAAGATAAAGGAATCTTAATTGGCTTCAAGTCCCAGTGCTGACCCTTAAAGAGGCAAAAGACACAGAGTCTGGTCCTCCAATGCCATGTGCATTAGACTTGGGCTGTGTGGAGTTTTCTCATCATCTCTGTCTACTTAGCCTGGTCTGCTTTGGTCAGTGCCATCTGGAGGCAGGTTTGCCCTGTTTGTTATCATGATTACTGCAGCGGCACCCGAGGTAAGCCTCTTGGATCTCTCATTGCTGCCGAAGTACCACTGATCATTCACCATGGCCTTTGTCTTACTTCCCCAGAGAGAACCTAGGATACCAGGCTTTTGAGAAACCGTCTCTCTCTCATCTCTCTTTTCCAGCTTTTACTGCCCCCCTACTCACTAATTCAGTCACTTGATCCCCTTCTGCTTGATGCTTTTTCTGTTAGTTCTACCTCAGTCATTTTCCTTTTCCCCATCCTCCTCCCATCTGCTGATTTGTACCCTCCACTTACCTGCCTTCTAGCACTGTGTGACCTTTGGCAGGTTGCTTCACCTCTCTGAGCACCATGTGAGCACCATGTGTTGGATGCAGTCAGCAGCTCCAAAACCAAATGCAGGGTTCAGAAACCAAAAAAAAAAAAAGACTGATACATGTTGCTTGCTTATTAATAATACTTAAAAATACTCTTCACTTTCCCATGGAAACCTGCTTGCTTCTATATTTTGCTGGAACACACTGCCCTCTCTGTCTGGCTTTCATTTTTCCACTAAGGACAGAACACACGCTGGGCTAGGGTAAGATACTGGTGCACAGCTCTTGGTTCTCCCCACCCCAAAAGAATTTGGAAAAGCAGATTTTTAATACAAAATCTTTCAATATTTTTATTTTAAAAAATTAGCATTTAATTCTACTCTAAAATTTTAAAAAGATCACTATTTTCGTGAGTACCATGCAGGCCTAAGTGAAGCAGCCTATGGGCCACATCTGGCTTAGGACACACCAGTTTGCTTCCTGGTGATTATATGGCCTCTTATAAAAGTACCTGTGTTTGCACTTAATAATCCAGCACCTCTTAATTATGTCTTTACTCCATGGACTTTCATCACTCCCACTTTTGATTTATACTAACCTAGTAATCGTTTCATTCATTGTTTTGGCAGTTTCACTAACAGTTTCATTTCTGTGTTTTATCTCCTCTCGATGGGAAACTCCTTAGGGCCAAGCCAGATGCTGGACCAGGCTCTAGGGAGCATTGTTAGGTTTAAAGGCCCCAGTCCCTGCTTTCAGTGTGAGAAGATGGGAAGGTGCGTAACTGACCTGGGCAGAGGCTGCCAGCGGGAGGTCCAGCCCAGTGACAGGCCCACAGCCAGCGCACCTCCCTCAGGCCTCTCCATGTGCCAGTCATTCTCTCTAGATGCACCTTTGTCGTCCTTGACAGGACCACTGCAGAAGCCCCCTCACTGACCCCGGAGGTTTTGAAATTACTGCAGCCAGAGTCACCTCTTATGTTCCTTTGACCTACTGTGCACCTGTCAAGGGCTCTTTGGACGAAGCCCCCCGTTCTTAGTGGGGCCTGAAATGACCAGCATGGTTTGGCCCTATCCTCTCCAGCCCTACCCTCTCCAGCCCCATCCTACTCCTGTTTTTGTCCTTCAGTTTCTCCAATGCACGATGCTTCTTCCATCAAAACAAAGGAGAAACTACATTTTCTTATGAATGCAATTCCCAGTAGAAACAGGCCTGTGAAATAGGCCTGAATATGGATCATGGAAGGTAGGATATTGTTTGGTAGGTTCTGCAGCATCATGAAAGTAATACTAGTTAATACTTACATAGCACCAACTCTGTGCTCGGCCCTGTTCCAAGAAACTTACTTATATCAACTCTCCTTCATAACAATCCAGTGAGGAACTATCACCCTCCCATTTTACAGATGAGGAACTGAGGCACCGATAGATTAAGTAATGTCACCCAAGATCACATCACCAATAAGTAAGTAGCAGAACTGGGACTCAAATTCATGCCGCCAGGCTTCCCTGAGTGCATGAGCTCAAGTTCTATGCCTCTTGTGAAGTCTGAAGCCTGTTAAGTGAAGGGATGCATGCATTCATGCCTTCGTTCATTCTGCAGATCTGTAAGCGTCTGTCATCAACGAGGCACGCTATGGAGGGATCCAAAGGCAGAAACAGGAATTCCTTCTTCTTGCACAGTGTCTAGAAAGTATTTCCTTGATGGTCCAATGACCCTATGTGGACACCTGACGACCAGAGAACTGACATGCCTTTTTCAAAGTCCCACGATTAGAAACAGAATGTTAGAACCTCAACCTGGATGTTCTGATCACAGGCCCAGTGTTATTTTTACCCTAAAGCACTTGTTTAAGATACCAGAGGCAATCAGACACGCAGACATGCGAAAGAAATAAAACAAGCTAGAAATACTCCGTGCTTTATAAAACATATTAAATACCATGGGTAGATACAGATTAGGGTTATGTAGCAGACTTAATGCCATCGTCCTAGCAAAAGGAGCCACCTCCTCTACTAGCTTTCCTGGAGTATGTTGTTTTACAAGAGTAAACATAAAACATGTGAAATGCATGACTAAACCAGCCACAATTTTCATTAAGAAGAAAGTGATATCTGACCCTCATAATATTATCTAGAAAACCCTGCTTGCCCGTTTATGAAAATAATTTTGGGGTCCACCTGTCTCCCCCTTGTGGATTGGCTCACCCACCCAAAAGGTCGCCCTTCTGTAATGAACTCTCATTAAAATGCTCAGTTAGTGACACCGATAAGTTTATCCCTTGGAGAAGGCAAGTGTGCTGGGTCTGTCATGACACGGCCTTCCTGTCTTCTTAGGGTATCGATTATCCCTCACCTGCCAGAAAGCATTAGCAAAAGGATCGCCATTTTCTGATAGTTTTGAAAGGAGGCTAAATTTTAGTAAATAATCATTGGCTGCTCTCCCAGGGGCAAAACCAGATTGGCGCAGCACTGGAACGCCGCGTTGGTTTATGTTTTAGTGGGTGTCTTTAGGAAGGAATGGAAATTGCATTCCAAGCAGCTAATTATAGGATAAGTGTGCCTACTTAACCAGCCAGCGAGCATGTCGGATCCGCACAGCGCTATCACATTATATACATTTTCTGTTCTCCGGATAATTAACAGGATCAAAATATTACTGTCAGATTCGAGGGGAAAATTAACACATTATCTTAATTGTCTTTTCTACTCAGGTACAAGGCATTACCATTTCAAAAAGGACTTGTCTAAGACATTGGAATTTTAAACTGCAATTCCTGAAGATGCCCTTAATCCCTTTTCAAACTCTGATCTACTGTGGTGATAGCTTTGGATCCCGGTTTCTGTTTCCCTCTTGAACTATTTGAAACTGGTAACAGGGTGCAATGGCGCCCTGGACCCAGCTCGCGCGGCCTCACAGAGCCGCCGGCGAAATTTTCAGATGTGTTCTAAACTGGGTTAGGCACTGCTGTTATTCAAAAGTAAACTTTATCAATTTACAATGAAAGAAATGATATCAAGACCAAGGAGATACTTAAAAGTCACCACTTTCTAGGTATGGTACTACGTTGACCATCATGTGGGTGGTGGAGGTTACCTCTGTTGTTTCTCCACGCGGAAGTGCTATCTATGCTGATGACCCGGCGCTTGTGTTTCCCCAGCTCTGCCCTCAAGATGTTGCCTGGGTGGCTTGGCATCAGCCAAGGTGGCGGTATCTACACTGTAGGAATTGGCAAATACTACAGGTCAGGGCTTTGTGCATTGTCTAGACCAAGGGTGGCCAACTTCAGCCCACGGACTGGGTGCCTATTTTAGTAAATCAAGTTTGTTGGCACGTAGCCATGCCCGTTTGCTTACGCTTGATCTGTGACCGCTTTGTGCTTCAGCAGCGGAATTCAGTGGTTCCTAAAGAGGCTGTATGTTCTGCAAGCCTGAAATAGGTATCTGACTCTTTACAGAAAAGTTGCCGTCTTCTGGTCTATATTTGAAAAGTATGGGGAAACTATTGACAATGCAGCTGCAATTTGTAAGTGTAGGAAGTCTGTATCCACCGCATGTGTGACTGACTAGCTTGTGTTACTAGAGAAGCCAGGAATACGCGTCTTCAGGCATGGCTACCTAAGGCGTCGTGGACTCTCTCATCTTTGCTTCTCTATCACCGTTATTTTCAGGCGGGGTTTGCCATGATATGATAAAATGGCTTCTCAAAGTCCCTGACCAATAATATCCTGGCTGTAGTTTAGTAACCCCAGCTCAGAGAGCGTCACTTTCACAGTAGTTGCGAAAGTCCCACACTGTATCAACTTGCCATGGCTCATGTGCCCATGGACGAGCCAATCACAGAGATGGAGCACCCTGATTGGTTAGGCCTAAGACATGGGCCCATTCTTGGAGCTTGGGGTTAGGGTCTGCGTCAGCCCCCTCTGAATGACCTAAGCGGGAGGGAGGAAGTGTGATTCTCCAAAAGAAAACCAGGTGACTTATTGGAAAACACAGGTGCTCTAATCCTTGGATGCTGGGCACTCAGAAGCAGCAGATGTCCACTGTAAACGTCATCTTGGCCCTTGCTGTTCAAAGAATGATCCAGGGACCAGCCACACCCGGGAGCTTGTTAGAAATGCAGAATCACAGGTCCCTTCGCAGACCTCCCCAAACAGATCTGCATTTGTCAAGAGCCCCGGGTGACTTGTATGCGTATTATGGTGTGAGAAGTACTGTTCTAGGCCAAACTTTTCACTCTGTGGAAAACCAAGGCCAAGAAGTTCAGTGACTTTTCCAATGTAACTGAGGTTCAGTGCTACCGTAATTCCCAAAAATAAGACCTAGCCGGACAATCAGTTCTAATGCGGCTTTTGGAGCAAAAATTAATATAAGACCCAGTATTATGTTATATTATATTATGTTATATAAAAAATATTTTTATGGGTCTTATATAACATTATAATATAATTAATATAACATAACATAATATAACATAACATAATATAATATAAATATATATATTTTTTGCTCCAAAAGATGCATTAGAGCTGATTGTCCGGCTAGGTCTTATTTTCAGGGAAACACGGTAATACTGCTCCAACCAGGCCTTAGCTCTGAGCCCAGCCCTCTGTTCTCTCCAGTACCCCCAGCACACCTTCCAACACTTATTGGACTTATTGGATCCCCTTACGTGATCCCCTAAACAGAAATGCGACGGGTACTCTTACTGACTTCTTAGGCTGAAGCCATCTTAAATTCTATACCCTGTGAGGAAAGATGTTTTAAGCTAAGACCAGGAAAAAAATAATTCCCAGTGTTTCCAGAAAAGAGCCTGTCTGTAGCTCTCCATTGGCAAGAAATACCCAGTTAAACTCCCCAACTGTTACTTACACACGCATTGCTGGTGTTACATTTGTCCTCAGGCCCCAGCTGGTCTTGTTGTATTTATGTTGGACTAACACTAAATCCTGTGTATTTTCGTCATCATCATCATCATCGCCGTCGTCGTCATCAACAACAATGGTAATTATACAAACTATATATTTAAAAAAAGCCAACAGTGCTCTTTTCCATTCTTGGAGCTGGAGTGGAAATGCACAAATGTGAGGCCGCTCCCATATTTCCTTACATGTTGACATCAGGAATGACACACATGGTTAACAGATTTTCCACATGTTTTTCTCCTTGGCTGACATCCCCCCACTCAATCAGAGCGAAGTCTGTGATCAGAGAGAGTGTTGATTGACTGCTTAGAGGGCATGAGCCTTCATGAAAACACAGGAATGACAGTTTATATAAATATCCTGACACTTTTTTCTTATTCTTCCCCTCCCTTAAATTCCCATTTTTATTTTTTCTTTGAGCTTAAAATTAATATTTTCTTTATGGACATGTAATATCCCGGCATGCCTCAGAGCTCACTCAGGCAGCTTGTTAGCATTTCCTACTTAATTGGATCTCTTTCTCCCTTACCCACGTGGAATTCTCCTGCCATGGGTTTCCAATCGATCTAATGTCAAAAAATAAGAATAAAGGCCATCTCCCCAAATTACATACTGTAATATATTGTTTCCTTTAGTAGGATAACCACAAAGGTTCAGATTTGAGCCGATGTCATTTGGGGGGCCAGGTCTACAAAGTTCCAATTATGTGGATAATTTGGGCAAACAGACCATCTCTCATTTGTCCACATTAGTTGGCTAATTTCAGCTGTTTGGTTCTGACCTGGAGGGATTTTGGCTGCTTCCAAAGTGCAGGGAAATAAATGATGTCGTTTCCTTTGGAACAATATTAAAGTTGGAAAGATTTTTAATATGTGCAATTTTCCCACCGATAACATTTTACTTTCTGGACATCCTGGACTGGAAGCAAGATTATACAATATTGACAGAGGTGGAATTATTTTTTTAGTTCGTGGTCTGAGAAATCTGTCATAATTATGTAGTACATATTTCCAAAAACTGCTTAAGCAACCAGAGGAGACTGGTGAAATACTCTCTTCTAGTCATCCAGATAATTCCAACTGGCAGCAGGCTGACCCCAAGCTCTGTCAACATCCACCTAAGATCTTATGGAAATCAGAATTCTTCCCAGGTTGGTCCTAAGAATGGAATTGGCTATGACACCATTCATTTCCCAGCCCTATACTTTTACCCAGGGTAGAGCTGCTCCTTCCTCTGTCTTCATGCTATTACTTGTTTCATCATGTGGTTACACTGAGTCTGTGTTTCCCATTGGTGCCATGGTCCTTGACTACCAAGGGACTCAATTACTATAAGGTGGACTTTGGATCCCTCTGAACATGTGTTTCCTAAGCCCACCCACTCCTTCTGAGAGCCCTACAAGGCTGCCTCTTTGCAGTCTCTGATACTCAGGGTTTTCCATGTCTCCCTGCTAGAAAAATCCTTAACGGTTTCACCACCCCTAGCCGCAGTCCTAGGATACTTGGCAAATGTCTCTTCGTTCACCTTTGCTTAGAAGCTATAGAAACAGGCCAAGTCAAGAACTCTGCATTCAAATCCTGATTCTGACTGTCTGGCTGTTTGACCTTGGGAGAATTTATTCACTTTTCTAGGCCTCAGTTTTCCCCATCTATAATATGGTAGACATTGGCCAAGCTCTAGGTTAAATCCAAACCCAAGAGATTAATCCACTTTAACAGAAGATGATCGTACACCTGAATTTAGAACATGAATTTTCCACCTCTGAAAAGATCCCAACTATCTTGCATCTGTAAGATCTAACAAAACAGGACCAGCCTTGAAAAACAATAGTGTAGTCTTTGCCTATAGCATGTGTAAAGCTGCTATGTCTTCCCTCAGCAATGAGTGTTTTTGTCTCTGCTCCTGTGAATGTCTAAACACTTCTAAAGAGAAAATTTCAACTCTATTTTTCCCCTTTGTGGGCCAGTCTTTTGAACTGCAAATATATGAGCAGAGACTATTTATGCATTCAACTTCTCCTGTTCATGTTTGTTTGGTAAGATGGAAGGTAAGGGACTATTTACAGATATCTTTGAGAATAATATAAGTACACAAGGGGGCCAGGAATAATAGGTTAACATCACAGAAAATGTAGGTTGGGTATAAACTTCCCAGCAGTTTTCATGATTCAATTATGAAGTGGTATCCCATAGGAAGGGCTTTGATCATCTGTTCTGGAGACGCTTTCAATTTCCTCGGATTTTTGAAAAATCTCTCACAGTGATCTTGACAAAAACAGGAGTCTAGGCTGCTGAATTTGGGGTATTTTTCTGCATTAATTTCTTTCTCTGTCTTTTCCCCCCCACTTGCTGATTTCTTTGAATAATTATTACAATGAAGTGTAACAAAGGGTCCATTCAGGATTTCAGACTGGCGATGGCATATGTGTACTTTGTAGAGTGCTGTACACGCCTAATCCAATATTGTTGGCTCCTAGGAGAAGTGAAAATGTTTAACTAGCGACTCGTGACTCCTAGACGTGTGTAACTTCTCACTGACTTGAGCTTTCTTGAGGACGAGACTGCTCCATTTTCTTTCTTCTTCCTTTATGTTTGGTTAACTGTTTTAAAGTAAAGTAAGACAGGATAGAAAAAAAGCACACATGCAAAAATGTGTAGTTAAAAGAGTTACTGTAAGGCAAACATCCTTGCAAATCACTACTCAGAGCAAGAAATATGACTGCCAGTCACCCCGGAATACCTTTGATGTGCCCTTTTCCATTCTCAGCATCCTTTCTGGCCGTGACCTTGATTTGTGTGTCACTTCCTTGCATTTCTTTATGGGTTTATTAGGTAAGTGGGCATCCTTAGACACTATAGTCTTGCCCGTTTTAAAGGCATTTTGTGTTTTTAATACTTCTCTCTATAGGTTTGCTGTCTGTCTCTTTCTATTTCTTAACTATTTCTGTTGAAGAGCTTAGAATTTAGACCTCTAGAGTTTCCCATAGTCTGGATTTTACTGATTGCAAATTCAGGTTGCTGTTCAGTGTTCTCTCGCTGCCTTTTTTCCTGCAGTGGGACCCAGAGGATGGACTGGACTCATATTTGATCTGTTTGGGAAGCATATGGTTGGGAAGCATATGGTGTTTTTTCATTGGGAAGCACAGGAGTGTGTGTATCTTTTTTGTGATATTAGCAGCTGCAGGCATTCAATGCTGCTTATATCCTTTTATTTGAGTTGGTAAAATGGCCATATTTTTACTGTATCATTTTTTTCATTTAATAGAAATACTGATATAGAAAGAGATGCTCTCATCTATATTTGGTTGTCCAGAGGTACTGTTTATACATGAAAGGTTGGATAAAGGTGTAATTCTTTTCCTATAGTTACTAATTTTCAAGAGAATGAATTGGCTTCATATCATCCCAAAGGTGATCAGTTGGTGTCCTTAAAAACTATCATTATGATTGTCATCAATAAAAGAGGAAAAGAAACAAATTGAGCACAGGAAGGAAGGAAGGAAAAGGAAGGGAAGGGGAAGAAAATGAAAGGAAAGAAAAGAGAAAAGAAATACTTAGGTATAAATCTAATAAAATGTGCAGTATTCCTATGTGGAAAACTTTTACAAAGCACTAATGAAAGAAATTAGAAAAGATCTAAATAAATGGAGAGAGATTTCCTGTTAATGGACTTTAAAATAATGCATCAGTATTGGTCAATTGTAAAAAATGTGTCATACTAAAAAAAAAAAAAAAAAAAGTGTCATACTAATGTAAGATGTGACCAATAGGGGAAAGTGGGTATGAGGCATATGGGAACTACACTATCTCCATGATTTTTCTGTAAATAAAATTATTCTGAAATGAAATGTTTACTTATAGGATGTCATTATGAGCTCAATCGTTTAAACCTGTTTGATGGGAGTCAACCAATTGACATTTTATTTTTTGAAGCCAAAATTGTCCCATGGTAGTCCTCTTCTGAGTTGGCTCTTGAGTTCTTCTCACATGAGCCAAGTCTTGGAAAGTTTTCTGGATGTCTGCTGGGACAAGACGTCCCTGGTTCATCTTTCACACTCCTGCCCCAGACATAAAATCAGCCATTTCTACAAGAAAAGTTTCTTCTGTTTGTGGTAAATGGTATTTGAAAATCACAATCTTTATGCTAGGGAGTCATTTTTAGAACTCCACAGTGAACCTCATGAGTTTATATGATTCCACTTCAACTTCAAGACTACGGTTATTGGTTTGTTTGTTTTTTGAAATAAATTCAGCCTGTCCTGTAATACATCTGTATCTCCTTCTTCCCACACCGAGAACCCTGGTTCGCAAGGATACAGGGAATGATAAAAATCAGAACATCCCATATTACTTATTTACTTTACCTCAAATTACACAACAGTTTCAGGACAATACTGGGACGACTACCACCAATTATAATTATCCAGAAAAGTCTTTGAAAACTTTCTATGTGCTCTCCTCATTCTTCCTCTGATTTTATGGTTCCATTATAGCCACAATGCCCAATGCCCATAACCCTTACACATTATCCTCTTTTCTTTTTAACCCTCCTTTAGTCTTAGCTCCACAAGTAACTGTATGTGAAGCTGACCACCATTCCTAGTGTTGAAGCCTTTCAAGTCTTTGGGTTGGTTGTCTGAAGCTTGTGCTTTATAAACTTCCTCAGAAGGGCTCATGGGAACAATATTCCTTGAGTTGATGTATGTTGATAACATTCGTCTCTGTCCTTTGTACTTTAGTTTTATTAAATATAAAATTCTTGACTCACATTTTCTGTCTTTGAATGTCTTAAATATTTTACTTTATTTTCTTCTGACATAAAGTGTGGTCTTTGAAAATATCTGATGTCTGATTTTCCTTCCCTTATAAATCTTGTTCTTTTTCCTAGTTATCTAAAGGATTTTCTTCCTCCCTCCCTCCTTCTCTCTTTCCTTCCCTCCCTCCCTATCCCCCTCCCTTCCTCTCTGTCTTCATCCCTCATTCCTTCTCTCCCTCCCTCCTTTCCTTCTTTTTTCTTTCTGCATTCAGTCATCTTACTAGCATGTATGTCTTAATGTTGGTAGCTTTAGATCAATATTCTCAGATACACAGTGTACTCTTTCAATGTATAGTTTCAAATCTTTTTCCTCCAGTAAACATTTACTGAATTACAGTGTTTAGTATTTGTTCTCTTTCCTTGTTTTGGCTTTTATTTTTAAAGGCCTTCCTACTATGCCAGTGCTGGATAGCCTTTGTCTATCTTAAATATTTATCACTTTATTTCAAACCATTTTTGGTTCTTTCTTAATTTCATGTATATTTTTAATTACTTTGTTTTGACCTCCTACTTATCTTAAGGCATATTCTATCATATTTATTCATGCTCGTGTTCCTTCTCGTTTAGTTTTTATTTCTAAAAATTATTTTTTTAACTTCTACTCTTCTTGTTGTTTCATCTCCAAGTTTTTAAAATTCTGATTTATATTGTTCTTTTGCGTCCTGCATATTTTCTTATTGTTTGTTAGCTCATTTTAAAATAGAAGTTTGTCGTTTGGGTCAGTTTGTACACATATTTTTCTGGTAAGCTTTTGTTGTCTGCAGGAATGCTGCTCTGTACCTGTTTTTTTGTAATAACTTTGCACGGTGTTTGTCCTCGGTACAAAGCGATTGCTCATTTTTATATAAAATTCGTTTTCCTGAACCTTTAGAAGGAAGTGTAGTTTAGGGTAGCTTTCACGACTTCGGGGAAGTCCCTTTCCTGACATTTTTGTGCAGTATTATGAGTCCGAGGTCTTCCTTTCCGGCCTTTCCCTACTGTTTCCTTCCCTGGGTACCTTTGCACCTATTCCTTCCTTTGTGTCTCTTGATTCCTGCTTAACTTTGATTCCATTTCTGCCATTTGTTCCTCATTGTGGGCTCCTCTCCTAAAAGGGGGTCCTGGATATGAGTTTTGGATTTTGAGAGGAGCTAGATTCCTGCAGTCCTGTGAGTTTCTACTGTGGACCTCTCATGCCCACTCTCTGTTGGGTCAGGCGAAACCACTTCTAGTTTTAGCCACTATTCTCACATTGGTCTTCCTTGCTTTATAATGAACACTTCTTGACTATTTTAAGATTCTTCTGTTTCCACGTTCATCAGATGCTCTGTTGCTTCCCCATGACTTCCTACACAGGCCAAATGTCATTGTTGGTTGTGATATATAATTAGAAATCTATATATTTTGTCTTTACCCATTTCTGGCAAAGGTCCTAAACCCTTGGAATTTCCTAAGTGATCAGAGCTATAAAGGTATCTTGATAGTCATAACAAATCCCTTTCAACCACACTGTGTTAATGAGGTGACTTTGGGAATGCCCCTAAGATGGGAACTGGTTACCAGAGGAACCAGCCATGCGATTGGAGGGTTGGAATTTGCAGTGCTACCCCCTGACCTCGGAGAAGGGAGGGGAGCCAATTATTTCATCAATCATACCTATGTAATGAAGCCTCCATAGAAAACTAAAAGGACGGGATTCAGAGCGCTTCCTGGTGGGGGGAACAGGTGGAGTTTAGGGAAGAATGACTGGCTCAGAGAGCATGGAACTTCCATCTTCCTTCACACACATGTGCTATGCCTCTCTTTCATCTGGATCTTCCTAAGTTATATCCTGTTATAATAAACCACTAATCTAGTAACTAAAATGTTTCTCTGAGTCCTGTGAACTGCTCTGCTAAATTAATCAAACCCAAGAAGGGGTCGGGTCATTGGAACCTTCTATCTATAACCATTGGTCAGAAGCATAGGTGACAATTTGGACTTGCAGTTGGCATCTGCAGTGGGAGGTGGGAGGGAGGTACAGTCTTGTTGGACTGAGTCCTTACCCTGTGGAATCTGACACTATCTCCAGGTAGATAGTGTCAGAATTGAGTTAAATTGTAGAACACCCAGTTGGCGTCATAGAATTGCTTAGTGGTATGGAAAAAACACATACGAATTGGTGTCAGAATTTTAGTGGTTTATTCCAACCTATATATTTTTGGGGGGTTCTTGGGAATACCTGGCACATAGTTTAATGGTAAATATTGTCTATAGGTTGTTTGGTCATTCCATTCAGTTGCTCTATTTTTATATTGAAAATTGGGAAGACTAAGAAATGATGCCACTGCCCCCCCTCCTTTTTTTCAGAATTTCTCCATTTTTCTGACCCATTACTATACTGATTTTTATCTTTTGATACCAAAGGAATAAATATCAATATATGTAATCTGACACAAAGAACATTTATAGTTGTATTTTGTTTAAAATTGTGTGTAAAATGAGTATTCCTAACTGTGGAATCTAGCATTTGGGGAAAAAAATGAGGAAATAAGTAAGTCAACAAAAGGGAAGCAGTCACAGGAAGGGTGTTTGTTAGTCATACATTTTAGAAAGCTGTTTATCCTACATGATTTTAAGAGCCTTTAAGAAAACTTGAGAAGCCGGTAAGATAAGAATGGTGACCTCCCTATCTCACAAACAGGTTAATTGCACAGTTCCTTCAAGTCTAATTCCAGACACGGTTCTTCACTGACTATTGGGAACTTGATGACCAAGGAGAGGCACCCAGGTTGAAAACAACCTATTGTGTAATAGTTTTTTTCCTCTTCCTTACAAATATGTTATTCTATTTTTTTGGTACAACTAATTAAAATGATAACAACAATAAATCCCTTTAATCCCTCCCTTTCTGCTTCCTCTGCCCTTAAAAATCTCTACTACCCATCAGTACTTTATGTGGGTCGAAGGCCTTCTGTCTTATTTCTGGCAAAAGAATGAAGTGTCATGAGATCATCAAAACGCCATGAGGAATGGAAATCATGGAGTAAGCTTGTTTTTGCCAAATGAGTGCTTCATATCAAGTTATCATGAGCGTTAAGGCTTTCGCTTAAACGTAGTATTTGGTGCATCGGTATTCCAAAGCAATGAATGTTTTCTTATTCATTCAGTCATTGGTTTCTCCTTTTGGTTTTTTTGCTCCCCACATCTTCCCTTAGCCATTACCATAACATAATTAATAATAATAACTGCTCCTGCTATCAAAGTGCTTCTCATTTATCTAATCTTATAACTATAAAGACGTGTATCAGTTGGGGATGTGCTCAGTGGCAAATGACAGGAAATAATGACAAATACATAGGAATTGATTTTCTTATGAAACAAAATCTAATGATAGGTGATCCATGGTTGATAAAGCTGATTTGCAGGTCCATCATGGACCGAGTTCCTTCTCTGTCTTACCTCTCCCATTCTTAATGTGTAGTTTTGTCCTCTTGGTTGCAAGAGGGTTGCTGCATTTCCAGATATCACATGGACCATTGTCAGGTTTGGGCCTTTGATGCTAAATGATAACAAAACAGGATTGAAACACACGTAGAAATGAAGAGCACATTTATTCACTCTTCCTTAAATTCTCTCTGTGAGGATAAATAGCTGAAGCCTACATAGAATGCTCTCGAATTTGTCAAGATTCTGTTTCAATAATATGGTGTTCTTCTGATAGTTTCATAAAAGTGTTTTGGGACTTTGCTGTCTGAACTCTGGGGACTTCTTATTTTACCACTTGTCTTCCTGCGGCTGTCCCCGGAATCTGCCAAGGGCTGATGACTACAGCCCAGTTTTCACTCTTCTGCAATCCATGTCCAGAAAAACTACACAGCCTGGTGACTTTCCAAACTCGGTCCTATTGGTTATGTGGAAAATGTACTGCTCTCCACTTGGTGACTAGTTGGGTGCTTGATCTTTGTTTAACAGACAAATATTATATTTGTTTGTTGGGAGAGTGTTGCAGTTTCATTGTCTGCTTCATTTGTTCAGCAGGCATGTATATTTGTTAGCATAGGGTTTGGCCAGTGGTAGGTGCTCCACGTGTGCGGCATGGTTCCTTCCACCAAGGCTGTTGCAAATACAGACTTTAGAAGAACCGCTGTCCTGTAGATGAGAGCTCATATCAAGGAATCTACCACCTCTTTAAAGAAGACCAAATTCTGCTCTGTCGCGCTGGTTGTCAATGGAAGGATAACCTGTGTGGGTTGCCATTCTGACCTTTGTAGAGTCACCTCCCCTGGGTGCCATCAGCTGATCATGTGATTATCACCACACAGGGTCACAGGGCTGCCCTCACTCAGGCCCAGACTGTGTGTGAACATCGCACTTTCTTCTTTGTTCCAGCAACGGGGACCAGACAGAGGGGTTTCAATGAAATATTATCAGATATTTGACCGAAGGAAAGAAACACAGTTGATCCCACTAGATCACCTGGCTGATCTTTCATCTCTGTCTCTTCTGCTTTGTTTCCTCAAAGAGCAGTGATTCTTCACAATGTTCCCTCTGAGCCCAGGAGCGCCTAAACACACATCAGTGTTCCCCAGCTCTGATTTGATAACCAACATGAGGGACTCTAACAATCTGAACATGTCATGAGCTCCTCAACAAAAATATAATGAAAATAAATTTCACAGAGCTTTGGATTAAAAGGGACTTGGGAGGTTTCCTCCTGAAGAAGTCCAACCTCTTTTTATAGGTATTGAAATGTAAGTTCAGGTATGTTAAAGGATTTGTTCAAGGTCATAAAGGAAGTAAGGAACAGAGTCCAGATCAGGCTTGTCAAGGTCAGCCTCAAGGGTCTGGATTTTCCGATCCTGTGATTGTCCCATTTGCAGCATGTGGAATCCTGTCCTTTAAGAAAAGACCTCTCTAACCATCCATTTCACCACTAGCAGCAAACCTATTTTAAGTTAACAGTTTCTCATGCTCCCCAAACAGCATTTTTCAAAATGGAACCTAGACCCCTGAGATTTTGTGCGTCTATGAGAATTTGATTTTTCTTTTCAAAAGGAACTGACTGTAAAAGCCAAATAGACTTATAGTGAAGTGGATCTTGTCAATATCACAGAGGACAGCAGTGTCATCCAATGTCAATTATATTTTGGTTTAGTTCATGTATAATAAATAGCATTTTTCTTTCTTTAGTTATTGTATAATAGTTTTTTTTTCCTCTTCCTTACAAATATTTTATTCTTTTTTTTTTTTTTGGTACAACTAATTAGAATGGTAAAAACAATAAATCCTTTTAAACTCTCCCTTTCCACTTCCTCTGCCCTTAAAAATCACTACTACCCATCATTACTTTATGTTGGTCGAAGGCCTTTTGTCTTATTTCTGACAAAAGAATGAAGTGTCATGAGACCATCAAAACTCCATGAGGAATGGAAATCATGGAGTAAACTTGTTTTTGCCAAATGAGTGCTTCATATCAAGTTATCATGAATGTTAAGGCTTTTGCTTAAACGTAATAATATTTTGTGCATCTGTATTCCAAAGCAATGAATGTTTTCTTATTCATTCAGTCATTCGTTCACTCACTTGACTGCTTATAAAAGTACATTCACCTGTTACCTTAGTGATATTTACAACATTTCTAAAGGATAAGTTTTTAACTAATATTTCTTTCCAAACTCAGGAGATCTTTGAGAAATATTTGGTGAAAAAGTGAATGAATGAAGGAACACTAGCAGGGCAGTGTGCCCTAGTGGGAAGAACATGGACTTGAGGGTTTGACGCTTGGCCATATCCACTATTAACTTGGTCAAGGACGCTAGTCTCTTGGACTCTGAGTCTTCATCTGTGCGATGGAATAACACTCCTTACCTCACAGGCTTCGAAGACTGAATGGAATAAGCTCTTATATAATGACACCTCTAGAAGTAATCAGAAGCTGATCGAAAGCTTCAGGCACGATGTCTAGCACATAAGAAGTGCTCGCTCGAAGTTCACTTTTATTTTGCTCATCTGTATTACAGATGAGGATATTGTGAGCCAGGGAGTTTTAAAAAGACTGGTCCCAGGACCTTTGGTTATACCGTGTTTCCCCGAAAATAAGACCTAACCAGACAATCAGCTCTAATGTATCTTTTGAAGCAAAAATTAATATTAAGATCCGGTCTTATTTTAGTATAAGACTGGGTCTTATTTTACTTTAAGACCGGGTATAATATAATATAATATAATATAATATAATATAATATAATACTGGGTCTTATATTAATTTCTACTCCAAAAGACGCATTAGAGCTGATCGTCCGGCTAGGTCTCATTTTGGGGGAAACACAGTGGATAGTAGGGCATGGCTTTTGTGTCTCTTTGGCTCATGGTAACATTTGCCGTGGTTCCCTCTTTTCTGCTCCTCCAGGGTGTTCTTTGATGCTACATGTGCCTGACAACAGTACCAACAACAAGCACGAACAGTGCTACCCTGCGCTGAACACCTGACCAGGTCACAGGTACCTCCCTGCTCCTTTCCTAGATATTAGGCCCACGCTCAGGGCAAAGCCCTACAAGCAGTTTTGCTGATGAGACAACTGAGGCTCAGAGACATTGTGATTTTCTAAGATCACTCATCCATTCAGTGACATATCTGGGGTTCAAATTTGAGTCTAATTCTGCAGCACTCATTCCTTCCACTACACCCCCCCCCCATCCCAAATGTTAGACGTGCACCGCTGGAAACTGACAAGACAATTTTAGGGTTTCCCAGGGCAGTGCACTAAGTAACCTTGAATCAGTCGTGACTAAGATTTCTCCTTTCATGTGCTCCTTCACTGTCATGATTATGTGAAGTAGGAACTCTCAGTTTGCTGATGTTGAGCCTTTCACACTTGTCCGCCATTTGTTAATCTCCCCTTTTAATAAAGAGACAGCGGCCTCAAGCACTGAGCTTTGGGCAAGCAATTATGTCCAACTAGACTTTGATAGTATTGTTTTTATACTTGTATTTATTTGGTATGGCAAGTTTCTGTTTATGCCAAGGGATATTAATTTCCCATTTACAGAAGTGATGAAAAGTGTCCTTATAAAATACATCAATCTAGATTTTAAAATGTAAGACAACTGAAAGAAAACTGTTGAGTAAACAATAGTACGGGTCATATGCAGGTAGAGAAACTATGTCAAATTGGTACTCTAATGCCTGAAATGTTGAAAAGGTTGCCCTAGTCAGTGCTCCAATTATTTACGTCTCACAGCAAGCCGAGGCCATGTCCGGTGCAAAAGGGCAGGAGGACAGGCTAGTGCTTACTCTTTTGTTGCACAAGCACTGTTTTGTGATATTGTAGTCTTTTCTCAGAATTGATTTATACAATTCCTCAAATTATTCCATAGACAGTTTCCCCGGCTCTATCCATCCTTCATGAGCTCCTGGCTGGAGGGGGACCAGAGGGTCACCAGTAACTATAATAGAAGTTGGAGTGTGAGAAGGCCTGGAAGAGAGGCATGGGCCGAGTGTTGTAGAGTCTCCAAGCTTGTGGGGGTCACTTCTGAAGTGGAAATCAGGAAGCCTTTCTGGAGGAAGAGGCATTTGAGTTAGGCTTCGAAGAAAGGATGGCCCTTGACAGTGTGGATATGGGAGCGGAGGAGGGGGAGCAGAGGTATCCCCAACAGAGTACAGCCTGAGTTTGGAAATAGTATCCAGTTTGTTTGGAGCATTGAGAGATGTGGCTGGAAGGGTAGATTGCGGCAAAATCATCAGTCCTTAAAAAGAGGCCAAAGAACTGGAGATTATTTTCGAATGATGTGGAGATTCATTGAAGGCTCCTCAATAGGAAGTGGAAATTATTAGGATCAGTCACTTACTGTACTCAGTTGACCCAGGAACCTGCGTTTCCCCAAATTTGTCTTTTCCTTATATATTAGGTGAGCTATATCTGAGGCCTCATTTCCATGCGTACAGGTTCTGTCCAACATGTCTGTCATGTTGCTTAGGATTCCATGAATGTAAATATGTTTCAGGTTGAATACTCTAGGAGGGGCAGCGTTCTCAGTTCTTGAGCCCTGCACTAGGTAAAGAGAGGTGGTTATAAGTGGGCAGTTACTCAGGTTGCAGGTTTTGGGGATTTGGCGTTCATGGCTATCCTCCTATCCGCAAACACATGAGAGTTTTCTCTTCTGTTTTTACCTGATTCTTCACGTAAAGAATACAGAGCGTTCTCCCCCAGAAACCCCATTTATGGGGGGAGTGAAAACAGTTAGCAGTGCTTGTATACAGAGATTAATCTCTTTTTAGGCTATCGGCCTATGTATCTCTGGATGCTGGAAGAGAAACCTTGAAGCCCTGCTTTTTGGGTACACAGGAGGCTGATTTTTCTTTCTTGTGTTTTGTAATTTTGCATTGTGACCTCATCATTAGTGGGACTTTATGTGGGGGAAATTTGTAGGAGCTGGTTTGGGAGTATGTTTTCCTAAGGTGCTTGTTTGAATCCGCCAGGGGTCCCTGGAGATATTCCCAGCCGAGATTACTCAATTGTGGGTTCCAGATGAACCCCAAACCACAGTAGGTGCAGTGTGGTCACAAATTCTCATGGGAGATATTGACATTTTTTACTACCCAGACTCAGGTCTACAGTCAATTTTCTTCATTTGCTGGAGAGAAGATTGCCTAGTCCCATGCTGTTACTGAGGGAATGGCTTTGTGAGTGTCCGGGCTTTATGTCTCCATGAAGCCTTAACTCCTATCCCTGTGTGGTGGTCCATTTTGCCCATATTGGCTACCACGAGCCCCACCCTCAGGCAGCCGCAGTTTCATTTCACATATAACTCTCAAGACTTCAAATGCTTCTTTGTTTTAAAAGTTTCCCCAAAGGTTACCCTGATTTTTTTTTCTTTTTGCAAGTTCAGCTTTGCTGCATTAGAGCGGATATTCACTATATGCCATCCAGTAGTTCTAGAGGTTTTGTAATCAGAGATTCTTCAGCTTGTCTAGTCCAAAACAGTCTCAGAAACAAAGGTCTTCAAAGGAAATGGAAAGCCCCTTCTTCACCAGTTGTACCTACCCTGCATGGGCTGTAGCTGAGTTTTCTCAGAAAATAAACATTTGGGGGAGGTTTTGAAAGAGTGAGAAGAAATAAGCCGTGTTCCTGTACTGTCTGAAGGAAGAATGGCATCAGTGATCGCTCGTCTGACTATGTGAGGGTATGGCTTCTTTTTCTTAAATTATGGGAGAATAATGAAGTAGAGAGAAAGATATTTCATTTTAATCTTTTACATCTGTTCATGAGGTATAAACGGATAGAATAAGATAAGCAGTGTTCTCTTGAGAAGTCCATATTTTCAAAGGATTTTGGCATTAATGTGCTTATTAATTGTCACAGATCTTCATTATCATCAGAAGAGTGTTGTATAATATATCGTGGCCTTTACAGGGCTAACAGAGAATTTCGAGGTTCTCTCTTACCCTGAGCCACTTAAAATGAAAAACAAAGGCCATTAGACACTGTTTATGTGACGTGGATCCTAAATATAGTTTATTGGGGCTCTTAATTCACCCTGAAAAATACTGTAGTTATTAAAAGTGTCCAAGCTGTTAACTAGAAAACAACATATGCCACATTTACATAATGATTTGCATATAATTTCCATGTAAATCATTTAATGTCAAAATGTACAATTATGCTTCTAGCCCCTCTGCCTTTTGCCCCCATGCCCTTCCCTGGCCCTGCTGTGTTAAACTGTGGACGCTGTTTATGAAAGGCTTTTCAAGTGACAGCTGGATGGCTAGTCTATGATGTGGATCAGAAGAGCTCTGGCCATACTTACTTGTTTTTTTCAGGCTGGACTGGTTGTTGGTTGTACTGACTATCTGTATTGTGACACAGTGGGTACCCGTTAACTCAGTTCTGCCTGAGTCATGGGCTCATTTTACACATGAAGGAAACTGAGGCTCACGGGATTCTGTTTGTGCTGTGGTCTTTGCTTGCTTTGTCTCCCGACACCTCCACCTGGCTTACAAAAGGCTTTCTCGGACACCTTTTACAGCATGCAAATATGCTTTGTTTAAAAAAAGCCATTGCCACAGCCCGTGTGATTGTTTGTGATGATAGCTCTTGGGTTGGTCATCGAAGACAAAGAAGAATTCTTCCACCTGATTCTATAAACACATTTAATGTCAGTGCGCTTTCTGTCTGACTAATTGGAGTCCCCCAAATGCGCCATGCTTTTTCTAGCTTCTACCTTTGTTTTTTTGGGCAACTTTGCCACCTCTCTCTTCCCCCTGCACCTCTACTTGCCACTCAGCATTCAGCGCTCAGATTACACATGGCCAGGGTGCCTCCTTCCACGATGCCTTGACCAGCTTTGATGTCCCTAGTGTGAATTCCTAGATCACCCTGTCTGACTTGGGTTCCCCTGAAAACAACTCTTGAAACAAGGGCCTTGGTGTAGGTAGCTTATTTGGGAAGTGATCTCAGGGTGCAGGAGTGAGGGGGCAGGAAGAGTGAAAGCAGGAAGGAAGAGAAGCAGTATTAGGGCACATTATTCAGGTGCTGCTGTTGCCCACAGGAGCTCGAGTCCCCCTGGTCCACCCGGGGAATGTGTGGAATGGTGCCAGCATGGCCACTCAAAAGAAGCAAACGGAGGCATTGTGCACTGGGTGGGTCTCCGTGGGCTGAGGGTGGCCCCAGGAGTGGTTGATGTCCCGCACTTTCCAGCGGTGCAGGAGCTTGGGCTGAGCAAGCTCTTCAGGGCTCCTGTGATGTCGGGGACACTCAGCAAACGTAGCTGTGTGACACTCAGGTTCTCAGCTTGAAATGCATTGCCGCCTGCCTGGCCCTGTCCACCCAGCCCTGGCTGAAATCAGAGGTGCGGCCAAACAGATGTGAGTTGGTCACCAGACGTGTCTGGCATCGTACTGACCACTCTGTATTGCATTTACTTCCTCCTCTTAATTCCATAAATATTACCATTGTACGGATCAAGGACTGAATCTTAGAGAGGTTAAGTGACTTGCTCAAGGTCAGAGTGAGGAAGTGAAGGTGCTGGGCCTCCCGCCCACATAGAGTGTGTGCCTTTGTGTGTGTGTGTGTGTGTGTGTGTGTGTGTGTCCTCTTGTGCATATGTATAGAGAAAGTAGTGGTTAATAATACACATCGGAGCCAGATGGCATGGGTTCAACATCCAGCTGCAATATCTTGTCTGTGCTGCCTTAGGCAGGTAACTTAAACCTCTCTGTGCCTCAGTTTCATCATCTGTAATTAGGTGTAATAGTACCTACCTCACAGGATCGTGAGCCCTTAACAAGTAATATGTGTGAACCCTTAGACAGCATATACACGTGTTGTATACAAGTGTTACAGTATAGCAACAATGAACCAGTATTCAGCAATACCTAGTATTTTTTGATAGTAATAATAGTAGCATCTTCTGGGTACCCACTTTGACGCTGAGCTATGAATACATTCCCTGATTTAGTCCAGACTCTACTGTGAGGTAGGTACCATTTTTTCCATTTTATAGATAAGGGATTGAGACTCCGAGATAGTAAATAGTTGGCCCCCCAAAATATAGCTAATAGAAGTCAGAACAAAGGAGCAAACATTGATCTCCATGCTCTCCTGTCTTACACACTTTTTGTGGGTTCATTTGCTCATTTGAACAAATGCCTTTCGTAAAGACTGAGATTTTTTTCCCCCCTAAATTGGGAATTGTGCCCATCTGCCTGCCTGAGAAAAGTTTGCACAGAGCTGCTTTTCAATGGCGACCCCTTGCAGCTTTTTAATTGCCACTATCTCTTTGAACATTTGGAATTTGTTATGAAATCACTTTCCAGCCCTGATTCATCCCAAATTCAATATTCTGTTTCCTTTCAGCTTTTTTTATTTCCCCAGCAATGAAAAGATTGGTAACTTTATAAAACATCTAAAAGCGTGGTGGAAGTTTCCTGGGGCTTCAAGTGTTGTGTCGTGTTATCTTTGGAATAACTTTGAAGTCCCACCGGTGTAATAGAAGCCGTTATTATGTCATGGAGCTGATTAGCATGCCTGTGGGAAACATTAATTCATGCTGACATCATAGCTGGGTTTGCAATCAATCAGTTTGTTTTGCTTCTTTTCGCTTCCCCCCGCCCCCCGCCCCCAATCTCTTAATGTAAAGGTGATGGGCTGACTTTCTGAAGATAATGGAACATGGATGGATGCCCCTAGATGAGGCTGAACTTAAATACAGCAGCCGCTGCCTCCTGACAGTACCGGGAGGAAACGGTGAAACAAAGCTTTTGGCAGAAGCAGGGAGAAGGCTGCTGGCCCTTTGATTTGCCTTGAAAGGTTTTGATTTAGTTGGCATTCAGATGCTTGATATATAAAACTTTTAAACTCAGTAGTCAGCATGGCTGCCTGAATCCATTTGGTTCCGGTCATTTATGATTAAGCTGATTGCTGGTGGCGCGGGTGGTGCGGGGGGCAGTGCTGGCCTTCATTGGGTAAGACTATCACATTCCAAACTATCTCTTTCTTCTGCACAAAAGTACATTTCATTGACAAAGGAAGTTGTAAAAAGGAGACATGTAGGGTCCTATTATCTCAAATTGTTAATATTTAACATGCATTAAAGAGCTATCTTTCTGTTCGCCACGTGCAATTAATTTAATCACCAATGCACTGTTAAGTATCTATCAGAAATGTGAATTTTTTCATGATGTATTAATCTGGTAATGATGTCTTTCCTTTTACCTTTAGATTTAGTAATATTATTTTATGGTATATGGAGTGTTCCCTTGGGAGCAGAGGAGAAATTATAACCAGTGTTTGGAAGTACCTAATGACATCTGATTTGGAATACAGAAAGATCAGAGAATTCCTAGTTGAAACACAACTCGGGGCTCCCTTCCTCGCTTCAGGGTGTGTGTGTCCTGCTGTCCTCCCTCCCTCTCACCTCTAGACCTATGTGCCTCAGAAAGCTGGGATGCTCGTTTCCCTGCGCCAATTGTTGACGTGGAAACTCTGTTTGCTGTCTATATGAGCCAAGATAGGATAAAACTGGGGCAGGGAGGGTTTATTTTAGCTGCCTTTTCCTACCTGGGGATAACTTTGCCAGTTATATGTCCCCAAAGCTTGCTATACTCCCCACAACTGCCTGCTCAAGGGCTGTCTTTCCCCATTAGACTTAGGCTGCCTGAAGGAAAGAACATATCTAACTTGGTCACCAATGTATGCCCAGTGTTGGGCACACAGTTGGTGCTCAATAAATGCTTCATGAGTGAATAGTGATTTAGTTGAGCCCAGCAGGAAACAGTACACTCAGAGGGTTCAAGAGTCTTTAATGGAGGGACAACTCCAGAGGTGAGGGTAGCATTAAAAGGATGAACAAGGAATGATTAAAAAACAAAGCAAAACAAAACAAACCCACAACCAGAAACCAGCAACAGTAGGAAGCTCTTAACCACCCCAAAGCTTGGGAAGACAAGGGGAACGAGTAGTGTTACCAGAGCCAGTGGGACCTGGCCGCCCCTGCCACTGAACGTGGTTCAGAAAAGCGGAGGGGTGGAACTGTAACTTCAGTTTTCCTCTCCTCCTGTTCTCCAATCTCCTTTTGGTTCCTCCTATCAACAAAACTCAACTGGCATCCCACTGGCAGGGGAAGCTCAGTGGTCTTAGGGCTCCGCCTTGCAAGATATAAACACAGCAAAAAAAGGATAAAGATAGAACTGTGACGTGGCATACCGGCACAATTAAGTAGTATGTGTGCCCTCCATTTAGCACACAGACAACAAGAAGGAAACAAAGAAGAACCTAAATTATCAAAATAGGTAGAGCAAAGTCCCTCTTGCTGATGGAGGGGTCTCATAGAGAGTGAACCTATTTACACTTGCGCTACAAATTTTACTATTGTCTTGGGGATTGTGAATCCTTACTAGAGACAAAACATTTAGAGGAGGACAGGAAGGGCTTATTAGAAGCTGACACAATTATAGCAGCAACAAGTTGAAGCTTCCAACTTTGTACTAAAAGTAAGGAAAAGTAAACGGAACAGAAGACGTGGAACATGTTGAAGACCGAGCAGCCTGGGATCCTTTAGTAAAGGAACAGCTTCCCCCGCATCCTCCAACAGCCCTGAGGAAATCACTATTTTAAAGATCAATGTAGTTATATATGTAGCTTGGTTGAAAGATAATCGATATCCTGTGTGTAAATAGGCAAGGAGACTTATGATACACTTTTAAATATTTCTGATTAAAATCATGAAAATTAAATAAACTCTTTCAATTGAAGAGAGAAAGCATCTGAATATGTTATAGAGCATCTTAGTTCCCCAAGTGCTGGGTAAGTGGCACATTGTCGTAAATGTTTAGACTACACACACAGAGTGTGATGGAAGATGAGAATTACGACTAACTTATCGCAGTGTGTTCCTGCATCCCCTGCATTAATCCAGAAGGAGCATAGATGTGAACTCCTTTCTAAAAGCCAGAGCTGCCCAAAGATATGCTGAGCACCACTGTGAAGTGTCCGATTCTGTTGGGCGGTTGGACAAATGACCCTTGAGATTCCTTCCCATTCTGAGATTCTGCATGTTCATGCTTTATTTAATTCTCACAACAACCCCATGAGATATTTGCCCCATTTTACATATGAGGAAGCAAATTCTGGTAAGTTAATTGCTTGTCTATAGGTGCACAGTTCGAAAATGGCAAAGTCACTATAAAGGTCACCATTTATTGAGCACCTACTATGTGCTAGGTACTATGCTAGGCCTCAGAATTATAAGGATACATAAGATATAGTTCCTGTCCTCCAGATGTTTATAACCTTACTTGCAAAATAGTCATATATTCAAATAT
Source organism: Rhinolophus hipposideros (assembly GCF_964194185.1). Classification (NCBI taxonomy): domain Eukaryota; kingdom Metazoa; phylum Chordata; class Mammalia; order Chiroptera; family Rhinolophidae; genus Rhinolophus; species Rhinolophus hipposideros. The sequence goes on along the minus strand of NC_138067.1, from coordinate 8,248,625 downwards.
TCAAAAGAATATTTGGAAAATGTCCTAAGAGAAACAGAGAGGGAACAGACTTTGCAGCATAAGTGAGGTTTGCCCTGATTTGAAAGGTAACTGGGGATTTCCATGGCAGATGAGGGGTGACAGGATTTCAGGTGGAGACCATTAAATACGTAAAGTCATGAAGATGTCCGAGGGTGTGTTTTTGGTCCCCTTCAAGAAATCCAGAATGGCTCCATCACATGGGTCAGCTAGGGGAGAGAAAGGGCCAGGAGCAGGTAAGGAGCACTGAAGCTCAGAGTACTGGAGGCATAATGACTTGCTCAAGGTCACACAGCACACAGAGCTGGGAGCTGAATCTTGACCTCCTTATAAACCCAGTGCTCTTTTGGGTCACGCGGACGGACCACAGTTAGAAAACACAGACCTAGTATCAGGATTCTCGCCAGGTGACCCTATTTGGCCACAACAGACTTCCAGTCAATACACATTTTTCAAGTCCTAAATTCTGAGTGCCCAACTTAGTGGGAGGACAGAGGTTTAATAAATGTGTAAGTTACTGTGTTGGACAATTAGACTTTTGCAAAAACTAAACAACATGTCAGATATGTAGAAACTGTTATAGAAATCCCCCTTCTAAGGTGAATGTGGGTCAACAGTGATCTATTAGCCTTGTCTTACATTCTTCCTCCAGTTTTTATGCTAGGTGCTCCATCACTTTATTTTATTTTTATTATTTATTTTATTTCCTGTATTCCATTAAAAAACTTGCCCCTTCATTCCCAATGTCCCATCCTAATTCCAAATCTCTGACCTCCCATGCATTCATCCTTGCTAGGGAATTTAATCGAGGTTCTACTAATCCACCCTCCATACACGGATACGTGTGTTGACATGTACATCTCCTTGAACACATTTCGTAGTTGTGTGTGCTATAATTAGAGGTCCCTGGACTACAAAATCTCATCCTGCAAGCCCTGAGCCCCACCCTAGAATCAAACACATTCATACTCATATGTAGCCGCATCAAGATGTGTAACTGTGCCTCGAGGCTCAGTTCAGTTCAAGTTTTGCCACCAAATAAGTTTCTGCCAAATTTATGAAGAAACTTCATATTTTCAGAGGTCTTTGCACTTAAGAATTGTAGGTAAGGGACTGGGGACCTGAACATTTTACTGCTCTCTTCTGCCTCTGATGGACAGCTCTGCCTTGCCAACTCTGCCCGTTCAAACAGTGCTTCCAAAGCAGACGCCATCCACGTCTTCCTGTGGACCTCTGGGAGAATGCCTCCGGGGTAGGCACCAGAAGTGGGTGTCCTAGGAGCCTAGGATTTTTGTATTTAATGTCACGAACTACTGCGGGATCCCTCTCCAAAATACCTGCAGCTGTGAAGTCCCAGCCAGTGACGCATGAGGGAGACTTCTTGTTTCCTAACATCTTTACCGCTGTCTGATTTTCTATTTCTTTTCTCCCAGTTTGGTGGGTGTAAAGTGCCATCACAGTCTGCTCTAATTTGCATTTCTATGACTACTCAGGAACATGAGCTTTACATACATGTTAGCTATTCTTGTTTCCCCTTCCGGGAAATATGTATTCATGGCCTTTTACTTTCCCATCTTTTTTTCTTTTTACTATATTTCTTAAATTCTACTATTCATATATCTCAGTCTTTCATTCATCTCATTCATGTAGTGTTTATGTTTTTTGTGTATGGTGAGAGATTGTGACCCAACTTTTTCTCCATGCTGTGAGTCAGTTTTTCTTCTACTGAATAATCTGTACTTTTCCTGTTCATTGGTGATGCTGCCTGTCTTGGATAATAATGAAGTATAAAATCCTGCTAGGACACTGGTTGGAATTACATATTTACTTGGGGAGATGTTACATCTCCATATTGCTAAACCATTCCATCCCTGAACCTGTTATGTCCATCTATTCATGCAGGTCTTCTTTTATGACCTTTGAAAATGTTTTTATTTATTCATTTTTCTTCTTAGAGAAATTTGCATACCTGATACTTGATAATTTTGCTTGCTATTATAAGTAGTATCTTACCTTGTGTTACCATTTTCTAATTGGTGATTTGTCATGTAAAGGACTTGTTACTGTCTTAAAAGAAAACATTCAGTTCTTCTCCACTGAGTATGCCTTTTGTTACCAGTCTCTTTATCAAGTTGTGACAGTTCTCTACTAGCTTTATTATCTTTCAACATTAAAAAGAAATCTTAAGGTTAATATTATAAAACATTTCCTACTTCTATTGAGATAATCGTGTAATTGTTGTCCTTAACTTCCTTAATTTGTAATTACGTTGATTTTTTTGGGATATTAAATATTCTTGTATTTCTGTGATATAGCCTGTTGTTCATATGTGTTATTTTTTAAATGCATATGTTGAATTTAGCTAGCTACGTTTCGTAAGATATTCACATCTGTAGTCTCAAGTAAACAACTATTTTCTTCTTTCTCTTTTATACTGTTTTTGTATAGTTCTCTTTCTGCCTGATGATAGAGCTTTTTCTTTCCAATTTACTTTCAAATAACTGAAATTCTTGCCCCTAAGAGACACTGCCCATATTTAAGACACAATGTGTGTGTGTGTGTGTGTGTGTGTGTGTGTGTGTGTGTGTGTGTGAGAGAGAGAGAGAGAGAGAGAGAGAGAGAGAGACAGAGAAAGAGAGAGAGAGACAGAGAAAGACAGAGAGAGACAGAGAGAGGCAGAGAGAAACAGAGAGAGAGTGAGACCGAGAGAAAGAGAGAGGAGGGGGAGAGAGGTCCTGGCCTAGAGGAAGAATATAAATTATATATGAATAATATTTAGCCAAATAAAAACATTGCTAGTTGTGGGGTCAAGGAACAAAAGGAGAATAAGGACTTTGGGTTCTCTGATTTCTGCAGCAGTTGAGTTGCTCTCAGGCAGAACACACTTTAGTTAGTCTGTTTGTTTTATCAGTTATCCTTGGAGACCCTTGCCTAATGTATGGTAAATCCGGAAAAGAAGGTATTTCGTGGTCCTAGTTAGTCATAGAAGTGAATAACTGACCTGACATATTCTGGGGGAAATAAACTTAAAACAATCAGGCAGGAAAATGAAGCTAAGTCCTGAGTATATAGTATGTACCAGGTGCGATGCGAGGGACTTTATATATTGTCCCTTGTTTAGCCCTCACAAGGACACGAGATAGATATTATACCCGCAATTTACAAGTAAGGGAACAGAAGCTCCAAGAAGCTACATAAACCAGTTATTAAGTGGTAGAGCAAGGATTCAAACCCAGATCTGTCTGACTTTCTGAGTTGTTTTTTTTTCATTACACCCTTATCTTTGGTCTTCCTAATTTGCCTTCCTCCTGCCCTTGTGAACGTATATCCTTGCTTATTTATTTATGACCAACTAGCCCCTCATACCCTGCTTTCCTTTTGCTGTGGAAATAACCCAAGGGCAGTAGTTGCCAAAGCAGCCTGAGTTAGCCTATAAATGTTTCCTTCTTTTACCTTAAACCCAGGGGAATCTCATGGCTGGCTGCCACGGGAACCAAGAACAATAGCTTTTGAGATTCTGTCTGCCCTCAAATCAGATCAGAGTCTTAGAGAAGTGACCTATTTTACAAATAAAATGAGAAACAATAGACTGTAAAAGTACTTTCCAGTTTCCATTTTTAATACCTCTGATGAATGAAAGAAAACCTGATGGCTGAACTTAAAGAAATTTGGAGTTTGGTCTAGGAAAAAAAAATCTAAATTTTTACGGTATAAAAATAAGTAGAAAGTAATCAGCGCAATAATAGATTACATAGCTCTAGTTCTTAATAGTTGTCAAAGCATGTAAGTGCTCTTCATTTCTTTTGATCCTTCCCATGATCTTTTGAAGCAGGTAAGGTGAGCCTTCTTCACCTTTTTGCACTTCACCTGTTTGCACTCCCTCTGTCATCTGTCTTTGAAGTTCTTCCCATTGAGAGGTGGAGTACATTTCCTGACGCTCGATTCTGTGTTTGACCATGTAATTTGCTTTAGCCAATAGGATGATAGCAGACATGACTAAAGCAGAGGGTTGAAATAGCTTGCTGTGTGTGCTTGTCAAGTTTTTCCTCCCTCTGTTGCTTTTCAGACTTTGCCACGAATGAGAAGGGCAAGCCTGGCTGGCCAGCTGTTCTGTGGAGGATATGTGGAGCAAAGCTTCCCCAGCTAAGATGCCCCAGCCAAGCCCACCCTAAAGCACAGCCTCCCACTGATTGCAGATTCCTGAGCTTCAATGATATATCATTGTTAGTTTAAGTCACAGAGTTTGGGAGATAGTTTGTTACACAGCAGTAGCTAACTGATACATCCAGATAAACCAGTTAGTAAGTTGTAAAGCTGGAATTAGAATCCAGATCTTCAAACATACAGTTCTGCGCAGTCTCTGACTGTGCTATGTTGCTTTTCTTGCAAAGAGACGTTTATTTGGGCATGAGAATACCTCAAGACAGAGCCTCTTCTGGGCAGAGACCATGTCTCATTCATGTTTGACTTCAGAGCCTAGTCTAGTACCTTGTGCATGCTATACTCAGGATATGTTTATTAGATAAGAGATTAAAATATTAGGGACATATCTCTATCCCTTTGTCTTATTTTAGTTTCCAGTTAAAAGTAAAGTTTCCAAAGTATATTACATATGGTCAGTAAGAATCAGCTTCTAAAAATAGGTCCCAGTAACTGCACAAAGAAAGCACGATTGTCATTTTCTTTCTCAGACATCTGTCCATATGTGGCATATTTCCTCTCTGAAGAAAGATCAAACCCCATAAAATGCATCATTTATATGCCACTCCCCATTATGAAACAGCATGGAGACCATTAATGAGAAGCAAAGGCTAAAAGAAGGGTTCCATGAGTCGGTTTCAGGCAGACTGTGGCGAAAATGCACAGTCCTTTGGGAATTACACACATGAGAAAAGAACAAACATCGTGCCTGATTCTCAGCTGGCCCCCTACCCTCACCCCGTCCCCACTCCCCCAGTTACCACAACAGCTTGAGGTAGAGAATTTGTAAAACCCACATGGAGAGCTTTTTTCTCTGATTTTTTCATCTCAGAAGTCCAACAGTGCCGATGAAGGTAGCTGTGACATTTGCAATTTTCCATGCACCAGCCCATTCCATTTCTCTCCTGGTGCCGCTTCCATGGTACAGTAAACCTCCAGCTCTGACAATAATTATACCAGGAATAAAATGAAGGGAGTAATAGGAACAAAGCTTTGCTGTAATTGCCTTTTCATTATTTGCTAACAGTTAGTTATTCAGTCACAGGGAAAAATTACACAATAATTGGTTGACAATGGGGAAGCAGTTGCTGAATCCCACAACTATGATATTTTTGCTTGTTGGGCTTTAGGCCTTTTATTCATATTTTGATTAAACAGCTGGAGCATTAAGCTGACATATAAGTGTATCCTTGGTTAAATTCTGGTGTGTTTGTTCCTACCCCATTCAAAATGTTGAATTTAAACCAACATGTACAGTAGACCTGCAAATACTGTGGTCTGTTGACTTTCAAATAAATCCCTCCTCTGTACCCCAGTTCATAAAGAACGCATGATGGGTATAATAGCACATATTCTATTTTTTTCTTTTTTTTTTTTTTAAATGAATCACTTTTTGGTTGGATGTGTTGAAAAGAAAAGAACATGAAACCACATGGTGCATTCTTTCTGAATTCAGATTTTTTTCAAATTTAATTTTTTAAACCAAGATCTTTATAAATGGATCCTTAGAAAACATTCACTCTCACTTCCTCTTACAGGTAGAGAAACCGAGGCCCAGGGCGCAGAGTCATCCAACAAGAACTCTGACTCTTTCTACGCTGTCAAAACTGTCTTTTGTCTCCACATTTGCTTGCTGGAAGAGAACTAGAAAAGCAAGACAGGTAAGAGCTATGCCTGCATAAGCATGCATCTACACACACACACACACACACACACACACACACACACACACCACACAATATATGGGTGCTACAGTTTGCTTGACTGTGGAGTGTTGTTTAGCCTATCATCTCAGTGGGTAAGGCCTTACCTTGGATTATTCCAGGAATCCAAGGACTTAGCCCGAGGCCATGTGTGCCATGACACCTTGCAAAATGTTTGATGATGGTCACCAACCGAGTGAGAAGATGCAATTCTTATGGCCCAAGAATAGGAATCTGTTTACTCTAGACGATACCAAATGTTATCTTGGTTAAACAAGCAGAGTGTTTGGTTGTGTCCATATGGCAATTGCAGAAAGGGAAGGAAATGGAGCTGAGAGGCGCATTGTAAAGAATAAGTCGCTGTGTTTGCATGTGTGCTCATGCACGTGTCTGTGTTGGGGGCTGGTGATGAAAGGTGGGAAAATTGCCATAACGTCTTCATTTAAAGATGGAGATGTTCTGTTTAGGAGATGGACTGCAGTAGAGCACATGCAGGTAGAATTGAACCTGTTTTAATCAGTGGGTAAGAGACGCTCAAGACCACGACTGAGGAACTGGTAATGGAGAGGCCAGGCGTGAGGAAGGTGGACATTGGGGGCAAGGTGGGTGTAAAGCTAGGACTCACGTGGACATCCAGAAAATAAACGTGGTGCTTTGCGTACGAGTATATGATCTCATTTCATTTTCACGGCAGCTCTATGGGGCCAATTTTATGATCCCCATTTCGTAGACGTAGAGACGAAACCTTAGAGAAATTAAATACCTTGCTCTGGATCCCCGAGCTGGTCAGTGGGAGAGCCAGTGATTAAAACCCAGGCTGAGCTTGAACCCCTAAAGTTGTTGGTGGTCTTTCACTGTTTGCAAGTAATTGGAACTTACCGGACTGTCTAAGTCCATCCACAGGATATTTACCTGATGTGTATGATCTGCGGGGCACCGTGGGGATTCAAAGGTGAATTAACAATTTTTGTCCTCAAGGAGTTTAGTCTTTCCTGGTGGAAACCATGAACCAAGGCGTGGATGGGTCAGTCCAGGGAACAGGCCACTGCCATGACCTTGGTGACTCAGTTTGGGTTCCCCCAGACGCAGACCCTGAGACAAAGATATAAGTACAACTAGTTTATATGGAAGGCGGTCCCAAGAAACATAGATACAGGGTAAGGAGGAAGACAAAAGAGGTCAGGAAGCCAATACGGTGAGTGAAGGTCACTGCCGTGGGCATGTGGGGCCCATTCCCCCTGGGGAACTCTAGGAGGCGGTAGAGAACATGCCTCAGTCTTATTACCCCAACATCCCATCCACCACTGGTCAAGGGCTGCTTCTGAAGACATGAATTCTTTGCATTTCCAGTTTACCCTGTGCACAGAGTACACCAGCAGCCAGAAAAAGCCCTTGGCAGAGGTATGTAGGTGTTCTCAAAGAGCATCCTTCTGTGCCTCCAGGTGATGCCAAGGTCACGTGGGTGGGGAGCTGACAGTGTCTGCCACAGTGGTAGTAGGCAAAGTATATTCCAGATGGGGGGCTTCTTGAGCAAGACCTCCAAGGTGAAGGAAGGGGCATTCTAGAGCAAGGTGCCAACCTGCAACTGGGACGTGATTCTAAAGCACCCTTCTCTAGATCACCTGCCAGGCTTTGTGCCACATGCAGAAATTGCCTGAGACACTAAATTGAATCCCAGTGAAATCGGTCTCCTGCTCATTATATAAAGTTTATATGCTTTTTCCTGTCATTCAAGGCTCTTTGCAATCCAGCCTTAGTTTGCCTCTTACCAAGCAAGCTCTTAGCAATCCATCTTGGACTCAGATTCCTGCCAATCGTTGAGGGTCTCATCTCCAAGCCCACCTCCCACACCGTCTTTCCTGACCAGCTCAGGTGTTGGAGACCCTTCTCAGCTTCGGGTTCCTGCCAGGCACACTTCTGTAGCCTCCCTTCACTTGCAGAGGTTCCAGCCACCATTCCTTCTATGCATTTTCCAAATCCCCAAAGCTCTGGAAACTCTTAAGGGTTTTGTTTTTGTCTTCATTTGTTTGTTCTGCTTTTGAAAAAATCTTATATGGTGGCAAAACCTGACCTGAACTGACTGGAAGCTATTTATAGTTTTTATTTGATCTAAATATTCATACATTTCACTACATAAATATTCATGTATTTGGTTACAGAATGCAACCCCAGACTGCTGCAATTTTATGTGTGCACCATATATCTTTTCTAAAATATGAACAATTCTGAGTCATAAATCACATATTCTGGTTTAAGAGATTCGTATATGGGGTTGTGAGCCTGTAATAATAGTAAGGACGATGATGACAATACTAATAATACAACAATAATAATAGATACTACTGTAGTCCATTTTAAATGCTTTATATATTTAATGATTTAAATCCTCATAAGGACCGGACAAGATAGGTTCTATTAAACCCCTATTTTCCTTAGGAAACCAAGGGTCAGAGATGTTCTGTAACTTGCCAAAGGGCACACAGCTAGTAAATGCCGGAGCCAGGGTTTGAACCTAAGGCAGTCCAAGCTCTTACTTGCTACCCTGGGCCTCTTCTAAGTCTGAGTGCCCAGACCTGGGGTTGTTCACAGAACTCAGCTCAACCTGACCTAATCTGGCTTGTCCTGAATGCTCCCTTGGGTGCTTCCTCTCCTTTTGACTCTGAATTCTCAACTCTGAGTTTTAAGTCACAATCCTGCTCTGGGCCAGTGAGCTCGTGCTGGATTTTGAACCTCTCTGAGGTGAGACTTTCAGAATCTTCTTGCAAATGGTACTGGTCTTCAATCCCTCCCACACCACGGCCTCAGAGAGAGTGACTTGCCTCCTGCAGCCCAGCCCCGAAACTGGCTGCGGAGCGAGCACTGGATCTGCAGCTCTGCGCTCAGGCCCTAGTGCCTCACCCCCACCTCTCGCATGTCTTGCAAGACTAGAAGATTAGAAACCATGTAAATTTGTGTCTTGAGCAGAATCCCAGGACCTTGTGTGTGGTAGGGCCTTCGTGACATATGGAAGCATGAATATATGAATATAACTGAACAAGGAAGCCCAGATCTGAGCTCCTTTGCTAGTGTAGACATGGTCTTGGATTTGAAATTACTTCCACACTTGGCTCTCCTATCCTCCCCATCCCTGATCTGTACAGACATTTCCCTAGTGCCCCACCTAGAATTTCAACTAGAAGATATGGATCCAGTTAAGAGTCCGTGCTGTTAGCCATGATGATAACTGTTTGGTGACTGCTTGTTCTGCGCCGGGTGGTAGGTGAGCAACTTGAATGTTTGTTCCTCACAGGGTTGATCCTCACAACCCTCTGAGGAGATATTATCGCTGAATCCTTTTACTATATGGAGAAACTGAGGAATAGAGAAAGTAGGTTGCCCAAGGCCTCAGACCTACTGCCCCATCCACTGTTGCCACAATAATTGTGTGACGAACCACTCCAAACCTCAGTGGCCTGACATAAAGCACTCATTTATCCTTGCTTGCTCGTCTGTGAGCTGGGGCAGCTTTCTTCATCTCATCTGGCCTCCCCCAGGCTCGACTCCAAGCTGCCATTGGGTCCAGGTCTATGCCACATGCCTCTCATCCTCTTTGCACCAGGGGCTAGTTTGGGCATGTTTTTCTCAGGGTGATGGCAGAGGCTCAAGAGTGTAGACCCAATCTCTCAAACACAGTTCAAACCCCTGACTGTATCCAAACCACTCACTCCTTGCAGTGGTCAATGCAAGTCACGTGACGGAGTGCGACGTCGGGGAAGGAAGTACACCTCACACACCGTGATGCGATGGCAACTTGCATGGCCACGTCCAACATCAGTGGAGGAGCGAAATGTGCTCCTCCCAGGAACATGACGGAAAACGGGGCCGGGGAAATCTCTGCCCAACAGCAATCTAATCCACCACACCCACTAAAAGGGAGAGCCAGGAGTTGCCCAGGGCTTCCGGGCTCTGAAGCCGTATTTTCTCAGGCACTCCTTTAAGTCGTCGCAAGTACCCAGAGCTGGTCGTCTAGGAAACAGTGCCTGTGCAGTCTGTCGGTTTCCTTGCCCTTGCGTTGGAAATGTAAGGCTGCTCTTAGGGCATGTGAGAGGCGGTGGGCCAGCCTGAGCAGTGGGGCGTGCAGATGAGCGTCAGCTCCGCCATGCTGACACCCTCCCGTCATGGACACACATGACCCTGCGTTTGTGCTTCTCCCTGGGACTCAGACCTATCATTACAGGATTAACTTTCTCCTCACTCCCCTTCCCCGTGTTTCCATGCAGCCTTGGAATGCATCAGCAAAGTCCAAAGCAAGGACATTTGAGTTCTTTGCCTGGAGGACCTGTTTTCCTGTGTTTAAAGGGATTGTTAGAAATTCCTAAATTTTGGAGCTGTGTTTTTACTAGGAGAGAGGAGTGAATAGAAAAAGCTCCCAGTGGACTAATTTATTTGTACTTTGTTCTAGTTCCTGACATTTGGAAAAGGCTTGAGGATCTTATTAATGTTTGCTATTTTTGATTTGCGTTGTAGGATGCTAGATTAAGCCACAGACTCTTGGAAAATAGACTTGTTATTTTCCTTTCTAGAGGTAAAAGGTCTGCAGCTATTTTCTCAAGTTTTGGTGGCCCGTCTTCAGCTCCAGAGCCACCTTTTGTCACCACCCTCACCTGAGCAGGTATTGTGAATAGATCCCGTCACTGATGTCCTCTAAGCCTCGAAATGAACCCCAACCCTCTCAACACAGCCCTCCAGGTGGCCACTGCTGTTTGGTCAGAGTGAATGCAAGCTAGTTGCCATCCTTGTCCTAAAACTGTTGAATTTTTCACATGCCAGTCAAATAACTTTATCAAAATCTTTATAGAGTTCTGATAAAGATACTGCTGTCTTCTGCTCTGGTTCTTACTGTGCCACTACTGAACTCAAAAATTGCCAGTTTCCAAACTTTTTAGCTTATAATCAAGGTCCTCTACCATCTGTCACTTTTACTCCCCAGGAATAATGTCCTTCTAATCCCTTCATCACTCCCAGTGGAAAGCGAAATTCTAATTGGGCTCCCAAGATTCTGCCCTCGTGGCACACTGGGATTGTTAATCTCCTTAAATGGAGGGGACATGGGCGTCAGAAGGCAAGTACCACAGAGGGTGATGCTGCTTTGGAAACTCCGGGTACGGGGAGCTTATAAGCTGACTTCTGAAGGGTAACTAGGAATCATCCTGAGAAACTGGGTTAATTGGAAGTGTGGCAGAGGCTAGCAGAAGTAGTTGTAGAAATCGGAAACAATGAGCAAAGTCTTGGCAGTGAGAGAGAGATGGCTTCTTTAGAGAAATGCAAGTGGTTCATATTTAATGGTCAGTATTGGTTGGCCAAGCCAAGCTTTGCTTGAGTGTGTGTGTGTGTGTGTGTGTGAGTGTGTGTGTGTGTGTTTGTGTGTGTGTGTAAATGATGGGGCATTTACAACAGTGAGAGAAGGGAAGGAAATTTCAGGTAGAGGGGACAATATATGCAAAAGACAACTTAACTTGACAATATGGAGGACTCTGTGAATACTTCTGTGTTAGAGCATGGAGACCAGATGGAGTGTGCGAGAGGCCCGACCAAATCGTAGAGGACTGGTGAGCCATGCTGAGGAGTTGGGCTCATCTTGTAGGTGAGCGGGAACCATTAAATGGCATTAAACAAAGTAGTGTCGTGGGCCCATTTGTATTTCAGATGTATCATTTGGTCCCTGAGTAAATGAGACACCCAAGACAGACATCGAGGTGGCATAACCCATGAAACACTATGGAGCGTGCATCTGGAAGACCCAGAGAAAGAGTCAATTTCTGAAAATGATTTACTACAGGAAACAGAAAAGGAAATTAGAAGCCTATTTAGCTTTCTCCATAGAATACTAAAGGAGAATGTCGTCGTTTTGAAGGAGATGAAAGTCACAAGGCAGATATAAATTGACAACAAAGTCTCATACAGGGAGAGAACAGAGATTTGTGAGCAAATTAAACAAAATTGAAATCCACACTGGAGGCAAGAAAAGGCAAATCTTAGCCACTCTGTCAGAATTGAGAGACAAAATAATGAGCTGGTATAGAAGATGGCAACGCAGGTCCAGCCTAGTGGTTACATATGTTTCTGAGGAAGAAACAAGGGAAGTTGGAATAAAAGCAGTAATCAAAGAATAATTGGAGATCAATTTCCCAAGCTGAAAAATATCTGAGTGTGTAGCTCATCACACTTCAGACCAAACTATAGAGGATTCACTCAAATTAGCCCACAGACATACAAAAATTCTAAACATCCATATAGAAAAATCAGATTATTTAAAATAGAATGAAAATCAGGTAGCTTCTGGTTTTTTGAGCAAACCCAAATGTCAGAAGGCAATGAAACAATGTCTAGAATTTTCAGGGAACAGTTCTAAAACAGTATTGTGTGTATATGTATATATATGCATGACAACCTGGCTTTCTCTCTACATATAGAGCGAGTTAGTCATTCATATAGGAAGGTTTAGGGAGACAGTCCCCAATATGTAAGAGCTCTGGGGGAAAAAAATCAAGAAAAAGAAATCACCATTTAACAAATATTTATCAAACATCTTTTATGGACCAGGCACACTTTAAGGCACCGAGTATATGCTAATGCTTGACACCAATGGAATTCTTGCCATCACAAGACTTACGTTTTAATAATAACAATAGAATAAGCAAATAAACAATATGTAGTGTAATATCAGGTAGCTAATGCTGTGAAGGTAAAGAAAATGGAGCAAAGTGATACAGAGTGACAAGAGCTGCCATTTTAGGTGGGGTGGCCATAGAGGACCTCTCTGAGAAGGGAACACTAGAGAACTGAATGAAAGTGTAAACCGAGGCCATGGATACAGTGCATAAAAGGCCACAGGGTGGGGAGTTGGGGAGCTTGCTCACGGTGCTTGAGGAAGAGTTAGGTTGGAGGTGTTGGAGGGAAAGAGATGTGGGAGGTGAATGGGGAGAGAGAGCGTCGTGGAGCAGATAATATGGGGCCTTGACACTAAAAGTTTGGATTTCATTTTAAACACAACAGGAAGCCATTGTCTGGATTTTGTCTAGGGGAGGGATGTGATCGGACTTACGAGGTCTGACAGTTAAGTTTGCGAACTCATCCTAGAAAAAGTGCCACATACCTCATCGCTGAATATCACTACGGTCACCTTCAAAGTCCTCCCCTTGGGAGGCTATGCACGAATGCCAGGGCCTAGTCCACCCTTCAAAGCAATTTTAGAACTTTTTCTGGAATGGCCATCAGAGCTGTGCTGTCGTCTTGATGTCCTAAATATCACCAAAATGTCTTCCTTTCAATATTTCCTTTATCTTTGGGTAAAGAAAGAAGTCATTGGGGCCAGATCAGGTGAGTAGGGAGGGTGTTCCTATACAGTTATTTGTTTACTGGCTAAAAACTCTCTCACAGACAGTGCCGTGTGAGCTGGTGCATTGTTGTGATGTAAGAGCCATGAATTGTTGGCGAAAAGTTCAGGTCATCTAACGTTTTCATGCAGCCTTTTCAGCACTTCCAGATAGTAAACTTGGTTAACAGTTTGTCCATTTGGTAGAAATTCATAATGAATAATCCCTCTGATATAAAATAATGTTTAGCAACACCATTGCAATGAGTTCATGAACGTAATTGTCAGACCTTTGTACATGCATAAACATACACAGTGATGGAAAATACTTGTATCTACATTTATCAAGGCTACATATGCATACCTTTTTAGGTACAAAAATGGGATCACACCATATGTATTGTTTATAACCTACCTCTTTTTTTTGCATTTACTATATCTTGAGCATTTTTGTATAACAGTGTATATACTAGCTCGTTTTCTCCCTCTCTCTCTCTCTCTGTCTCTCTCTCTCTCTCTCTCTCTCTCTCTCTCTCTCTCTCCCCCCTCCCTCCCTCCCTCTGTCCCTCCCTCTCTACCTTTCTCCTTAGTAGCTCTTTAGTACCCTGTTGTATAGCTTTATCATGAAGCAGTTCTCTACTAATTGACTATTGTATTGTATTAATTATTTCCTTTTTAACTCTTCCAGTGCTGTAATAAACATCCTTATAGATGATTTTTGAGCATTAACACAAGTCTATCTGCAAGATAAAAACCCTAGAAGGTAAATGGCAAGTTTGAAAGAACTAGAGTATACATTTTTATTTTGATAGTTATTGGCCAATTGTTCTCTGAAAAGTGTGAGTGTTTATTAGTTGTATAACTGTTTACAAATTAAGAAGGATTTGAATATTCTGATGTGGAAATATATTTCAGAGTGAGTAGAGCAGTCATCACATTATGTAAATGACTCTGATTTTGATTCCTTTAGAATACAATACATAGCATACTGTTTAATATGCTATATTTATCTAATGTGAATCTCAGTTGATTCAAAGCAGCATTTTAGAATACACATTTGAAAATTTGAATTGGACTTTAAGCAGTACTATGTGACTCGTATGAAATCCTATTAATGTAATAGCTCACTTTGGCTTTCAGGGTGACATCCATGAAAAGGTATATTAAATATATCTATCAAGTGATAAATGAAATGTTTTCTATTAGAAAATGTCTTCCACACTTCTCCCAGGTTCTGCTGCAATGCAAATTTTGTGTTATGGTTCTTAGTATATTTTTTTCTTGTAGCCAGATCTTTATTAGAGTCAGTCAAAGGCCATGCTTTTCATGTTATGAATAGGCGTCATGATTATCTAATGCAACTGCTCCAAAAATCAGATTAGTGATTAGCTGGACCAGCTGATTGGTATGACTTCCTGGATGCGGCTCTTTAATGTTGAACATTTACTTTGTGCTCGCAGGATTTGTTTGTGTGTTTCCTATGTGTGATGAGAGCTTTTCGATAATTAGCTCCTAAGGGATGTCGTAGTCCAATAGTTAAAGAATAATTACAGCCTCATGAAAAGTGAAATGACTTCGGCTTCTTTTTGTCGTGGTTTAATTATATGCAACAAGTCCAGGAGGTGTCTCATTTTAAATTGCGATAGTGAAGATGTAGCTTTCATTAAAAAAAAAAAAGGTGTGAATTTGGTAAAATGGCAAATTGGTCTAATTTTGAAAACAAACAAGCAAACCACCCTATTAAAACAAGCCTTGTGTTATTTCATTAGCTCATAATTTTGATTACAAATTATACTGTGGCAGAGTAAGGAGTTGCAAGGTTATAAGACAATGAGATGGAACTTGAAAAGTTCACATCAAAAGGCATCAGCTGGGGGAATGCCATTGTAATAGACTGTTAATTAGTGCCAACCACAGAAATGAGGAAGAGTAAAATGACAGGCCAGTTTTCACAAATCATATAGTTTGGCAGTGAAGTGAGAATAAAAAACACTAAAAAGAATATATTTTCTTCAATGCCATCCTAATTATTTTTGAAAAATTGGCTTTTTGGAAAAAACAAAGTTTTAAAGCCAACTGTACCAAGGTATTTTTCACTCCAAGTACATGCGAAGTGATAAAGGATACTACTTTATACACTAATGTGGTAGTCAGCTCTTGCTGTAATAATGCTCCGTAACAAACCACCCCCAAACTCAGTGTCTTAAAATAACAAGTGTTTCTTTGCCCCCCACGAGTTGGCGGCAACGTGACTGGACTAGGCTGGACTTCAGGCTCGTGATTAGGATCCAAGCTGTAAGTCCAGCTCAGGGCTGCTTCACGTACGCGTATGCTTGGACCAGTGGCCAACCACAACGTGTTCTCCTCATGGAGAGTAGAAGCACAAGAGCCAAACCAACATGCACAGGGACACGTAACACATTTTTGCTCCTGTCATGTTCATGAAACTTGCATTTGCCAAAGCAAGTCACATGGTCCGGCCCAAAGTCAATGGGGTGGGAAAGTGTGCTCTGCCCAGAATGCAGTCATTCAAATGATCACAGTAACGTATGGTGATCATCATGGTTGAGATAATTTCCCCCGTCTGTAGAAATCAAAATCCTCTAACATTTTGATATATACATATATATATAGATACATATATATGTATCTATATATATGTATATAGATACATATATATGTATATATGTATATGTATATATATGTATCTGTCTTTGATTGCATCAGGCCACACTTAAATTAGAAATGTTCAAAGAAAATAGGATGAGACCATTCTACTTGCAGCCCTAGATAAGACAGGACATAGTAAAAAGCTATACTTCTTGTGCAGTTCAGACCAATGGAAACGTGAAGCCAACAGACTTAAAGGAGTATTTTTCATCTGTCCATCCTAAAAATCCTCTAGGAACGTGGTATTATGTGAAAAGTAGACTTGTTTTGAAAATGCTGAAATTTTACTTAAAATTGCATTCTATCTATGCAAAACTCCCCTTGTTTCAAAACTTGCTTATTACCCCAGCACCAACGAATTAATTTGCATAGTTGTAGCAGCCTTGTTGAAGCCATGTGTCTTGGAAATGGTTAAACTCGTGTATACTTTGGAAGGAGGAAAAAAATTGTAGAACTGCCTTGGTCAAGTGACGTCACCCATTCCAGAATCACTTACCTGTTTTTCACTGTTTTGAAGCAGATCATGGAGGAATTCGCAGCCACTCTGGGTGCCTTCATCAAACGACTGGAGGAAATTAGAGATGTGGTCCACACGTCCCTGTTTTTGTCCATTACAATAAGAAATTGATTGCTTGTGAACCTGTGTTTAGACATTGCAATGGCCTCTTGGAAATTGTGAAACTGTTGCCTGGGAGAAAATTCACAGTATCTGTGGTAGCAGACCCTGGCTGTGCCCTGCCCGTGTCTCCTTGGCATTCACTGCCCCCATCCCCTACATTCTGATGACTTCTTCGTGTAAACATCTGCCACTCTCGGCGCGAGAATATTTCCTGGCTGCTGGAGTAGCTTTGGCCCATGCACAAGACGGGCTCAAAATGCTGGAAAAGTTGTATCTCCAGGGGAGCAGTCCTCAACGATGATGGACGGGCATTGATGTTGAAGCACCCTGGCTTCCTCACTCCTTGCCTGGGACAAAGCTGGAGCGCATTCTCCACTCTCTCCCAGGATTTGCCAGCAAGACTGAGCCCAGGGGCCCACGCAACACCCTGCTTGATAATGTACCCTTCACTGTCTACTTTCCATTCCCTGAGTCCCTTCCCCATGCCCTACAGGTGCTTCCTGGGATCACCTCCAAAATCAACTACCTGCACTCAAATGCCCGTGTCAGGGACTGTTTGGGAAGAAACCCGACCTAAGACACTGTACACCTGCAAAGCTCGACATCTCGTCTGGTTTTGCTACTTTGTGAATAAAGAAGCTCTGTACATATCCTGACACACTGCTTTTTTAGAGGATTCCACTCGTGTCAAAATAGTCTGCCAGCAATACCGACAGGCATCTGGTCGACCACAGGAAAGAGTGTCCATGATTCAGAGCCAGGTCCTAATTCACCACCTTTCCGGGGACTTGTCAGGAAATGGAAACAGACTGTGAAGGCTTGCTCCAATACCCTGAAGTTCCCTAGTTTCCAGGGCAGTTTCTAACATGCTTGATTGACCTTTGGGCAGAAGATAAGTGCCCATTCTCCAAACGATTAGGAAGAATTTCCTTATGTCTTGGCATTCTTGGCAGATTTCTTTTTTTTAACCAAATGAACAGAATAAATCTTTGAATTCGGGTTCCTACCATCCTTGTTAAGGAAACTTGCAGAAAATCTCTGAGCTCCTTAGCCTTCTATACTTCTATACTGGGTGAGAGGACTGGTGGGCGAGAGTGTACATATTTCCTTGATTTTAATACATAATCTACTACTGTAAGGTGTGCCATTCCTTTAATAACAGAGTGGAGGTGGGGGCACTGCCCACATCAGAAGTGCTCATCAGCTTTCAGAGGGCAAACTGTTCAGAAATATTCACATGTGCTGCATCTGGGCATGGAGAACCTGGTCATGGGCTAGAACCTGGTCAGTGCTTGTGGAATGACCTTGTGGATACACTTGATGGTAACAGATCCTTGTCAGTTTTGGGGGCAGGTAGGAGTTGATGGACACCTGGAAACGTCTACAGTGGCTTTTGGGAGTTCTCTTATGTTCGGGGAGCCTTAAAATTGAACTGCATAACCTGCAGCTGCCACGGATGACACATGTCAACGAGGCAGGTACAGGTGACCTCTCCAACTTGACAAAGGAACTGATGTAAAATGCATTCCATTTGAAGTCTTGGGGAATTCTGGTGTTGCTGTGACGAGCCTCAGTCCCACCTGGCCACAGGAGCAACGGGAGTCCTGTCACTGTTTGCCTCTATTCTTGTTTGTGCACCTGCGTTGTCAGCACTTGTCGCTGTCAGAATGAACGAGAAGGGAAATGGGTCAGATGTCAGTGATGGCCGTGTCAAAGACCAAGCCGCAGATTCACCTTCTTAGTCAATCCACCCAAGAGAAACTTCCGGTGAAAATGTATTTTCGAGCTAAATTAAAGTTTCCTCTTTGTTTTATTTATGCAATTACGGATATTTATCTATCCATATCCATTTTCTTTTGAGGGAGGAGAAGTAGCCATTCATTTTTGTCTAGAAAAAAGCAAAAGAAGGAAAAAGACAAAATTTTTATGGTCAATCTTATTGATGATTATATGAAAGGAATATATTTCCAATGCAACGATTGAGTCACATGCACACTTTTGCAGGTGTGTGCATTTTCCCTGGGTTCATGGATCCCTTTAGACCAGGGGTGTCCAAACTGCGGCCCGCAGGCCAACTGCGGCCTGCAGTCCATTGTTAATTGGCCCGCAGCAAATTCCAAAAATATAATTAGTTTACTTAAATAAACCAGGTTAGGCAATCCGTACTTCACCTCGAGTGAGTGGCCCTGCTGTTTGTGTATTTTACCGCATATGGCCCTTGGTAAAAAACGTTGAAAAAAGTTTTCACACCCCTGTTTTAGACTTTTAAATGGTGTCTCAGCCGCCAAATTTTTTTTTTATTTTGAATTACCGATTTAGTCAAACATCTTTGAAAACTGAGGCTTGAAAGAGTTGAAGTGATTTATTCCATTGAGTATGTACAGTAAGGTATTTTTGAAGTTATTAAAATAGTGTATTTTTTTCTTGAAGATGAACAAGTTCTTCTTTTAGTGTTGACTTAACTATTAATCATCCTAATAATTCTCACAACTCCTCTTATGTAGTGGAAAAAACAAACAGTCTGCATTCGGTCCAATCACAAACGCTCACTTAGTGAATTCAGCTTACTAAGGTTTTGTAGTGCGGCTTCTTTGTTCTGCGTAAATCTCAATTTCAATCTACTTCTTTGTAAACAGTGGATAATCTTGTGGGAATGTTCTCTCTCTTGCTTCAGGACGATTTGTCTTTTCTGCCCACAGTGTCTCTCCTCACCTCTACCCCCTTTCCAAAAGTCTTAACATATTTCCTCTCCTTCAGAACCTCTATAAATATATGTTTCTTTGTGATGCTAAAAACTAATCTTTGTTTTTTCAGGCTTTTAGGAGGGATACTTACCTTAATCCTCTTAGGTTTGTGTGACTTGAAGTGATAGCACTTGGAAAGTTTCAAGTTTCAAGGAGTAGGCTTTCCTAGGACCCTGTTTGGTTGACCTTCCCTGGAATTCCTACCTATCACCCTTGTAGGGAGCACTTTTAAAAGATTTGTGGCTCCTGTTACTGCTCTGTGGTTGGATGTCTACCAAGGGTGCATTTAACAGAGAAAAATAAAAAAGAGAAAAGAGAGACAGGAAGGGGGGAAGGGAGGAGTGGAAAGGAGAACAGGGGAGAGAGGGAAGGACTCAAATGAAAAGATATTTTTTCTACTTTTCTGCCCTTTAAATAGACTTATTTTCCTAATTGTAGAAGTGTTTCCTTTCTTTTTCTTCTCTGTCTCTGTTTTTCCAAGGTTTTAGAATCCCACTTGTTTCATTCAAATGCTGTATTCCCATCATCAGACTTTCACATTTGATAATAAGCTACCGCATTTGATCTGGCATTCAAAGCTCTTTGTAAGTCCCACATGTCTTCATGTTGCTGGTCAACAAATCAGCCCTCAGCCAGTTGTCATATGTATGAAGATCGTCATCTACCGGAACGTTTAATAAGCACCTGGCTCTGCCCAGGAGGTAGAGAGAGGTGTGGTTACTGAGAGAGGTTCACAGAGAGCAATTGTCAAGATTTGTTTTGTTTGTTTTAAAGACTCCCTCTGGCTGTTATTTGGGATTTAGTGAAGCTCCTTTAATAATCAATAACTGGTCTACCTTCCTAGGCTCTAAGCCCATGTCTCTTGAAATACAGTTTGCAGGTGTCTGTCCACGTCACCATCATTTAAGGGAGCTGTTAAAAAGGTCTGTTATTGTCATACCCCAGTTGTGCTGAATTCAAATTTCTGGGAGTGGAGCACAGGAATCTGCGTTTCTAACAAAGCTCCCCCAGCAATTCTGTTGTAACTGAAGCCTGAGAAGCACATCTCTGGCTTCCCACCCCACCCCTGACTGTTTCAGCTCCTGAGCATGGGCCCTAGATAAACTCTCTGGTTCCTGCTCCCTTTCCTTGATGGCCTTGTTGATCTTTGCCTGTTTGATAAGGATTTCCCAGACTTCGGCTGATAGGTCTCAGATTTTCCTCTGGGGCAACCACCCTTTTCCTACTTTCAGTTCATGTAATCAAACAAGGACCCATATCTTCACACATCTAGGAGTGGGCATGTGACCCAGGCCTGGCCAATCAGCCCCCCACCCCGTGATTAGTTCAGCGGTAGACACATGACTGAGCTAATCCCATGATATCTAACTTGGGGCTTTTGTTAGAAACATTGAGAAAGAGAACTTTTCTTTTTGCTGATATCACTGGCAATAGAAATAATGTAAGCCTGAAACTGCTGGGAGGAGGCAGTGTCACCTGGCCACCATGTGGATCCTCAACAATAGAGACAAACAGGGCTGACACATGAAAAGGCGAGAACTGAAGTCCTGTTGACTCTACTGGAATTTCTGGATTCAGACAGACCTACCTCAGGAGCTTTCAGTTCACTGAGACAGTAAATTTCCTTCTCTGTTTCTGCCAGTTTGACTTGGGTTTCTGACACTTTCCACAGAACGAGCCCTATTATAAAGGGGAAATGAAAGTAACTGATCTTCTCCGGGTTCAACATTGATCTGGTTGAGACCAAACACTGGGTGTTTGGTGCAGGGAAAGCCTTAGACCTAAGGGGATTCGGTAAAAATATGTTGGATAAATAGTCTGGAAGCCCAGTCATACAGATAACTCTTGGGTTGACTCCAAGAGTCTCTCAGACTAAGTAAAGGCCTAGAACATTCTGTAAAACAGTTCTGAACACACTATGTCAAGAATGAGTCTCTATGGGGACACAACATTTGAATTTGAGTCTCATGGAAAATTCCAGACCACGGTCATTGTACCATTAACCTTGATAACACTGTCTTTAGACTCCATAGCTGAAGTGTGACCGGTAGCTTGTCCAGACCCTCCAAATCATTATCATAGATTTCTCAAGTTATAATGGTGCCTACTTGAATTCACGGAAAAGAAACAAGCTCTGTAGTCGTGAACATTGGGAGGAGGTTGAACCCATGGTTACAAACAAGGGTTTTGAAGTTGGACAGAACTGACTCCAAGTATTGACTCAATTAATTGCTATCTGCCTTAATCTGGGCAAGTTGCTTAGAGACTTTGTCTGTCTAAGGGATAATCATGGCACCTTGTATATAGGTAAGAGCAAGAATTAAATGACATAATGTGTGTAAAGTGCTTAGCACAGTGCCTGGCCCACAGTGATTATTCAGTTAACCTTAGTCCCTCATACTACTGACCTCATGATACCTCCCGGATGTTTTTGTTCCATTTTCACCATATGTTAATTTGTTTTATAAATGTCTCACCCACCACCCACCCTTCAGCTCAAACATCCAAGCTCTTTGCTGGAGGCACTTCTGTTAAGCAACTCTGGTTAGATTTAGGTCTTTGGGCCTCAGTTTACTTATCTGAAAATGGAGTCGTGGGAGCAAAGGCATTGTTAAGACTAGATGTTCGCTGATGTTTTTACTACTTCTAATGTTTCTTCTGTGATTCTAAGAACGTTAAGCATTTGGTAACCAACTAACTAGAAGTTTCTAGGACAACATCTCAATTTTGTATTGCTTAATTACTAATTTTATCAAGGTCCTTGAAAATATGCTATACATATATTTTTTTATCTGTATGAAGAGCTGTAGGTGTGACTGTGTGTGTATGAATTTGGCTGAGAATCAGACTGACTTCCACCTTATGCTTTATAGTTTTACTGCAAATGCTATCAGTTGGTAAGAATCTTCTTTTGAAGCCAAACTAGAAGATAAATTACATTTCTAAAATACCCAAAGATCCCCCCCCCCATTTTTTTCATTTCTTTGATGATGCATGTAATTCTTTTGACTTCAGTCCAATTCCCATCTTTTGGCAAATGACCAATTCACAGATTCTAAGCAACATTCAGAATGTATTCAGCTAAAACAAATCAAGTCCGACAGTTGTCACAGAAGCATTTAACCAAAATTACTTGAAATTTTAACAATGCTTGACATTTTCAGGGATGTCTTTGAAGTACAGAGCTCCCAAAATATTTAGTGTTAACAGTTTTAGACAGGTGTTTTGCCAAAGACATGTAAAGATGTGTTGAGTGAAGATTATTATTTTGCAGTGAGCTTAGCCTCTGGAAAAATATTTATGTCTTAATTGGATGGAATTCCACCTGTCATTTTATCAAACACTTTGCTTATGGTCCATTTTGCTTAGAGTCCAAGAAAAATGAAAGTAGTTTAGTTGTGAGAATTAATGCGACATATGTTTGGGCTTTATGGAATCACAGCATTTGTTTGGTGATAATTGTAAGACAGTGTTTTAGGAACTTGAACTGGAGTTTGCAATTAGAATGCACAAAATTGGGTCTGAAAAGAAAGCTTAAGAAAAAAGAAGGGAGGAAAAATGTTGCAAAGGCCCTTTTATAGAAAACCAAAGTTACAGCATTGAAAAACCACTTAATTAAAACTCAAATGGAAAAAGGCAAACAACACATTTTCGAGAAGCTTCTGTCCATGCTAAGGATTAGCCGTATGAGTACCTGGCATGTCCTCAAAAAAGAGGGAGCTCCTGGTTTTCTCTCCCTTGCTTGCCCCTTCTTTTTCTTCATCCTCTTTCCCTATACTAGCTTTTTGGTCATTTACAACATGATTTAAACAAGGAATGCCGAAGAAACCAGAACTCGGCTGCTTTTGAATCAACCTTTAGATCAGAGCAAAGAAATCTCCCTCCTTTGTTCAGAGAAGTTCTCCCTGTGAGTGTAACTGATGAAGTGTTAGGGTGTTGACTTTATTATCAAGAGCAGTGAATTTGCTTAACACCTTGTTGGGCTGAGAGAGGCTGCGTGTGTACCTGATGTGTTCTATTAAAGCTCCAACCATGTATTGAATGAGGGTCAGCCCCAGGCGGGTTTGGTGAGCCTCGTTGTCACCTTAGCGATAGGACCCTGAGGAGAGAAGTGGGTCACAGGTGAGGTGATTGGAGTTGGGGGACAAGCGATTATTTGTTGGAAGCATTTTCTGAACTTCTCATCTTGGGTGGTAGTATCCAAAAACCGAAGCCGTAAAAGGTCCAACTGAAATCAGAAAGCAAAATCTCACTGCTATTAGGTGGGATGGAAGGAAACAGAATGAAGGACAAGTCCAAGCAGAGACTCCTGAGGCCTTACAATGGCACACCCAACCCCCCTTCACTTTGTTCTCTGCAGCCCATTCTCAGAGAATCCCCAGCAAATGACGTGGAGAAACTCTTATTCACTGATGTCATCTTGGGGTGGGAAGGCTTTTCTTATAGTGAAAATACTTGAAGTGTCTGGGCTAGAAATTGAGACTCTGGAGGCCCTTAAAGGAGAGAGGGGCTCTGAGTAAAATATGTGGGGATGTTTAAGATGTGGAGTCGAGGGAAGTAGAGCGGTGGATCCAGTGAGGGGCTGTGGTGAGAATGTGACTGCCCTGTGTGTCCCTACCCTGAACTGAAACTCCTCAACTCCCACAGTGCGTGGTGAAGGCACTGGCTGAGCCTCCTGTTCATGCCGTTGTGGGAGCAGCACGTGTGGCCACGGGGACATGGAGGTAGAGAGACGAGTGTGCCAGGGGAACTCACAGGCTTCATGATGTATTTGCCACAGGCCATGGGATTGGTGTTCAAGGCCAGCTGAACCTGAGGGCCAGGCTCTGAACAGACCATAGCTGACACATAGTTATCAAAAGATTGAGCAGGGAGACAGTTCCTGTGGCCCTTTTTAAGGAGACAGCCTCTAGATTCTTCTTGGCATGGGCTAACATCTTTTCTCAATGTCCTTTCTTCTTCTCGGGTCTCACATGGACAATAAAATTCCTTTATTGTCCCATATTCTTGGATTTTCCAGCATCCCTGGTACTTGTTTTGATCCAGGTAACCATCCAGTATTCGTTTTGCCTGGTACCCTAATCAGGCCTTGTTGCCCACTGCTAAATCATTCAGCATTGTCCCCTTAGGTTGGCTACCCTGCATCTGTAATCAATGACTTTTCCTTAAAACTGAAAATATTCATTAGGTAAACTAAAGTTACAACCCATCATGTTAGTTGAATTTATAACACACGTGCTATCCATATATCCTGAAACAAACCTTTTCTCAGTACCTGTAGTTTTAACTTATCTTTTCATCGATTATACTGTGGTACAAGGGTGAGAGTTAAGCATCAGGGGTAGGAGAATAACGGTGAGACAGGATACCACCCTGGTCTGCTTCCTGCTTCTGTTGACCAGGACAAGTGGAAACACGTTTGAGTAGAAGTCCAGAGGCATTAGACATGGACACACTGCCCTTCACCTACACCAGCAGGATGGGATGTGTCTGATTATAGTTAAAAGCTTTGGGTTATGGAGGAATGCTCTGGATATGAATCCGGTCTCTCTTCCTAGCTATGGGACCTGGAGCCACTAAATGGGGAGACATTTAGTCTCTCTAAGCTTCATTGTCTTCATGTGGAAGATTTGGGAAGTAAGAGTACTAAGATCATAGGATCATTACAGATAAGGCTTAAGAGACATAAAGTGTATCCAGTGCTTAGAATACGACTGCACACTTGATATGAACTCAGAACGATAGTTGTTGTTATTGTCAGTAGGGAGAAGCAAAAGGTATAGAGCTCATTCGTTAGTCACACATAAAATGTAGATGCAGGTATAGTAAGCAAATTGGGACACAGTGACACGATAAACATTGTTATTAAGTGGCATGGCATACCGAGCATCTTACAAATAAATACTCCTTGGAGCTCTGTTTAATAGAAGGAGAACTTGAAGGACTCTGAAGAACTCTGTCAGGAGAAATATTCACAACGCAGCCTTAGCCTGCAGTCTCAGCCAGCAGTTGTTAAGGTTGGACGCGGTAATTTGTTCTTGACAATGTTTAGTAATATTCTGAGGGTGCTGTAATTCTTCCCCTTGTCATCAGGTCTTGTAAGTTGCAGGCTTTTCTAATGGTTGGGTTTCCTGGTAATTGGTAGTGGTTCGTCCTTATTCTTGCAGGCAGCTGGGCATCCAACACTCTTAGAATGCTAAATAATACAGGCATGGTAAGGTGAAGCCCAGGGATCATCTTGCTGATATTAAGACTTTTGGGCTTCATCCAATAGACAAATTGTTTTGTGAGACAAGCCATACCATACAGTACCTTTATCTAGAGAGAGTATCTTGGGAGGAAATGTGCAAAGAGGCTCAGTTCTTCTCTTCAAATGATGGTTTGAAAACCACACGTGTCAACTAATTATTGTTTAAATGTTTGTGAAAAAACTTGATTGGAGTGTTAATATTAGAGAAGCCATAAAGGTGGACTGGACCTTTTCCAACTGCAGCATTTTACCCCAACCCAGATGTCAGCTGAAGTATCCTGTCTCTTGAGAACCAAAAGAAACTGGGTGATCCTATTCCAAGCACAGGGAGAACTCAGTGACCTTCTTAATCTTTCAGGGGATTCTGGAGGCTCGGGAATGGCTGATGGGTTGTTTGGGTTTTTGGGGGAGAGTTTTCCATCCCACGTGACTCTGGTTTCTGTTGAAATTAGCTCCTTTCTTTGGATTCCCACACCACACTTTTGTGCTACCCATAACCCAAAATGCTTCAGCTCAGCTCTGAAACTTAGACTTCTTGATTTGTGCTGGAAAACCCACTCACGTAAGCCCTTTATGCGCTTAGCAGACTTTTCTAAGGTTTGAGAACAGAGATGGCAGGTGTTTACGTCACAGGAGAGAAGTCACCTTAAATTGAAACGTCAGATATTCATGTGCTCGATAGTAATTTGCCAGAGGACAGGGTGACTCTCTCTGTCTTCGCTCAGGAGTCAACTCCCTTCCAGTTTTTTCATTGTTTTTATGCAAAGGAATAGCAAACTGACTGGACCACTTTGAAATGACCACTGAAGCTCCAATGAGGCACCGTTCTCCTCCGAGTCTTTGGGATGAAGTGGGACCTTCCGTCCTTCCAGGTGTATTTCGAATGGGCCAACAGGGCCTCGGGAAGTGAGAAGTGAAAGTATTTGTGCCGATAGATGCCAGAACCCGGACACCGGTATACAGGTCTGTGATACAGGGCCGTGCTTCTGAGGCCTGTTAGGACCGTATGCGTTTCCACGGACGTGTTCTGGTGTACATACTACCACCAATTCTCAGAGTTCAGTGTTCACATACTCAGCACTAAAACGTGCGTGAACAAAGCTAAGTCACTCTCAGTAAAGCAGAGGCACTTTGGAATCTTGCTGCGCTTCCAGGATGTTGTTGCAAACTCCAATGACATTTTCTTTGACTGAGGAGCCGTACTGGGCTCTGTGGGGGACACAGATGGATGCAGCACACGTGCAGCTCCCTGCATTCACAGGGAGGCGATTCCACTCCACAAACATGCATTGCGCTCCTGCAGGCTGCAGGATGATGACAGAGGCCAGGCAGGTACGGATGGTCCCCGCCCTCATGTGGCAACGGTAGTTTACTTATGGGCGCCATGATGGCAGAACCAAGACCTGGCTTGGATTTGCTGACGAGCTCCAAGATATTGATGGCAGCTAGGACACACATGTGTCAGACGGGCCCCATCCCAGGGAGCAGGGTGACATTGCTCTCTGGGGGTGAGCAGTGATAGTCTCAGTCCTAACGTGGCCTCTGCCAACTGTCACCTCTCTCACGCTCCCCTTGACTCACTGTGCTGTTTTCAGGTCCTGAGTCTCACCGGTCTCCTTTCAGACTCAGGCCTTCTTACACTTGAACCCCTGAGTCTGGGTGCCGCGCTCTGCCCTCCCCCCCCCCACTTCTCCTGGGTGATTCCACTGTGTTCTCGTGCAAACTCAAATGTCCCTTCCCTGCCTGTTCTCCTCCCCATCCTCCCCCACCAGCTCCCGTTGCACCTAACCCTTTCCTTCAATTATATTGGGATTACTTAATGGTATGGTTTTTTAGTTTTCATATGTCCTCTCACCTGCAGAAAAATATCATGTGTGCTTTCGATCCCTGGCACCAAATATAGTGCTTAGTACATGGTCGATGCCCAGTAAATAGCTGTCCAAATGAAAGGACAGAGCTTAGGTAAGCTGAGGGCAGGGGGAGGTGCTTCCTAAATGGATCCTCCTATGAAGACTTTCTAGGTGTGGCAGTAGTTCAGCTGGGCCTTGGAAAAGGGTGTATCAGCTGGCATTTTTGGTGGGCAGGGCTCACTTTAGAAAAGGACTTTTTTGGAAACAGTGCATTGATTCAAGAATCCATGGAGAACCGGAATTGAAAACTGGGACTGAACCAAGTGAGGTCCGGTTGTGAAGCACAGGGTCCGGTTTACCCCCCAGGCAGCCTGGGTGGGTCAGTCCTGCTCGCGTGGCTCTGCTGGATCTCCCCCTGCTGCCTGACTCAGTGGTTTCTGTGAAGACCTTCTCCACTGCCCTGCGTTTTTTATTCTCTCCTGCAAGAATTTAGGTCCAGATGACCACACTCTGCTGGCTGTCAGGGTTGCTTGCCTGTATGTCTGCTGCCAGGAATTGGGAAAGGGACTATCTTACCATGCCTGTTAGCTTTTACGGTGGATTGAGGTCTTCTTCCCACCAACACTCATAGGGGAAGGACTGAGTTATGGACTGAGTTTGTGTCCCCAAAATTCGTATGTTGGAGTCCTAACCCCCAGTACCACAGAATGTGACTCTATGTGGAGGCGGGGTCTTTAAAGAGGTGATAACTGAGTTAAAATGAGGCCATTGGGGTGGGCCTACTCCTATATGACTGGTGTCTTTATAAGAAGAGGAGATGAGGACAGAGGCCCACACAGCGGGAACTGTGAGGATGGGGGGACACGTGTGAGGACACAGGCAGGAGAGGCATCGACAAGCCAAGCAGAGAGGTCTCAGAACACACCACTCCTGCTGACAGCCCCCAGAACTGTGAGAGAATAAATGTCCGTTGCTTACGCTTCCCCAGTGCGTGATGCTTTGTTATGACAGTCCTAGCTGACTAACAAACTCCCCAAACACATAGATTCTCTGCAAATAAAGACACATGGCAGTGTAGATAGCTGGAGCTGGAAAGGAAAGATACAGCGAGAGAGGAATGCCAGCAGCATTAACAGCTCAAGCAAAGACACGGAGGCAGAAAAGTGGAAAATGTGTTGAAGACTGGAATGTGGGAGGGAACAAAGAGTGACGACGCTGGAAAGGTGAGTTGCCCTTATATTAAGATCAAGAGACCAAGGGCAGTGAAGTCTAGGTTGAGACGTCTGGCCTACCCAGTAGCCTTTGGAACCTCAGCAGGCAAGGAGCACCAGGAAATAGTTGTTGGATGTAAATTTAGACCAGGTGGAAAGCAAAGCATTTTCTCTTGCCTCCTCCTTTCCTGTACGAGCTATTGCGTTAAAAGTTGAAAGTCACGGTGATATGAAGTACAGCACAGGGATTATAGTAAATAGTATTGTAATAACTATGTATAGTGCCAGGTGGGTACTGGACTAGTCAGCGAGATCACTTCTTAAATTATATAAATGTCTAAGCACTATGCTGTACACCTGAAACTAATATAATATTGAATGTCAACTGTAATTGAAAAAAAATAATGAAAAAATTTTAAGTGAAAAAAAGTTGAAAGACATTCTGGAGCATCAAAGATGTCTATAAAATGAAGAGAGAAGTTGAAAGAGGGTTTCTTTGCTTCAGGGGATTTTGCGTGGAAATTTTTGTTGGCTTGAAACTTTTATGGACACAAAGGCATTTCAGTGCCCATCTATTTGAGGGAATTTTGGAGACATTCTCCAAGATACAATACATTTATTAACTGGGAAGGTCTGAAGCTTCTTGACGGGGGTCCCTTCAGTGGAGTCTATGAAATGACTTTGAATCTCTTTACCCAGTGAATAAAATTTGGGTGGGTCACTTTCCTTGCAACCTGCTGGGGGGTTAGGGGGAGTGCTGTTGATGGCTATCAGTGAGGGGCTTCTCATCCGATCCGACATGGCAGGCTTTTGTGTGCTGGAGGAAAGGGAGCTAGGAGCACAGGGACAAGGTGTGGCTGATGGGGCCTGATAAACCCCACACAAAAAGCCTGCTGTA
This sequence comes from Rhinolophus hipposideros, assembly GCF_964194185.1. Lineage (NCBI taxonomy): Eukaryota > Metazoa > Chordata > Mammalia > Chiroptera > Rhinolophidae > Rhinolophus > Rhinolophus hipposideros. Next base: position 8,219,108 of record NC_138067.1, on the reverse strand, counting down.
GTGCTGAAAGGGTCTCCAATGTAGCTCTTTAATTTCCTCGCTTAGAAATGTTTCTCCTCTTTTCATCCCCAGCCTTTATCTTAACTTCTAATCGGAGCAAAGCGGCAGCCTTTCAAATTGAACAAATAGGCTCCTCTGCCTGTGACAAGATGTACCTCATTTTCTCGGCAAGCCTTCAGCAAGGTCACACCTTTTTAATTTATTTTCTGTAAGAAAAATCTAGTTGCTGGATAGAACAAGGGCCAGATCTCGCTAGAGGTCATTTCTTGAGCTCGTCATAAAGCGGAATGGGATTAGAGCCGTTTAATATCCTCGCCCTCACCTTGCTGCTCACGCCAGCACGGAGGGAGCAGACAGGAGCTTGTCTCAGCCACAGAGACGCTCCACGTGGTTCTTCTGCCCTCTGATTGTGCTGTGGGTCTTTTTCCTTGTATCTGTTTTTATTCCAAGCATTGCTTTTACTCTCCCAAACGTACTTATTTAGAGATTTTTAATGAAAGACCATGAATTGGTGTGTGTTTAACATTTTCTAATGTAAAATAAAGGGACAGAAGGTAGTTTGCTTATAATTTATTTGAGTTAGTCATTCATGTTCCTTGCCTACCATTCCAACTTTAAATTTTCTCCCGTACGTTTCTTTTTCTTAGTCATTTAAAACTCGAGGTGAATCGTTTTACTCTGAAGTAAAAGCAGAGTCGTCATTCTTTAAGTTTTAATTATTGGATAATTTACTAAAATATCTAGCCTACTCCCTTTTTGATCCCCCAGTTCTTTTTGTTTTGTATTAAGTAACTTTATTTTTCTGACTGTGGAAATAATCATCATGTACATTCATATGTGTAAACATGTAGAAAAATGTCTGAAAGAATATATATTAACCTCTAATAGTGATTACTCCTGGGAGACAAATAAGAACCGTAGGGAAAGAGGGTTTCCATATATTAACTCATTACTTGAATGCTTTACAATGATAACACATTTGTGTTATAATTTTTTAAAAGTAAACAAAAGTGTCTTTCTTTTGGTAGAAAATTAAGGATATGATAGAAAGGATAGCAAATAAATAAGAAGTCACCTAGAAGCTTCCCTTCCAGGAAAAATTATTGATGACGTTTTGTTGTATTTCTTTCTACACTTTAATCCTGTATATTTCTCTAACCCTCTCTTCCTTCCACTGCATTATATTGTGAGCATTTTTCCATTTTATTAGAGATTCCTTTTAAATAGTGTATTCAATGCCTGTACAGTATTCCATCATATACACATACCTAATGCACTTGGACATTTTAAAACCTGCTTCTTGTTTTCAATTTGTGGCTTACATTAAAGGAAATACTGTAATAAACATCTTCATATATACATACTTCTGGACATCGCAGATCACTTTCTTAGGCTGGAGAAAATTCCTAGAAGTGGAGTTACTAGTTCAAAGTCGGTTCAAACATGTTCAAGACAATTGATACGTTTTGCCAAATTAAATTCCTGGAAGAGTATATCTGTTTAAATCAGTACCAGCAGTGTTTCAAAATATCTATTATAATTTCTCTTTTTCACTAACTCTCCAAATTTGATGATGGATAGAGTAATTGATTGTCTTAATTTGTATTTTTAAATAATTAGTGATGCAAAATATTTATCATTTGTTTATTGGTTGTTGGTATTTCTTCTCTAGTGAATCAGCCATTTAGATTCTTTAAGCAAGCATTATTTACTAGGGTTTTTATTTTTGCTCACTGATTTGCAAACACGTTTTAGAATTTAAAGATATTAATCCTTTGTATGTCATATATTTTGCATTCTACCTAATTTGATATCTACCTTTTGATTTTAATTATTTTTAAAAGATCATGTGTTCCTTCCATTTTTAGACATTCAAACCTACTGCTCACGTCTTTGTGGGTTTTTTATTTGCACTAGGCTAAGAAATGTTTTTTCCACCCTAAATACGGATAACTGTTTAATACTCTACTCAGATACTTACCCTTTCATTTTTTTTCGCATGTAACTGTATTGATTTAAAATTTGTTTTTTATATGGCATAAGATATGAATTAAATTTTATTTTTCTAAATAGTTTGATTGTTCTAAAACAGCTTATTGCATTTATTTTCTCAAGAATTTGAAGTTCTGAAATCTACATTCTGTTCCATTGATCGCTTTGTCTATCCTCGTGTCAGTAACACACTGGTTTAATAATCGTAGTTTTATAATATGTTTACATATTTGTCTGTTCATTATTCATTATTTTTCTTTTTCACAACATCTTCAGTAGTCTTGTCTATTTAATATTCATGTAAATTTAAAAGTTTTTCTGTCATGTAGCACTGACTTATAAACATTTAATACTGGCATATCTCAGAGATATTATGGATTCAGGTCCAGACCACTGCAATAAAGTGAGTTGTAATCTTTTTGCTGGTGGAGGGTCCTGCCTTTTAATCTGCAAAAAAAGAAACCTCAACATCTGTGAAGTGCAATAAAGCAAAGTACAATAAATCGAGGTGTGCCTGCATTTAACCAATAAACATTTTTCACTGTGCAAATGGATAAGTAATTTAATCAGAATTGAATTAAACCTATCATTGGGAAGTACTGACATCTTTGTAACATTAACTTTCCTTCTCATACACATGGTATGTCACTTCATTTATTTTTTTTTTAAATGTATCCCTTAGTATTGTCTTTTTTTCCCACAGTGGCCTTAAATATTTCTTATTAAGTTTATCCTTATGTATTTCAAATTTTTATTGCTATAGCAAATTGAATGGTAACTGAATTTCAAGATACCAAATATCAAATTGTACTTAGGAAAATTTATTTTAAAGGACTGATATTAATAGATAGAAATACAAGGTGCTTCATGATCACTCTCATTATTGCCACTGGATATATATTTTGAAATAACCTTTCTTGAAAATAATTCCTTCACTCATTTGTATATTTATTTTACAATCAACAAATCATTCAACTTATTACTCAACAAATATTTATTGAGTGTCTACTATGTGGCAGGCTGCTGATACAGTGGTGAACAAAAGTAAACATGGCCCCTTCTCTCGTGGAGTTTACCCTCTAGTGGAGAAACTTTCACAAATAAAAGTAAAAGTGTAAGTGTGATCAATCCTGTGAGAATGGACTTGATCAGAGAGGTCAGAGAAACCTTCCCCTTGGGAAGCGATAATGAAGATGAGGGCTGAAGGGAAGATAGGTGTTAACTAGGGGGTTGGGGGCATGTGGTAAAAAGAGTGTTCCAGGAAGAAAGAACAGCGTTTCCAAAGGCATTGTGCATTTGAGTGATTGAAGGAAGTTCAAAGTGGCCGAACTGCAGAAAACAAAGGAGCATGGAGGGAAGAAAGGCAGTGAGGAGGGTGAGGCCAAGCCATCAGGCCCTGGTAAGCCAGGCTAACAATTTTGATCTTTATTCCAAGAGGAATGGGAAGGGTTTTAAGAAGAGAATTTATTTTATTTGTTTTTCAAAATAATTGCTATGGCTGTAATTATGGAGAAACGTTTGAAAGAAGCAAGAAATGTTGAGAGTGGGTGAAAGAGAAGGCTAGTGCAGGAGAAATAAATGTAGCTGTGACCGTTGCCGTGCTGATGGAGAAAGAGAGAAGCGAGTGGATTGGAGAGATAGTTAAGATGCACAAATCACAGGCCTTATTGGTAGATTGACTATTGGCAGATAGGTTAAAGAATGGACTCCCAGATTCTTGGCTTGGATAACAGGACAACGGATGATGCCATTCAGTAAGCTAGGAATATAAAGAAGAGAACAAGGTGTGGGGGGAAAAGATCCATAGTTTGGCTTTAGACATGTGAGTTTCGAGATGCCTATGTAGCCTCCAAGTATGATACATGCAAGTTAGCAGCTGGATGTGCAGGTTAGCAGTTCTAGGCTGACCTAGAAGTCCACACTGATGAGTCTTGTGTAAATCTGTGGTGATTAAAGCTAGACATTGCCTGGAGAGCAAGCATGGAGGGATAAGGGAAATATGCACAGGGCAGAGCGAGTCGTAATGGCTGAGCAGAAGATGCGAGCCTGCAAAGGAGATAAAGAGAGTTCAAAGTGAGTGTTAAGTCATCAAAGCCTGGGCAAGAAATTGTCTCAATTGTATCTGTGGCCAATTGGCTTTTGACAAGGGTGCCAAAACCATTTAGTGGGGTAAGAGTAGTCTCTTTGACAAATGACCATGGTACGGTTGGATATATCTGCCTGCAAAAGAATGAAGTTGAACCCCTATTTCATACCACGTGGGAAAATTAACTCAAAGTGGATCAACAACCTAAATAGAAGAGCTAAGACCAGAAAAGTCTTAGAAGAAAACAGAGAGGTAAATCTTCATGAGCTTGGATCAGGCAACAGATTCTTAGCTATGACACCAAAAGCACAAGCAACAAACGAAAACAATTTGGTAAATTAAACTTAACCAAAATGTAAAAACTTTTCTGCATCACAAGACATTATCAAGAAACTGAAAAAATAACGTGCAGAATGGGAGAAAATATTTGCAGATTATATACTTGATAAGCCTAGTATCTAGAATATATAAAGAACTCTTACTACAACAACAACAACGAAATCTTAAAATAACAAAAAGACAAATGACCCAATTAAAAAAGTGGGCAAAGGATTTGAACACACATTTCTCCAGAGAAGATATACAAATAGCCAGTAAGTGCATGAAAAGATGCTCAACATGATTACACATTAGGGAAATTAGGGAAATAACTAATTAGCATTAGGGAAATGCAAATGAAATCTACAGCTTCACACCCACTGGGATGGCTATAGTAAAAAAAAAAAAGAAAGAAAGAAAGAAAAAGGAAAAGAGAAAATAACAGTGTTGTTGAGAATGTGGAGAAGCTGGAACTTTTGTGAGAATGGTTCCATCCTTATGGAACACAGTTTGGCAGTCCCTTAAAAACTTAAAACATAGAATTATCATACCCCACAATTCCACTCCTAGATATAGACCCAAAAGAATTGAAAACAGATATTTAAACAAGTACATGTGCACACATGTTCAGAGCAGCACTATTCACAGTAGCCAAGAGAGGAAAACAGCTCAAATGCCCCCCAAGGAGGAATGCACAAACAAATTGTGGTATATATTACACTTGCTGTGTGGAATAT
>NC_138067.1:8105248-8213775 GCF_964194185.1 Rhinolophus hipposideros | reverse complement strand
TCAAGTCTTTGTAGAAACTGAGTGATATAACCTGATGTGGTTGACATGAGTGGGTGAGAGGATGATGATATGTTAGAAACATATTAAATGTGAAGGCGGTCCTTGTACAAAGGGATTTCTACCAATGGGTTTAAAGATGGGAACCAACCCAGAGGCAGATGGAGTTACTTAGAAGCAGTTAGAGAAAGAATTCAGAATGCAAGCTGAAACACAAACCTAGATTAAACCTCCCAAATTTGAAGGAACTTTCATTATGAAGTTTGTTTTTATTTTTTTTCCCTCTCTCCAAATCCCAGCATGTATATCTCACATGAATACGGAGCAAGGTAATTAACTGAATAGAGCAGTAAAAGGAGAATTATGGGATATGGAAAACATTTAACTGTGATTCATGGGTTTGGAGAAATAGCAAACATGAGATAGATTCTCGGAAGAGGCGGTCAGAGGCGTTGTGCTGAGAGCTCAAATGGGGAATGACTAAAGCATGCACCCGCATCTTGGCAGTTCATATAATTAAAAGACTAAATGTTTCGTAAAGATGAAACAAGTAAGATTTCACCAGCACCACACTCTGTGCCAAAGCGATTAAGCACAAACCAAAAATGTATGCATGCACTTTTTCTCCCCATGGCAAGCAGGATATCTGCTTCTTCCCTCTGGAAGTCAGGACTCCAGGGGCACTGCTTACCTGATTGACAAGCGGGCCCACAATGTGAAAGTTGAAACCATAAGGCTTCTTTTAAAAAAATAGTAGAATATCTTTATGATCTTGGAGTAGACCGAGATTTGTTAGACAGGGTACGAAAAGAATCATAACAAAAGAAGTTTTGATAAATTCAACTTGAATCAAAATTGAAACCTCTTCTCATTGAGAGAAACTTGGGAAAATTAAACAGCTAACTAACCACAGAGTTGGAGAAAATATTCACAAAATACTCTATGTTGATATCCACAATATATAAAGAACATTCATGAGTCAATAATAAAAAAATACGAATAATCCAATTTTAAAAGGGGTAAAACAAAACGTAAAATGGCCAAAAGGCTTGAGCTGGAACTTCATAAGAGAAGATACAGGAATGACCAATAAGAATATGAAATGATGCTCGATATTGTTGTTCGTCAGAGGAATACAATTGAAAACTGCAATGGGACAACACTCTGCAGAACGACTCATCTGACGAAGTGTGGGAGAGCTATCGCTATGGCCATCCTCATCTTCCAGCTCCAGCTGTTGTTTCTCCTTCCTATTTCCAGTGACTCTTTCCTTTGCCCCACACCCGTAGTTTCTGCCTTGGGACAGCCTCGCCCCAACTCTTCATTCACGCTTACAGCAGCTTCCTTCCCCAGCTCCCTGGCTCCAGTCCCTCTCCTTCCGCTCTTCTTCACTCTGTTGCAAAGCTGGCCGAGTCCCTCCCTGTCCCATGTTCTCGGTGCGTGTCCCGTGCCTACAGGTAGAGTATGCCCTCTCCCAGCATCGTTGCCCCTCCAAAACCTCCACGTTCTGGCCTCGTCTCTGTTCCAGCCCAGACACATCAATTCTACAGATTCCCAAACACTCTGGCTCTGCATCCGTTTGTTTGTTTCTCCCAGAGCTCCTCCCAGCCCGGCCCTATCACCCTCAGGATAAGCACCAAACTCTTTGCTGCAGTCTCCAAGACCCTGCCTGGGTAGGGACACACTTGGTCACTCTTGTCGCTCTAGCCAATGGGGAGAGAAGTGGAGGGAGGGCGGGGGGAGGGTGGGTTATGCTCCCTCCTGCCACAGGGACTTTGCACATGCTGTTCCCTTTGGCTGCAGCATTCTACTCCATTCTCCATCTAATAAACGCCTACTCAGGCTTCTGACCTCGGCTCAGTTCTCAATCAGGAAAGCTGTCTTTGCTGTCTCCACCCTGACCCTCACCTGGACTGATTCAGGTCCCCGTCATCCTCTGCAGTGTTTGTCACAGGTGTAATTTTACTTTTGGTTACTTGCTAATTCCCCCATAAACACACACACACACATACTGGACTGTAAGCAGGCACAGCAGCTGTTTTCCTGCCATTATACCCGGTGCTTACAGCAGTGCCTGGCTCTTAGCGAGTGCTCAGAGAGCATTTATGGAGGGACAGGATGGCTTGGTTATGCACCAGCCCACCTTGCTCTAAGCCCTGGCTCTCCAAATCCACTTGCTAGCTGCGTGACCTTCAGCAAGTCACTTGACCTTTGAGTGCAGGGCTAGGACCAGAGGGGCGGGAAGTGCCTAGGATGTAAAACGCAAGGAGATACTCTAGGGCCTCTCCCTATCCTGGCCTTGTCTCTGTGCCTAAGTCTCCTCATCTGGGATCATATCGGTGCCTGCGTGATGGGCTTGTAAAGATGAGATGGTTTCATGCATGCAAAGCATTTGGCATAAACGCTATGTGAACATGTGTCTCCATCTCTGGTCAAGTGGCTCACAGCCTAGTTCATACCTTTTCTGCCACCACTTCCTCCCTCCCTACTCAGGCCCAGCTCTCCCTCCCTTGGACCCTCACTGCCACTATCCTCTTCTGAAAAATGGCACTGGTGATAGTACTCAGGTGTGTTATTCTCACAGCAGGTTACACACCTGTCACTCTCTACTTGAGGAGCACTTTGAGGACACCTGAATCGAATGTCCTGCCCTCGCCCGGGTCCCAGCACAGAGGGTATCCTCCCTGAAAACTGGGTGAATGAATATCTACTCACTTTTCTTGTTCAAGGCCAGGCACAAGAGACCCTTTGGATTCCTGGAGTGCATGTAATGCTGACTCTTGCTTTAAGCTTCAGGATTTGAAACTGGTGGTGGGGAGGGGAGGGAGGTGCCAATCCAAGCAGCATCTATGCCTGGACTCAGGAAACCTCAGTTTGCTGGCAAAATGAGTCTGCAGCCCCTGGATGAGCAGAAACGCTCAGAGACGTACACACCCCACAGGGGCATTTGTAAAAATTTTTTGGTTATTGTACTACTGGGAACTTTATGCACGTAGTGGTCAATAGTCCATCTAGACAGCTAACCTTTTTGTGTGTGGCATGAACTATATAAGAAACACTAGGTCATTCCCTTCTAAGTGGTAAAGAAGCCTCTTTTCTTTGAGTTTTGCTGCTGGCCTCTGTCTCCCTTTCCCTGCCATTCATGTCTGCACATCGGGAATATTGAAGGATCCCAGAGTCCCATTTCCTCTGAGGGCTGTGGAGGGGAACAGGATCCTGGGTCCTATCCGCCCCACCTCCCGCTCCCCCCCCCCCACCATAAGCCAGTTAAGTCTCACACTCTAATCCCGTGTGGCCCAGCACTGACCGACTGACTTCTCACAGACCCGTGAGGTTGGTCACGCAGGGGCTGCGGTCAGCGGCAGCGGATTTTCTAGGCTTGGGAGTGCATGCCCAGACTCGTGCCTGTGAATGGCCCGTCGTCTTTAGAACTTAGAACAGTGTGTGTCTTTGTTTGGGGAGGATGAATCCTCCATCAGAAGACCCACCTCTGGGGCTGATGGCATGGTGACTCAGCGCCCAAATGCTCTTTATTTCAAGCTTTGTGGGATACTATGAAACTCAAATAGAGTTTAACACAGTTGGACTGGAGCTTTTCTCCTACATCCACTCCTACACCCTGTTTTTTTCTCCAACAGGAGAAACTGAGCACAAGAACCATCCTGAAGCAGTGCTCACTCCATACATGAAAGGAGCTGTTTGGAAGGGCTTTCGCGCAAGCAGACCTGGGCCCGATGCAGCATGTGGCATCACCAGCTCTTCAACTGTGAGCACTGATTATTCTTGACCTCTTAATCTGCATCAGTCCATGTGGTACCTGCGAGGGGCGAAAACCCAGCAGAATATTATCAGTCACCTGGAGATGGGTTAAGAGCAGTCTAGAGTGACACAGAATGGTACATCCTATCCTGCAGAGTGGATCGCTTTTAAGTAAGTTACAAGGCTTCTGTTGCAATTATGATTTTATTCAAATCAATACTCACGAAGCCCGGAAATAGAGATGGAGAGGCCGTAAGCCAACGCACAGCATGCCCATAAGTATGCAAGAGTGTCTCCAGTCCTGAATTTATTGCTCCCGTGAAGTCAGCATAAATATGTGAGGTACTTCACAACGCCCCGCTGCATGTGTATTGGCAATTTGTCAACATGCTGGCAGTGGGAATCGAATGCAGAAGTGCCTTGTGTTCGGCAGATGCCGGGTTTTTTTTTTTTTTTTCCAGAATACCAATACAGGAAATTGCTAAATCTGGTTAATTCTTTGGAATTAAAATTACCCACATGGTTTCCTGAATGACAACTATTCCCCACCTTTCTCCGCCCTACACTGGTCACAGGGTTCCTCACAGTCTTAGCTTTCTCTCCAAAGGCTAGCCTACTTGGAAGGGTATCTTTTGTTTGTTTCATCCCATCACCCCTCTGATAACCATCTCAATTTTCGTCCAGGGTAATTGCCCCGCCTGTATCCTCAGCCAATGTAGTTTAGGTGGTGTTGACTCCACGTCCAGCCTGTGTTTTGATCTGGCCAATCAAACAATCACATTTGTTTGGCCACAGCGATTGGCTCAGAGACAGGCATGTTATTGAATTTGGGCCAATGACAGTCAAGCCTAGGAATTTTGCTTAAGCTCCTTGGAGAAGAGAAGCTCTCTCTTTCTGCCAGATGTGGAGCTATGTAGAGTGAGCCTGGAACTGCTGAGGAACCAGCCGTGGAGAAAACCTGCCTGAGATTGAAGTCAACACAGAGGAAAGCAGAGTCAAGAGGTGATGAGAAACCAAGTCCGGATGACATTGAGCCACTGGATCAAGCTATACCTGAAGATATCTTAATTTTTTTATTATAAGAACACATTTAAAAATTATTGTTTTTTTGTTAGGCAATTTGAGTTGTGTTTTCTATTACTCACAACTGAAAATCTCCTGATATGCCCTAAATCCCAGGAACATATGCATTATATCTTTCTAGTGCCCATGTTAGATAGACGAGTGAATCTAAATGTCTCCATAAGTAAAAAATAAGTAGTGCTTTTAAGAGGAGAATGGGATGTTGGTGCAGACAGAGGGCTGTGGATCTCTCATCGGCATCTCTGAAATTACTGTCACTCATCTGTGGGCTTCCCCTCACCTGTTCATTCTCTATTCTGTGTAGTAGTGATAGTTGCCGCTTTCCCACTAGACACACGTCTTGGTCGTCTCTGGGTTCCAGCACTTAGGGCGCTGCTTGGCACGGAGGAGATGCTTGGTGTGTGACTTTGGGAAAAGCTCTTAGCTTCCCTGGGCCTCTGCCTCTTCATCTGTAAAATGGGCCTCCAGTAGAGGTGTTTACTAAGGCTTTGTATTCAGTAGAGGGAATGACGCATAGGCAGCCCTGATGCTATGAGAGAAGAAACCAACGTCACAAACAAGTAAAAATACCTTCTGTTCAGGTACTGTAGATGGAGCTGGAATATGAACTCCGATATTTTGGTCCTATTCCAGTACTATGTCCATATCCAGTATTTTCCACGAGGAAGGGAGACTGGCTTCGACTCACACTTCCCTGAATTCCTTTTAGGGAGAGTGTCACTCCTTGTCTTCCTGTTCTAGTGCATGTGTCGTGAGTTTGTGTTAATTTCTGCAGGGATGGTAATGGGGGTGGGGGAGAGACCCGCTTTGATCTGCTACCTGTCACAGAACCGTCTTAGCTCGCTCAGCCACAAAGCCACGCAGAACTCCTGTGCCGTGTGTGCCCATCTCCAGAGCCAGATGAAGGTCTGAGTCCCGTGTTAAGGTTATGATCATAATCACAGCAAATAAGCGCTCTGCTGTTTTGCTGTCTGTACTTCCTTGTGCTTCACGTCTGAGCTATCAGCTTTCCCATTACCCCTTAATGCCATCTCGCCAGCACACTGGGTTCAAAATGGCATCACGCACTGCACTTCAAGGTTGTGTCTCCGCGGGTGTAGCAGCTGTAACACTTGTCAAATAACACACATGCCCCCTGAGCATCTCCCAGTGATTTCAGCCTGAAAGGACAGGTTAAGGGATGATCACTCTTTGCGGGGAGATATTTTGTCTGCTAAATGGTTTTCAGTGAAACAATCAAAGCTGCCATGTACAGCTCCAAAGTGCGGGCAGGGATGAAGTCGGGGAAGTGCTGGGGTTTATATTCAATCTGGCTTGGGTTACAGCTACAGGGAGGCGAAAATGCAGCTGCAGAAATGACTGTGCTCTTCTCGGTTTTAATGCAGGAATGGACAGCGTACTGGGCAGCTGGCGAAACTCAGCACCAGGGGACACCAGTCCTTTCAGTGCATCTACGTCCAGCACCTGGCCCCACTCCTACTTCCCAGAAGTGGAGGATGACATCTCCCCAATGAACAGGTGAGGCCCAGGACGGCACAGAATTCTGCTCTTGTCGTTAACTGTTTCCCTCATGTCTAGAGCGGTGCCTGGCATGTAGTACGTACCCATAAACACTTGCTGAATGACAGGATTACTCCGTCCACATGTACAAATATCCTTTGGGTGCTTACAGTACCGGGAAGGGAAAATGTAATGCACAAGAACTAATGATTGCACACTTGGAGAGAAGAGTAGAATCGCCCCTGCCACCACAGCCTTGCTTTTATTCATATGTGTGGATTTTAAAACTTTAAACTCTGCCATCACTGGTGTGTGACAAGTCCATGCCTTTAAACAACATGATACTGATTGTCCCCTGCCCATAGTCCGTGTTCTGGTGGCCCACAGGCTGGGTCTGTGCAGCTCACACACTTGTATGGATTTGGCCTGCGTTGCATTTAAAATGCAACTACGTTACTTGGCAGGATTTAACATCTGGGAGACTTTATATTAAAGCATGAATTTCTGGGTTTCCCTCGGTAATAGGAAGGCACCCACATTCCTGCAGGGTAAGAGTTGGCTGGAGCTGAGACGGGGATGGTCCCATGAGATGAGCCATCATGTGGCCTCCAGTTTGCCCTCGTCCGTACCTGGGTCACTTCACTAGCTGTCATAACCTACCTGACCCTGAAGACTTTCAAGTTTGCTGCAGGGACACGTAGGATGTGCAGAGGGAATTCTGTCCATGTGAATTTGGGGTGGGAAACAGTCCTGAAAACAGTCCTTAAGGGCCTTAATATTTGTGAAAAGGGAAGCATTTTGTTAAGGATTAGGGAAACAAAGAAGCATGATTGCAGGTACAGATGACATTACATTTTCCAACTGATAAGAGCAGGTTTGCAAGCTTCAATAGTGATGTGTGCCATAAAAATGGAGGGCACATCTTTCTCAGGACACCTTTAGGTCCCAGCCAATGTCACCTTTCAGGGCAGTTTTTCATGGTAAAAACACCAATTTGTCTCAGATACTGGTGCCTTCTAAAACTGTGATTTGAATATATTTTTAAAAATATGTTCAATGCCAGTTTTGTTATTTTGGATGAGAATTCGATATTACCAACCGTGGTTTTGCCTGCCATATTTTTTCGCCACCCCAGGAACTATATATACCCCCTGTCGATGACAGGAGATGACAGTGTGGGGTTCAGTGTCACATTGCAGAGTTCAGGCTGTAGGGATTCAGCACAGATGTGAGATTGGAGTGGATCAGAGTCCAGGAGGCTTCAAGGGAGCCAGGAAACTGGGCCCTGAATTCCCAGAGTGACACAGGATTGCGCTAGTTGGGAGCAGCAACAGGGAAGTGAGAGAGGAGATGGGCTTTCGGAGGCAGTGCTGTCTAACGGTTAAGGGTCCACACTTTGGAGTCAGGCTGTGTTCACATCCCATGTAGACTCTTACTGTGTTACCTTGGACAAGTCACTTAACTTTGCTCAGCATCAGCTTCTATGTGAATGGTCTTTCCTCCCCCCGAGGCTGTTGTAAGAATACAATGAGTCTAAAGCATGCACTGTGCTTAAGAGTGCCAGGTACACCGCCAATCTGGCCCTCACTGCCCTGGCACACTGTAAGTGCTGCGTAGCTGCCGGCAGCCATGACCAACCAGACTGGATAGGCACAGAGGGCAGAGAGCAGCTGGAGAACGAAGCTGGTCCTCACACTGCATTTTCCCTTTGAGCTTCAGATAAATCCTGACACACATTTAGTACAGGGTAAGGTCTGTCACTTTCTGGAAGATGAGGGCCTAGTCTCATCGTCTTTTGTGCCTGCCACAGGGTAAATACTTGTACTTATGACTTACAAATATTGGCTAGTGGATTCCCTTCAAAGTCTCCAATCCTGTCCTAGATCAAGTCAATCCAATTTTTCAAGAGAATAAAGAAATTCCAATTTGGAGGTAAGGCTGTCCACTGTTTTTTAAAAAATAAACTTTGTGTGGGTCCATAAAACACACCCTCGGGCTGCATTCAGCCAGTGGGCTGCTGAACTTCGGGCTAGCTCCTTGTAGCACATGCTGTAGCTGCCTCTGGGGCCTCATGACGTGTCCCTGTGACTGGGGTCTTTCTCAGGCTGAGGCACCCGCTGGGCTCACACACAAGGACTTCCGACTCGACCCCTTTGGACACAGCCCACAGGATGACTAATGTGAGTGGTGGGTAAAGACCCCAGCTCCCTCAGCTGTCTGACCTGATATCTCTGAGACCCAGCAGTGTTCTGCATTGGCTCCCTCCCGGTGTTCTCCAGCAGGATCAAGCCACATGCTTTATTGGGGCCTTCCTTCCCCCATCTCACACCTCCATTTTATGGCACTGTGTCTTAAGACCACATCCCTACAATTTTTTTGTGAATCCTTGTCACAGAGTCTACTTCCAAGGCAGCCCAAAGTAAAAGCGTTCTCTTGGTCACTTGGGAAAACTGAGTCTTCCAGACTGTCTATAGGTGGCATTGGCCAGGCATTGCAAAATAGAGTGACTTTGGGGCCCAAGGGCCTGTTTGGGATCAAAATAAGGGTTCATGATCAGCTTAAGCTTTTAGAAAATTCCCTCATCATTTTGGAGAGTGAGGGGTGGGGAGGCAGATTCTTTCGATGCCCACGCATTCATTTGCATTTAAATTTGAAGTTGAAATTCAGGCTTTTGGAAACTTTTAATTTCTGTTTAATTATAAGAATTTCACTGCGGGGTATCTATCTGATTTAAAAGAATAATTAAAATTAAGTTTAGCTGCAGTGATTTGCCACAGCGTATGTCTGTCCTTCAGAATGTTAAGCAACAGCAAATTATTTGTGGCTGGAGGTGTTCTATATGTAAATTCCTGGAAGAATAGTGTTTGGCGATGGAGAAATTCAGATTATAGAAATCACATTGCGAGTTTGAACATCAGTGCCTAATAAATGCCGTAGTTATTACCATTACTTCTTTTAATATCCTCAATTAAATGATTTCAAATAGAACAATAGATAAGCAAGATCAATTAATTTTATAAGATGATCAAAGGAATGTGGTTTGTCATTGTGAAAGCTGTAAACGTGATAATGGGCTTTATCAGACAGGAAAAATAACTCCGAGTGGATCAAACTTTATTCGTTTATGCTCAGAGGGGTTTTATTTATGATTAATCAAATTGTCTTTTGTACTAGGGAGAGTTTTAGGATCTTGCCCATTAATTTTAGGAAAAAAAATAATTCAGACATTAAAATAGATGCTATTCTCGGATGGTTGTATGTCAACTATAATAAGTGATAACAACCGTCAAAATATCTTGATCCTGTAACCTGTTGGAAGGAGCTATGGGAGGGACCGGGGAGCTGCCAGTGGCAAGTAACACTGACCCTCCTTAGGACTCAAAGAGGACCAGTGTCTGTGTCTGAGGTCTAGGCTGGAGGCCAAAGGCAAGGTACAGAATCAGCCAGTGAGTTTCTGCTGAAATGAAGGATATGCCGTTGGGAATTTGAGTGGCAGGGTGAAGGGAAGGATAATTTTTGAAAGGCTACATTTATCTGCAGTGTGTTTTGAGCGTAAGAATGATTCAATTATTTGCACCCCTCTTCCTTTCGAAAAGGAATTAGGTAGTTTCCCCCAAAAGGGACAGAAACAGTAAAGGAACAGAAAAAGAGCAAAGCGGAGCAATAAGGGGGTGGTAGGTGATGATTACGGTGGCTCAATCTAAGTCAAGGGAAAATATTTGCAATTAAAAACAAATTTTAGGGGTCAGCCTGGTGGCTCAGGTGGTTGGAGCTCCATGATCCTAACTCTAAAGGCTGCTGGTTCGATTCCCACATGGGCCAGTGGGCTCTCGACCACAAGGTTGCTGGTTCAACTCCTCGAGTCCCGCAAGGGATGGTGGGCTCTGCCCCCTGCAACTAAGATTGAGCACAGCACCTTGAGCTGAGCAGCCGCTGAGGTCCTGGATGGCTCAGTTGGCTGGAGCAGCGTCCTCTCAACCACAAGGTTGCCGGTTCGACTCCCACAAGGGATGGTGGGCTGTGCCCCCTGCAACTAGAAAATGGCAACTGGACCTGGAGCTGAGCTGCGCCCTCCGCAACTAAGACTGAAAGGGCAACAACTTGACTTGGGGAAAAAAAAAGTCTTGGAAGTACACACTGTTCCCTAATAAAGTCCTGTTAAAAAAAAATGTCTCACAAGAAACAAACCCTGCTGATACTTTCATCTTGGACTGCTAGCTGCCAGAACTGTGAGGAAAGAAATTTCTATTGTTGAAGCCACCCAATATGTAGTACTTTGCTATGGTAACTTTAACAAACTAATACAGGAATTTTACATCTTTCTAATGGTGGCATGTAGAAATTCAAATAATCACAAGTGATAGAATTTCATATCTTTTGCGTCTTATTTGTAACATGGGTCACATGCCTCACACTGATTAAAAACAAACAAACAAGTTTTAGGTCGGAGCTTCCTGGCAATCAGAGCAAAAAGGGAAGCATGGTGAGTTATTACCATGTATGGTAATATCTTATTTAAAATAGAAAAGTAGTGATTTTTAATTTCTGGGAGGATTTTTTCTGCAAAGGTGAAAAAGTGAATACAAGCATAAATCTTCAAACAAAAAGATAGGTGGTGGGGGGGAACAAGGTAATAGAGCAGGGAACACCAAAATAGTTACTCTGTACGTTACTCTGGTTCATTGGGACCAGAAGGCTTTTGTCTGATGGGAGTACGTCAGGAAGTTGGGAGGTATTTGTCTGTTTGAGGATGTCAGTCTCAAAGGCCAGAAATATCACCACAAACCTAGGTTTCCATTGATAGTGCAAGTTGGATTTGTGGCTAATGACCAGTGAGCATGCCCTTGGCAAGAATGTGGTTGGATGATCAAACATAGGCTTCAAAACTTTTTAAGGGGCAGTTCGGTGACCTTGTGGAGAGAGAATGGCACATGGTGTCAGGCAGGGATGGCATTGTGACCATCGAGTGGCTTTCTGGCAGGCGGCCTGCTGCGTGAGCCGCGGCTGGATTTCCCCACCCCTAAGAGCCTAACGCCTGATCACTTAGTGGCTCATGGACTGTTGCCTGCCCTGCATTAGCACAGCTATTTGGGGCTTACTGGAAGTACCTTGGCACACTTTCTGATTAACCAGGCCACAGTGTTCTCTTCCTCCTCCACTGACATTCCCGGGGTTAATCTCCTATGGCTCTCAGGTCAGCTGGCAAAACGTGTGGCATGCTGCCACAGACCAGCTCCCACTGGAACAATCAGCAGGAGAGAAAGCTCTTGGACTCAGCTGTTGTTTGAGATTCCTGGAGGATAGCTATGCCAAGGAACTTTCCTGGACAATGGTGACCCCTTCTCCAAGTCTCGTGGTACTTCAAATACGGTTCCTACAGGAACCTTGCATTACACTATTTCTGGGTATGCTACAAAGAGCTTGGGTTTGGGAGACCAATTTGGGTCCAGATTCCATTTTGCCATTTACTGGTCATGAGATCCTGGGCAGATTACCTAACTTTGTTGAGTGAGTCTATTTTCTCATCTGAAAAACAAACCTCCATGAGTTGATAAATGGAAACCATCAAGGTTTGTCCTTGAATATAGACAGTTCTCTGGTCATAGTTCTATTTATAAATATGTGATAGACCCTGTTCTAGATGGTGAGCACACAGAGTGAGTAAAATACAATTCCTCGAAGAATTCTAAGTCTACTGTGGAAACACCAAGATGCTATAACATGTGCCATGATGGAAGTATGTGTTGACAGTGCCATAGGAACAGGGAGTCTAGCTTAGTGATTTGGACACCAAAGAATGGTGTTGGCCCACTGGCTGGGGCTGAAATCAGAAGAGCCAAACTCTAGTTCTGGCTGCCTGGGGTATGAGCCATGGCCAAAGGTACTCATATTTCAGTTGCCTCATCTATAAAAGAAGGAGGCTGATCTGAAGGTCCTTTATGTTCCTTGCAGATTATTAGCTCTATGGGGGCGAGCCTGCAACGTAGACAATGAGAAATTTAGATCGCTCAGGAAGACTCGAATGTTAGACAGTTTATCCAAGTCTCCACCCAAAGCTCAACCTGGAACTCTTCTGCAAAAGCCAAAGCTTTTCCATTAGCTAATCCCTAGTACCCAAACAATA
Organism: Rhinolophus hipposideros; assembly: GCF_964194185.1. NCBI lineage: Eukaryota > Metazoa > Chordata > Mammalia > Chiroptera > Rhinolophidae > Rhinolophus > Rhinolophus hipposideros. The sequence goes on along the minus strand of NC_138067.1, from coordinate 8,201,312 downwards.
CAAAGGGGAGAGATGGAGTGCATAATGCATTCCTGTAAAGCAGTTGTAAACCTTGCGTTACGGTCGTGTTTATAAGGAGACTGGGATGCCATTAATGTGAAGGACCCCATCCAGCCCAGTGGCTGTGATTTAGTTCAGGGAAGGTGAGCAGCAGAGGGGTCCTGGGCACCTTGATGGCCAAGTACACTGAGTCAGGGTCATTCAGCCAGCCCAGTGTACGCTTAAGCTTACGCACGGAACTTCATCAGCAATGTAATTCCATTTAGGCTATTACATAATTAAATTAAGACTTGCATTGTGCTTTTTAAAAGATTATGTGACCATATGTAGCTTGAACAAGGGCCAACTTTGAAAAAAGTGGTCTTTTCCACAATTCCTTTCTATTAAGTTAGGACTTTGTTATTTCTTGTTTCCTTCCCCCGCCCCCATAAATTTGAATCAAATCCAGTCAGTAGTTAATAAATTGATTACAGCTTAAAATATTTTTGTTTTAAAATATGCTTCTAATATACTTTAAAACACAAATAAAATCTTGTGGAATCCAGATCATGTATCCGGCATGGAGTATCAGTCATCCCACACTGGAGAGAACAATGCGAACTAACATTTCAAATGGCTTTTTATCAAATCAGGTTCTAAACAAAGTTTGAGAGTCTATACTGAGTAATTTAATTAGCAAGTGGTACACTTAATTCTTAAAGTAGGTCAAGTTAAAGAAAACAAAATCTTATGTCTGGCGTGAAGATACCATTTTTTAAAAAATTGTTTAACTTTTGGGGAATGCATCTCTTGTACTCAGTAATATTAGGGAACTCAAAAAAAATGAAGCCAGCAGAGGATTTTTATAGCAATTAATTTTATAGATGAATAAGAAAATACTAATAGTTTCAAGTGAAATCCAGCCATTATTTTAAAGTACTATCAACCAAAACGAAAAATAACTGTACTTGAAGCCTAAGGAGAATGAGGCCAGTTTTTATTTTTTTAATCAGCATAAACTATTCCTTGTAAAATCTAGAGTAGCCTATGAATATGCAACAGCTCTTATTCAGATGCATTAGAAAAACCCAAGTGCCATTAGGTAATGAAATTGACCAGAGGTATTTTCTAGGGCTTCAATTAATACCCTGGTGGTTAAACTGTAATGACCAAATTCAACTGGAGTCAAGTTCAGATGTGAATTGTACTTAAGGACCTCAGAGTCACTTCTTAGTGGATTAGTTTTGAAACACAAAAGCACTAAATTAAAATAATTGTTTGGTCTGAAAGTTGTTTTCATTGATAACCAAAATGGGTGCTCCCTCAAACTCAAAACATTAGCCCAGAGCAGGGCAGGGCATAGGTACCTTCCATCTGTGCCCTGTGCCTGGCACATAGTCAGTACTCAGTAAACACACTGGGTGAGTACATGAAGAGTGTTCAGAAAATCAGTATGACCTGATGATCCAAAACGCTATGCTCTCTCCTGTGAGCTTTTAACATCGGCAGGCTTGCTTTGACCCAAGTTCATTGTGCTAAACTTAATCAAGTTTTTAATTTAAAAAATCTTGAAGAGGGAATACAATAATATTTTTCATTTTGAAATTTGCTAAGTAGCATAGATATTCAGTTATTCGATTCTCACAGTAGCCCTATCATGCACTATCCCAATTTTATCTGATGATATTACATGACTTCCTGAGGGTTGTACATCCTGCAGATGGTTGAAGCAGGTTAAACCCAGTCAGCCCAGAGCCTGAAGCCGTTCTTTTGGCCTCTACGTCAGGGGTCCACAAACTATGGCCCAGGAGCCGAGTGCAGCCTCTTTTTGTAAAGAAAGCTTTATTGAAACACCGCCCCACTCATTCATTTGCATATTGTCTACAGCCACGTTCATGCTACAAAAGCAGTTGAGCAGTTGCCACAGAGACCAGATGGCCGCAAAGCCTAAAGTACTTCCTCTCCGATCCTTTAGGAAAAAATTGGCTGACCCCTCTTCTATACCATTTGCTTAAGAGTAAAAAGGAGTCAAGGTGACAGCTCAGATAAGGTTCGTGTCCACAAAAGCCTTCCATCGAAGTTAGGCAGAATGCACCATCAGAAATAAGTGTGTCTGCCAACCAATTCAAGACGCTGTGGGAAAGAGCATAAGGCCTTGAGGCCGTGCCAGGTTTAAATACTAACTCCACCAGGTCATGGGTGTATAGACTTGAGCAAGTTGAATCGTTTTTCCGAGTCCTGATTTCCCATCTGTCAAATTGGGCTGTTTATACCTCCCATGCTGAGTTGTTTTAGGGGATTAAATGCGATAATGCCTTACAAGGGTGGATGAGGCCCAACCTCAGCGGGCTCCTCCTCATTGCCTCTCAGCCTCTTTCTTCTGTTGCTCTGCTCTCGTGCTCACATTATCTTAGCTATAATGGCCTTCCTGGCGTCACCTGAATGAGCCAGGCTCCCTCTTTCCTCAGACACTTTGTGCTTGCTGTTCCCTCTTTTCAGAACTCTGTTCCCTTACTCCCTCATCTCCTTCAGGTCTTTACTCAAGTGTCACCTTCTCAAGGAGGCCGTCCCCACCCCTCTCTCCCAGACGCCTCCCCCCCCCCCCCCGCCCTAAGCCAGTGCCACACACTTACACACACTGCTGGTCTGCTATCAGGCTTGTTTTTCTTCTAAGCACCCACCATCACCTAACATACTATGTATTTTCACCTAATTATCTTGTTTGCATCTGCTTCCCCTACCTAGAATATAAGCTCCTTGAGGGCAAGGCATTTCTGTCCCTGTTGTTTACTGCTGTGTCTCTAGCACTTAATAAATGCTCAATAAATATTTATTAAGCAAATAAACGTAGATAAAGTTATAGGCCTGAGCACTGAGTGGAACACTTCAGGCTTCATCCTTAGAAAGGCGTTTCAAGAGAGACATAGAAGCACCCAATGTTACAGCCAAAGAAATGGTGGGAACCCTTCTGAATTCCCAAGAAAATATTAATAGTGAGGTCATGTAGGGGCTACGCGTGTGCGTGTTGCTTCATTCTAAAGAGCCCCCTCTTCTCGATTCTTACTCAAATGGTGTCTTTTTGTCTTTCCTGGTATTACACTGTCAGGTGAGGCATCCTTGGTGAGCAAGAAACTGTCATGTGTTAGTGGCCTCACTGAGGCCTGGAATTCCACAGCTGCTTAATATTTCCAGTAAATACATGTCTTTGTGTTGGCAAAAGCAATGTCGTGGGACACGTCTTTCCAGGAGCTGATGAAATGGCAATTGCGTTTTCCAAGTTGCATTTTTCTCAGAAGAAAATCACAACAAAAATTGATCACTAGATAGACTTGAAGTTCGTGCTTTGTTTTGATTGGGCACCTGAAGATGATGATCGTGATGAGATGAACATAGCTGAGAATTACTGAGTGCTTGCTTCATCATTTTCCCACCCTTTTTATACCATATCAATTTTCGGGTCAACTTGTCGCTTTTTGAGAAAGAGCTGTTGAAATTTTTATTGGAATTTTATTGACTTTATTGATTTATTTAAGGGTGATTGTTACCACTATACTATTGAGACTTCTTCCACAAACACATTTTGAATTTATTTAAACAGCATTTTGTAATCTTCCCTAAAGCTTTATAATTTTCCTTGGGAAGGTTTTGAACATTTTTGGATATATTTAATCCCAGGAACTTCATAATGATAGTCTTTAAATTACATTTTTGATCGTTGACACTGATATACAAGTACTTAACTACTTTGGGTATATTGATCTTGTATCTGGAAACTTGACTGCACTTTTTTATTGTTTGTCCATTCTTTTGGATTGTCTATGTAGACAATTATATTGATAATGTAATTTTTATTTCTGCTTTTCAATTTCTTTTTCCTCTTTATTTTTCTTATTTTCTTACACTTTGTAAAACATCCAGAACAGTGTTGAATACAAATGGTAAAGGAGGTCCTTTTTGCCTTGTGACTGACTTAAACTGTACGTAATGCTTCTCAAGTTTTACCACCCTGTGTAGTATTTGCTAAGAACTTTTGGTAGATACGTTTATTAAGCTAAAGCCGTTCTCTTCAATTTCCAGTTTGCATGACTTTTGTCCTGAATAAGAGTTGGGTTGAATTGGAATTTTCTTTCTGCATTGATCATTATGCTCATTTTTTTTCTTTAATCTATCAAAATGATGAATTGCATTAGTACATTTTCTAGTCTTAAACTGTCCTTGATGGGATTAATTCTACTTGCTTATGAATTTTTTCCTTGCTAGATTTTTTTAAAGGATTTGTACATCTATATTCACAAGTAAGATGTTCACATGATTTTACTTTTCTGTAGTGTCATTGTTTTGTTTGGAGGTCAGGATTAACTAGCGTCATAAAAAGATTTGGAAAATTCTCTACCTTTTTCTGTTCTGTGGTATAAATTGTGTATGATTGAAGTTATCAGTTCTTTGATGATTTGATAAAACACACCTAAAAAGTCATCTGGGCCTGGTGTTTCTGGAAAGTAGTTTTATGACTACCAGTTATATTGATTTGATGTACTATTCAAATTTTGTGTTTTCTTGAGTCAATTTTGGTTATTATATCTTTCTAGAAATTTTCCATTCCCTCTGAGTTTTTAAATTTATTCACAGAAAGCTGTTCATGATATTCTCATCATTTTTAAAAGTTCTATATTCATAGTTCTCTTCCCCTTCTTTTTAATATTGTTCTTTGGGTCTTCTCCCTTCATTTTATTGATAAATTTTGCCAGAATTCTGTTAGTTTGTTCAAAGAAGCAGCTTTTAATTTTGTTTAGGAAAATATCGTATTTTGCATTTAATTAATTTTTGTTTTTCACTATTTCTTTTTCCTGTTATCATTAGGTTTGCTCATTAGCTAAGTTCTTGAGTTGGATGCTTAGCTCATTAATTCTTCTATAATATGGGACTTCGGGGCTATAATTATTAAGCTTAGTGTAGTTTTGTCTTTGTCGAATGAGTTTTGATAAGTAGTCTTATGTCATTCAGTTCTAAATATTTCACTATTTTCATATAAATTCTTTCTGACCCTTGGCTACATAGAAGGCTTTGGTTGTTTGCACTGTTGTGGTTGTTTAATTTCCAAATATGTACTAAAAGTGGCTCTTTCTTTATAATTTATGTGTGTCATGGCCGTAGAATGTGATCTGTATGAAGTTCACCAATTTTGCTCCTTGTGCTTCTGGAACTCCACTTATTCCTTCTAGAGTCAAGTTTTTCTTTCTCCACAGTATCCCTTGGTCACAAGGATCTTTGAGGAGTAAACTCTCTCAATCTTTGTCTAAGAAGTTTTATTTCATCTCCAGTTTTAAGTAACAGATTGTGCATACTTTGAAAATTATTTTTCTTCAACAATGTGAAGATTTTAGCCTATTGTTTACTAGCCCTATTGCTTCTAATGAGCCTCTTGTAGTCCTTTTCCCTTGATTTGCTTTTTTGGATTTTTCCCTTGTCTTTGGTATTTTGTACTTTTCTTACTACGTGGCGGAATATGGATTTCTTTCATTTATCCTTCCCAATGTTTAATGTGCTTCTTTTATTTGGGGTCTCGTGACTCTTCAGCTCTCAGAAACTCTCAGCCTTCATCTGCAGTTCACACATAAAGTTCTCTCCGTCTTCCTATGCTCTTCTCTAAACTCCTTTCAGATGTATTTCAGTCATCTGATTGCATCCTTTGTGTCTCTTAACCTTTCTTCCACATGATCCATCTTTCTATGCTTCCACACTCCACCCGCTGTAACTTTCTCAGATCTATCTCATGGGTCACTAATTTTCTCCTCAGCTGTATTTAATTTGTTATTTTACTAGTCCTTTGAAATTTGTCAGTGAATGTATTTTTTTATGTCAAATGTCAATGAACGTATTCTTCACAAATAGAAAGCTATTCATCAGAGCAGTATTTCTGATTTGAAATTTTAGAAACTGCCTAAATATCCAGCAATTATAAACTAAATGATGATAAACTAAATTATAGTGCATCCATTACATAGGTAATTGTGTAGCCATTATAATTACAAAGCATGAAGCAAACAGTAAACAAAACTCATCAGAATAAAAACATAAAATTAGGTGTATACTTTCCATGTGAACTGTACAAAAGTAAAAGTAAACACACAAGACAATAATAGTTGTAGTAGGGTTGATTTCATTACAGGTAAGCTTTTTCCTTCCCCTACCATTCTGTAATGATGTTGTATTATTTTTACTATTAAAAATAGTTCCTTTAAACACTTCACTTTACCAATATGGGTACAGATTCTAAATATGAGGTCAGAATTAGTACTTGCTTAAATATGTCTCTACTATTTAACAGAAATCTATTTTTGGATACCAGCTGATATTCAGAATCTTGTTAGTCATTTTGAATTCTTGCGTGTTCTGTCTGTCCCAGAATTGAAATGTATGTGCTTGTGGAATCATGGCTAAGATGCCACTGAATTAGTTTCTTGCTTTTCTCTGAAAAATTTCATTAAGACGCTGGCTTTGAATATCAATGAGAAACTGAAAAATGCTTTCCTAGTCTACAAATTGTGCTTTTTAAAACAAAACAAAACAAAACAAAAACAATTTATAAAGCACGGGTCACCCTTAAATTAACTGAAGACATTTGTTGCAAGCTTTGGCTTTTGTTAAATAAAAGACAAGTTTATATTTTTGAAAGAGAACTTAATGACTGTGTATTTGCTATTCAAAGTGATTTCTTGCACTGGCAAAGAGAGGTTGTCTTACCTTCTTTGGGGCTAGAACTTGGCGCTGAGAAAAGCTATACACAGGAGAGCCAGGAGTATCTGCAGCTTAAACAAGTCCTTCGATTTGGTCAGTTTCAATCCTTCCTTCTTCCTACAGGTTCAATTATGTTTTCTGTGCAGATTTAAAGGTGCCCCTTCCCTGTTAAATGTCCTACACCAGCACTCTCCCTTGATTAAACAGCAGGACAGTGGGGGCAGTAAAAATTGATGAAGGGTAAAAACTCGCTAACATGTTGGGATTTTTGACTCTCGGCCTGGCGTGGGTTCTTGTTTTTAAGGTGCATCTTCAGTTCGTATAACCATCTGGTCAGACCCTAATCCTTGAATACAGTGATCATCAGAAATGCTCTTCTGTTTCCATTTGCTCTGAGAGGTCAAAACATGCGGTTGGTTTATGAGTTTATTCTGCCGTGTATCACTATAGGCGGGTCGGCGGGCCAGAGGATAGATGGGCAGCGCTCACCTCCCCATTTATTACTCTTGTCAACTCGAAAGGTTTCTTTTTTTTTTTTTTTACCTTGTGAAAGGCCCATCAGCAATGAATCAGTGAAGTGAAGACGACAGTTGATTTGTGAATTTAGATTCTATAAAGTGACTCTGCTTTGGTGGGCTGTGTAGATAAAGCAACTGTCATGATAAGGTGGTAAGTGCAATTCCACAAAACCAAATTTATTGCACATTTGAGGAAATCATCCTATTTTAAAATGCCATAAATTCTAAATTGAATATTACTTCTTCCCATGAATTTTGATTTATATTTTGAATATTTTTAATGGGATGCTAAATAGCCTAGGTTCGAAGTTATGAGTTTATGCATTTTTTCTTGTGGGCTTTTGTGACTTGGAGCAGAATATATTGGCCATTCTCAGGATTTTATTTCTGTGGACTGCGGCGGGGGTGGGAGAGTGGATTCATGCACCTGCTGAAGGCGCCCCGTGGGGAATGATATGGATGCTGGTTATAAAGAAAGGGAGCTGGCTGCAACCTTCCTTCCTCTGAGGGTCTCACAAGGCTGCCACAAAGCTCAAGGAGGGACTTTTTGCACCAGCTCATACAAGGTTGAAACTGCAGTGGAAGGGGCATAGAATCCAGACTCCCGAGGGGGGTTTGATCTCTATTAGTCATCTCTCAGACTCCCCTGTACTTCTCTGCAACACTCCTTGCTGCAGTAATTAACGATTCCAGTGATTACTTATTCACACGCTGTCTCCACCAACGAGCCATTTCTCCTGGCTCATAGCTGTAGCCCTGCAGAGCCCCGCAAGTAGGAGGCTGGCTCTCCAATAGTGAAGACAAAAACCTCCCTTTCCCAGAATGCTTCAGGTCCTTGCCTTTTCTGGTTAATTCAGCTTTCTCTTCAACTGATAGTTCAGGAAGAAACCCCTTTAAATTTCAACTCTGGCTGTTAAAGCCCGTAAGAAATGCTACACTTTCTCCAAGGAGAAAGATCGGGAAAGAGTCTTCCAACCTGTAATTAAAAATTGACAGTTTTGCAGTGTCCCTACTGGGCAGTGGCCTCCACCATCATTTACCCAGCAGTGGTGGAAAGGCAGCCTGAGTTGGAAAGTCATGAAGTGTAAAGCAGGTGGCTTCCCCAGTCCTCTTTGCAGACCTCACCCAGCACCTGGCATTTTGCAGAGCAGGTTCTATCAGATGACATGGTCAGGATTTCCCCTCCACAGACTGGAGCTGCCTTGTCTTGAATCCTCCCGGGGAGTGGCCGGTCTGAGTGAAGAGAAACTTCCTGCCAGTTGAGAAGATTCCGTAGAGCAGGTTTAATATGCAGGTCAGTGCCTGGTCGAGCCATGCAGGGCTCCACCTCCCTTTTGAGTACTTTGTTTGTTTGTTTGTTTGTTTGTTTTGAATACTTTTAATCCTGACAGTGTTTTGACCATTGGTGGAGTTTGCATGGTACGTGCTAGGAAGGTTTCAGAATCTCTGTGTAAAGTGAAACTTTATAACTTTCAGGACCTGAGCCCTCTCAGGCGCCCCCAGCCCCCAAATAAATATGCTGTTCTTCTCTGTATTTTTCCTGTGGTTTTTCTTCCCATGGGGCATACAGAAAGACATACAGGCTTTTAAAAACAGATAAGGGGATTCTCGGGCATACTCTACTCCCCAGTCTCTGATCACACAACTACCAGGCTGCGCAGCAAAATCTCGGTGACTTAAATGCACAAATAATGCGATTCCACCTGTGACTGCCATGGCCGAGACCTTAGGTGGGGAAATAGCTCCATGTGGCTTCTCCAGGTGGCCTGGGCTTCCTCACCACGTGGTGGCTATGTCCCAAAAGTGAGTGTCCAGAATGGGGGAGAGCGATAGGAAGAGAGGGACAGACAGACAGACAGTGAAACAGAGAGAGGAGAGATACAGAGAACGAGGCGGGAGCTGCATCCTTTTTATGTCCTCCCCTCAGAAATCAGAGAATCACTTCTGTCGTGTTCTATTCATTCAAATCTAGTCAATGAGCCTGACCTGCATTAAAGAGGAGAGAAATTAGATGTCAACCTTTGAAGAGAGGAGTGTCAAAGAATGTGCAGACCTATTTGAAAATCACCACATAGGGTTCTTGTGGGGAGTAAACTTGTCCCCGTTCGTGGTGAGATCTGCTTCTGGGTGGCGCCCAGCACCCTGCAAAAGCCAAGTAGCATCTTTGGGAAACAGCCCAGAGCAGTGGGGTTTGGGGCGCCAGCTCCCCACAGGGCCAGGTACTCACAGTGTCTCCTACAGCGTGATTTTCTTGTTTACAGGGACTTTGAGAGAAGGTCACAAGCAAGTCTGAGGCCTTCTCAGGCATTTCAAATGTCATTTAGTTCTTTCTGGAGCATCACTGCAGAGGGAAGCAGAGGTAGCTGCAACACCTCTGCCTCTTTCCTTGTGCTCAGCAGGGTCTGCTCATCCTTCAGGCCCACACTTCAAACCCATCTCCTCTCTTAAATAGTCTAGGGTGCCCCTGGGTAGACTTGATTCCTCCTGCCTCTCTGTCTTCCCACAGTCTGTTATTCTTCTGTCATTTGCAGCACCAAAGAACCTGTCATCTTGTCTTCTAGGTGGTGGCTTGCCCTAGGGCAGTAATCCTGCCCTATCATCAGCCGTAAACATGCAAACATAGCACCTGGAATGTGCTGAGTGTTCATAATCCATAGATGTCTGCTCATAGCAGCTTGGGAAAATGGGCAATGGTTTTAGGCCAGCAAATGCAACAGTGGGGTGTGTGCCAGTTTAACTTCATGAGATCCTACAAAGGAAGGGTTTTGTGTTGGCTGAGTCTGGGGGGAAAAATCTACTTTTTCTCATTTTTTTCTTGGAAGTTAATAATGCGTATCAACACTCAAATGGTTCAGTGTGTTGTAGAGCTTTAAAAATGTGAGCTTTGGGATCAGCCTGGCTTTTAATTCTGGCCACACCCTTGTGCAAATCACTAAATACATGTGCCTCATTTTGTTTGACCATAATATGGGATGATGATGATGATTTCCTACCTCATAGAGATATTGATATTGAGAGAATTAACTAAAATCATGAAAGGCTATTAGATGTGTTAGGAATCCAGCAGCTATTGGGTAACATGATAATTATTAATGGCTCTGAGAAGTCCTGCAACAGTGATCACAGTAATTTCTAAACTTATTTGACAGTAGCATTATTTTTTTCATATCACATTTACTACTTTACACCCACGTTTTGGGAAGTACAGCTGTAGAAGATTTTCTAATGTTGGGAATTAGTTTCTGCAAACTAGGTGATCCTTGAAAGCTAGAAAAATTTAAAGCTAGCATAATTGTTCAAAGGGTGAAGCTAGAATTGGTGGTCAGTGAATGAGTAGCTGACAGATTGTTTTCATTCACATCTCGAACTGATGGATGCTGTCCTTTTGCGGAATTCTTGAGCTTGACACGAGTATTTCAGATGTATTTGATGGCATGTTTTCAGTAGCTGTCAGTGTGAAAGAGGGAGCACGAGCCTAGGTGGGTGGAGGTCTTGCTGAGATTAGCTGATGCCCTTCTGCCAATGCTCGGCACTGGTTTCTGTTGCCCTTGCCCATGTATTGGGCAAGCGATGCAAAGCTTCTTGCAGTGAGAAGCCTCTGTGTTTGGTAGGGAGCTGCAGCTCCTTTTTACAGAAACTTTGTTATTTCCTGCTTTAGGCTGCTTATGAGTTTGTTAGCTTGTCACGGGGACTTGGGGGTGTTAGGGAACTCTTGAACCCCAGAGTGGGTCTAGGCCCTAGGTGGCTGCTTCAATAACTGGATATCTGTCTGAGTTTTGAGTTGAGTCAGATGAAGTGGTTTAACTGCCCACAGCCATTTCTTCTTTTTCTGGTAATATACCACCTTGATCTTTCTTCAGGAAATCACCCCTTCCCCATTCCTAGACCAGGTAAGCTTAGGTAAGGCCAACCCTACCTCTGGCAACAGAGGTGGGCACATGACAGGTGGGCACATGACAAAGGCCTGACCAATAAAAACATGCCATTGTCCTGCTTCAGAAATGGACACATGACCTAAGCCAGGCCTATGAGGGCCCCAGGTGGATCTATTAGAAGAGAGCCTGGTTGGTCAGACCCAGAGGGCACGATGGGGCCGTGGCAAGAGTTGTCTTTGTCCAGGGAAACTCAGAGACCAAACTTAGTGACACCTTGCTTTTGATAAAAAGGGGGGAAAGAGAAAATGTACAGTTACATACATTACAGTTCCTCTCAGGAGTAATTCATAGTATGACGCCTGTGTTTTATTGAGCATTTACTACGTACCAAGCTCCTATGTGCCCTCAGTTCTAACACACACCATTTTCTATTGAACAGCTCTGAAATAAGGATGCATCTTTCCTTGGATGGCTTCATACAATTGCTTCTAGCCAAGTTGGGTGACATAACCTATTTGTCATTGCTACCGCTGATGTATTCCACTTCCATTGTTTTTGAATGCCAAGGGTGACATGCGGTGAACATCTATGTCTAAAAAAACTCTTCAAAAAATGTTTACACCAAAAATTCCAAATGATAAGGAAGCTTTGGGATATCAGTTCACCACCAGTGTTTTTTTCCTTTGTTGGAGAGACGGGATAATGTTGCCTCTTGCAATTGGCAGCATCTCAGTTTCTGAAATACAGGACTTCCTTATTTAGTGTTCGGTCGGTGCTGTTTTACACTGAAGGACACTAGTGCTTGGGGAAGTTAGCTAACTGTGCACATCCACCGGCGAGCTGAATTGGAGACTACAAAGTACATAAAACTGGACCAAAGACGATCAGTTCAAAACTCAAATCATAAACAGACTTCGCCATTTAAGATTTCTAATTTGCGGTCATAGGCAGAGATCATCTTTTCTTATTCCTTTATTGAGAAAAATTTTTTTTCTTTCTGTGCTGCTCCAAATCCAAACCTTCCCCGAGTGTTGCCGCTTTAGATAAGGCCGTCTCAGCGCAGTAGCATTATGAAAACGTTACTTGTAATCTATGGGATTAGATGAAAGCTGAGTTCCCGGTCTGCTGTTTTTCTACCAGAAAATTGATACCAGGGACTTTCAGATCTGAAAGAGACCAGTGAACTTGTTTCAAATGAGCAAGGACCCAGTTGCAATGATGTGGCAACAATTAGAATATGATTTCCTTTGGGAAAATGTCACTCAGCTTATTTCAGCCAACTGTCCAAGTTGTTATGGACAATTTTTCTGCACGATCCGTGCCCCTCCCCTCCGCCATGCCAATTTTTATAAACTGGAACCATTCAATTTGACTTCAGAGTTTGCTTGGGGTGGGGAGTGTGGAGTTTTCACTCTGGAGTAAATTGTACCATGGCGAGAAGGATCTTAGTGCAGACGTGGCTTACTGATGGAGGGTAGGCAAATGGGGGCATAGCGAGGCTTTCCTTCAGAGGCTGCTTTGAAAGCTGGCTTTCATGTGAATATCAGACGCTTTATTGCCTTGACTCGGGTGACCTCATCTAGCAGAATGAAGTCATCTATCCCGCCCGGGAAGACAAACCTTCGTTCCAGAGAATCAATCAGGCCCATCAAGGGCCCTGCTTACCCCCTTATCTCCAGCCAGTGAGGGAGTGCACAGTTATAAACCTGACAGGCCCCACAGAACCCCCGGCCTGCACGTTCCACTACATCAAAAGGGAACCCGAAAACGCGCTCGCTAGGCACCACCTCGCTACCGGGTAGGCACAGCTTGGCGTCATTTCTGACTTAGGGGATTGTTTTGAATCGACTTATTTCTTGAGAACAAAACCGTGGCATTCCAGTGAACTTCAGGGGCTTCTCCTTCCTCGTATTAAACTATTAACTCCTGCCAGATAGGAATGCCAGGCACATAATTGCTCACCAGGCCTTTTCATCCCAGGCTATTGCACAACCCATAAACAGTCCAATTAGGAAACCAATTAAACTGAGAAAGAGGCTTCCTGAATTACCCAGCAGTTGAGGCCGCGCTGCCTTTTCGTTGTCAACCAGTGAAAGGTTTTTATTGCATCTGCTGAAGAGAGGAAAGAATGAAGGGTCAGGTTCTGCCTGCGGGCGGAGCAGCGGCAGAGGGGAGCTCTGGGCCAGCCAGGAGATACTTTGTGAGCCTACCAGGTGGGCGTTAGAGAAGGAGGAAGTTGTGCTTGGCTGATGGGGGGCAAGGAAGAAATCACCAATAAAAATTAAAGACCATACCCTGAAGTTTATTCTTTCATCGTCACAGAAGCTCTGGTGAATAAGAAAGTTTTCAGAGAGCAGATTCTTTTCCTAGAAAACGGGCCACCTGCCTGGCATTCCTCGAGGCCTCTCACAGACTTTGGTGGCTGGATTCTTCCATAGGCCATCCCTTTCTGAGGGCTTGTAGGATCTTCACACTCCCGAGGAAGAAGTCGATCTTGGCCAAGGTCACACTCCTCTTCATTCATCTGTTCAAGTGACAGTTACTGTTGGCTGACTCTGTAGTAGATAATGCTGGGCTCTGAGGACGCGAAGGGTGAATAAGATGGAGTCCTGCCTCACCCATCATGCAGCTCAGAGACACGTTGTTGGTCATTTCTCCCAGGGCTCCCACAGCACCTCAAGTGTATCTCTAGTTTTAAACCTAAGCCCAGTGCATGGCACGCAGTAGGAGCTCAAATGGGGATGGTGGAAGTATCCAGAATCATAGGCCTCTGCTCACCCAACCTGACCATCAGCATTCTATCGAGAGTCCTTGAAGCAATGGGAGAGCTACCGATTCCTTCTCCTGAGATGGACCCTTGCATGTGTGTGTGTGTATGTGTGTGTGTGCAGGCTGGCATATGTGCGCATGTGTTTGTGGGAGACAGAGCTAATAAACTGAGCGTTCCTTCTCCTCTAGGGTATCAGGGCCTCTGTGAATTATTGAGCCTCCTCGGAACTCCACTTGCAAAGTTGACTTTGTTCCTTGCTGCTCTTTTGAACCTATAACCCCAGGCCCGTGTCATTTAAATTTTAAACTAGTTGGTGGCTTCAGGTCCAGGCATTGAGTCTGTGACTTGAGGACCCTTGGATAACAAATTGGGTCTCATCCCACCCAGTTCCTCCAGTTAAGTCACTTGGGTAAGTTGCTTAATCTTCTTTAGCCTCTCCTTCCTCATTTGTAAACCACAAATGATAACAGTACCTGACTCAGGTACTGGAAGATTGAATGAGTGAACATGTGCAATGTGCTTAGGACAGCGCCCAGGCACAGCAGGCAGGTGCTGTGCGCTGGGAGCTGCTATTATTTCTGTGCTGCGGTGCTCGCTCTGGCTGCTTGCTTTCTCCTTGCCAAGCCTAGTCCTTGAGCATGCAAGACTGCACTCACCCCTTTTTGGGATGCTAATAGCAACCCCCTTTGGAAGCAGCCTTGGGAGACTTCAAGTGCTCCTAGCGTCCATGCTGGCATCCCCTAAAGATTGGTTGTTGTGAAGTGGGCATCTGGTATGCCCATCTGGACTGGGCATATGTGCTTTGTGTTTTCAGTGCCTGTCTCACTTAGCAAAATGGCCAGGCTTGGCTTACATTTCTGGTGCCTGGGAGCCCACGACCTCATAAGACAGTCGGTTTCTGCTAAGAGGTAGCATAGAGAGTGGTTAAGAGTATGAACTAATTGTGTTTGACTCTCAGCTCTACAACTCTATGACCTTGGATCAATTGCTTAAACTCTCTCTGCCTCACTTTCTCCATCCATCAAATGGGGATAATAATGGTCCCTGCCACACAGGGTTTTATGAGGATTAAGTAAGGGAATATTGAGAATGCTTCTAAGACCGTGATACATAAATTCGACTTTTATGATGACTCAGTGTTAGGAAGGTCTTTCTGCTACTGATCAGAAACCCACATTTGCCCCTCCATGGAGCCAAGCAAGAGGCCTGAGTTTGGAAAGTCCTGGCTTTGGTACCCATTATCATCTAGGCCGTGTCCTTCCCAAGCTGCCTTGGAAGTTACTTCTGCTTCCTGAGCCTTTGCTTCCTTGTCTGTGAAATGGGTGCATTCACCACAGTCCAACTTCACATCCAGAAGCTCATCTGTAACTCAGTGGTGACAAACTGGCCCTGGGCCTGGCTCATGCTGATGAACCCAACGACTCATGCTAACTGGCACTTGTAGGTCAGGCAGAATCCCACTGTGTCACTTCACAAAAGTCACGGTCACTGCCAAGAGGCCTAGAAACTTTACAATGATCCAGAGCAGCCAGGAAGATCTTTCCAAAGCACAAATGTGATGACATCTGTCCTCAGCCTAAATAACCCCTTTTCTCCTCCTCCCTCATTTCCCTTTCTTCCTGCTTTCCCAGCCCCATGCTGACCCACATGCATTGACTTAGTTTGTCATGTTCTAGCTAGAGGCGTGCTAGGCGTTTTGTGCCCTCCATCCAGGAACATTTAAGAATGTCTAGAGACACTTTTGGTTGTCACTGCTTGAGGTGGGGGTTTCTTTGACATCTAGTGGGTAGAGGCCAGGGAATGCCACTAAACATCCTACAATGCACCTGGCAGCTGTCCCACCACAAATGCTTATGGGGCCCAACTGTCAGTAGTGCCACGGTTGAGAAACTCTGGGCTAGATTCTGGGCCTTCCTGGAGAATACTTCCCACCATCCATTCAGCCACCTGTGCCGCCTGCATCCATCACGATAGAATAAGTTATAATGCTATAACACGCACTCCCAGATCTTAATGCCTTAGCTCCACAGTGTTTATTTCTTGTAATGCTCCATGTGCCCAGGTGGAGTAGGGGGCTCCAGTCCACACCATCCTAGCTCTGGGACCTGGGCTAAGAGAACAGGCTCCTTTGGAACCTTGCAGATTGCAGTGGCAGAGGAAGAGCACATGACAAATTGCTCCCTGGTGTCACTTTTGCTCACATTTGTAAACTACAAATGATAACAGTACCTGACTCAGGTACTGGAAGATTGGCCCATGCAAGTCACCTACCCATGCCTAACCTCAAAGAGTATGGGGGAGGAAAACATAAGGAAAAACCTTCTAAACATTGATCTTAGCAATGATTTCTTTGGGATATGACATCAAAGGCACAATCGACAAAAGCCAAAATAAACAAGCAGGACGTCATCAAACTAAGAAGCTTCTGTACAGCAGAGGAAACCATCAAGAAAATGAAAAGGCAACCTATGAAATGGTAGAGAATATTTGAAAACCATATGTCTGATAAGAGGGGAATAACTCAATAGCAAAAAACAAACAATACAATTTTTAAAAATGTGCAAAAGACCTGAATAGACCTGAAGACTCTGGATACAATAAGGAAACCTACTCAAATCACCCCCTCTGTGTTCCCACGTGGGCTTACCCCATCGTAATACATGACACTCCGTGGCTTCCATGTCTGTGGACAGGGGAGTTCTTGTTCACTATGTGTCCCCAACACTCAATCCGGTGCTTGGCAAGGAGTAGAGCCCAGGATGACTTTCTGAATGAATGAGTGAGTGGCCAATTAATTGTCATCTTAGAGGAGAGCTAGAAGAAGAGAACTCAGCAAAGGTTGCTCTGTGTCTGGACCAAGAAACTGCTAGTATCAGGTGATAAAAGTCCAGCACCTCTGTCCCCTCCATTGGCTGGACTTGCAAGAGCATCAGAACTCTGGAATTGATGGGTGAATCATAGCCTCCTCTGGACCTACCCCATTCTGCCTCCTCATCACAGTGTTCCCCAAGTTCAGGCTGACCCCCCCTTTACTAGGCCAATTCTTTTGTTGGAAACTCTCATAACCTTGACTGATGGGCTTCTGATCTAGTTCTTCCTATCTCCTACCCCAACCCTGGTGAGAACTGCTTTTTAAAGAAACATTAAAAAAAAAAAAAAAAAAGAAACATTTTCCAAACGTCAGTCCCTTGTCTAATACTAGCCCACTCCTCCTATTGTTTAATTAATATTTTCTTTCACCTAAACTCATATTTTTACCTAAATAAATTTATTTACCACCAACGCCACGTTAATCCCAGATAGATAATATAGGTAGGTAGGTAGGTAGGTAGGTAGATAGATAGATAGATAGATAGATAGATAGATAGATAGATAGATAATCATTTGGAGGAGGGGTTTCTAGGGAACCACTTTAATATTTTGAAAGAATGATAAATCAAGCATTTATTACGCATTTCCTATGTGAACGATATCTCAGAGTATCCATATAGTTGAAGAAGGAAAGTTTCTCTTCATAGATGTTTGCTAGCTAATAAACGAGGAAGGCATGCTGGATGTAGATCTCACTATTTTGCAAGCCCTGATGAATCAGTGGGCGTAGGCAGTGATCGTCGATGACTAATACCAGCATAGAAGGAGGAACAGCAGACATTGCGTACCTTCTAATGAAGAACACAGCACTGTCAATGAAATACCTTGAAAAGCATATTGAACTTGAACCTGATCAAGCCTTTAAGCCTGACCACCGGGGGCAGAGGAGCCTGTTAAACCCTGCAGCAAGCCTAGTTTGTGAAAGACTCTGCAAAACGCGTGACCTGGCTTCCTGAACACAACCCTCTCCCCGCAAAACTGCAAGTTATAAAAAAAGAGAGAGAGCGATGGAAGAAAAACACCAAAAGATTAGAAGAGACATAACGACAGAGAAGATTACAAGGGATGGGCCTCATTTGGGTCCTAATTCAAACAAATTGGGTAAATGTGAACACGTCACTGAATGTGTGATGATATTGATAGTCATTGTTACTCTTTCAGATGTGATAATGCTATTAGAGTTATGTGTTTTAAAGTTCTTATATTTTAGAGAATCACTCCAAAATGTTTTCAGTTGAAAGAATATGACGGCTTGCGTGTGCTTTGAAGTAACTGGGCATGAGGAGGAGGTGGACAGTGGGTAGAGAAGAATCAAACAATGGCCAAGTGCAGGTGGGTGTTGAAGCAGAGGTCAGCAGACTTATTCTGTTATTCTCTCTACTTTTAGATGTTCTTGAAATTTTCTATAATAAGAGATTTAAAAAGAACCAGGATGATGTAATAGAATGATGAGCAGCGTTCGTGACAGGGAGAGCAATCAGGGAAGTCTCCCTGAGGAAGTGACATTCCAAATTGAATGACAAGGAGCCAGCCACATGAGGATACAGGGGAGGAGTGTTCCAGGCAGAGGGAACAGCATACAACATCACTAAGGTTGCCCAGCACCGTCTAAGAGATAACCCCGTGAAGGCTTGTAAAATGCCGCGTACACATTTCCCAAATTACACGGTCAGCCACGAGAAGATGTCTCATTAGCAACTGAAAATATTGATGCTTTGGAAAGGATGCTAATTTTCAGCAGAGTTTCTTCGCTCCGAATGGAGGTATGTGTACAACCCTTATGCTTTGGATTGAAATTTCAAGTGTTTTTAAATTTTTGATTAAACTTCTTTTAATTAAAAAAAATCTAATTGCCTTCTTGTCTTCGTCGCTTGCCGTCTGATTCCACCGTTGGGATCCATCCTGCACCTCCTGAGTTCCACAAGCTGCCAGTTCAAACAGCCACATGCCAGTAAATAAAAGGAAAGTACAGTGTTGTTTCTTGTGTTGTTTTTTTTTTATATTTGTGAAATACCTCACTAATGCATGTAGTGTAAAACCGCCGGGTATGGTCCCAGCTGAATAGTAAAAGGGTGATTTATTCCCAAGGCTCTGTTTCCATTTTTGCTGTTTATGACAGCATATCAAAGGAGCTTTTTGATTGAATTACCACCTTGTATTCAGGCCGGGACCATGCATTATTACATATGTAAGTATAAATGTTGATGCAAATGAGTTTTCCTAATGAAATGAGAAACAGTTTATTTTTCCTTGCATAACGGGTGGTTCTGAGGACCAGATTTATTTTCTCAAAGTGAGTACATGCTTATTTTTCAATTTGTCGTCCATTCTTAGCATGAGCACCCCAATAATTCAGACCTGCAGATCTTTAAGCTTTCACATGCTAATGTGGTTTTTTTTTCATTTCAAAACTGAAATCAATTTCAGTGTGATTTAGCATCAGAGAAGGACCTTATGTAAAATGCTTAAGTGAATGGAGTAATAACTTTAGGTCTAGCGGTTAGAGAGAGCAGTTTTCAGTTTCTCAGTTCTAAATAAACGGCAAGATCGCGGGTCACATTTTCATTTTATCCGTTACACCATGTGCTTTAGTTGTCACTGAGTTTCGCAATGCCCAGAAGCTTCAACTGAGCTGAATTCCTTTTCGGTGTGGCTGAGTTTTATTTTGTGCAACTTGAGCTACTTCGCTTGCTGTTGCTGGGCGTTATCCCCTCACCTGAACCAGCTGGGCAAGTCTGGAGTTTCTTTCACTCTTTATGAATTAGGATACTTATGCCAAACCCTAACCTCTGCCTGTGAAATTCACAGCAGCTTCCGTGCTTGGAAAGTGGATTGAGGATTTGCTTAGTAAATACTTGCAGGGGGAGAACCCTACCGAAGGAGGAGAGAGTGGGGGCATTTCTCGTCCACCTTTGAGGAGGTGAAGCCTCAGGTCAGCAGATCTCATAGGCAGAGTTTGCCCGCTAGCCTTCTACACGAATTGTCAGTTTGAGGATTGATCAGGTGGGGCCCTCTGAGAGCAGGATGTGAGTTTAGGGACAGTGACAGCTTTCTTTCCACAGGCCAGACATCTCCTAATACTCTAGTAATAGTAATAATCTGTTTGTTTATTTATGCTTATATTTAAATAATATAAAATAAACATGTATTATACTAATATGTAATCTACAGGATATGTCATCATCCTAACATGCAAACATTACTGCGCATTTACTCTGTACAGGTACAGTGTAACTACCCAACATGCAGTGTCTCATTTAATCTCTACAACAACCCTCCACGGTGAGAACCACTATAATTTCCGTTAGGCAAATGAAAAAAACAAAGGCTCAGAGAAGTAAAGTAATTTGGCCAGGGCCACCCGGCTAATAAGTAGAGGAACCCCGATTTAAAACAAGTCTGGCCTCAAAGCATTTTTCACCTTCCAAGCACTCTACTTTAGTAAGATTTCTGCCTACAGAGGAATGCTTCTTTGTGCAGAATTTGTTAAACTCTCCATAGTCTTCCATCCTGCAGTAGGAAAGGGAGATTAGGTAGCCAGCTGGTGGGTTAGAGGTGGAACTTTAAAAGTCAGACAGATCAGGTTAAGTTCCAACTCTGGGGCTATCACTTAAGCTGCAAGATTTTACATAAATTTCTTAACCTCTGTCTGCCTCAGTTTTCCCCACCTGCGCTATGGAGAAGTTATAATGCTAATTTTGTTATGGTGAAGAATTAATGAAGGATCTGTTGGCACCAGCTACCCTTAAACTAAAATCTTATACCAGATTTACGCAGGTGGGAGCTGCCTCGGGGGGCTATTTTAAAGGCGCTTAGCCATTTGCATTTCTAACTACCCTCCAACTACCTGCCTGGCCAGTCCTCTAGGACTTTGCTGGGTGATTGATGTCATACCACTTAGAAATTTCTTTGAGTTCTTCAGAAGAAAGGTTTTCTGTACAATCCAGCTGCTGGTGTTACCGTTTAGAGGAACCTGAAAACCTAACTGTGCTACAGATACGCTCGTAGGGAGTTGAAAGGGAGATTATCTTTTAAGACTTGAGAATGTTGATATTTGCAAATATTTTCTTGCTGCCTCTCCTAATACTGCAAATTGGCTGCAGAGATAATGGGCAAAGGATGACATCATCTGAAATAGCAGCCTTTTAAGTGCAAGAGCCAGAGGAACCACTTAGAGTAATTAGGAAATCCTCAAACGCGGGTTTACACAGTATTGGCTAACCCTTAATGTTTGCCTTTTTTGTTTTTTTTCCTGGCATCCAACTTTAAAAATCTGACCTTAAATAATGATCTACCCACTGGCTCTCAACACCAGGGCAGAAAGGCTCCGGGCTGCTGTCTGGTTGCATGTGGTGTTGTCCCCACTGAACATAAGTGCCGGTACCAAGCGAGTATCTGTTTGGAGGAAATGCTGTAGGACAAACGGTGCAGGTGGAGTGGCCTAAGGCTCCTGCTAAAGGCTCCAGCAGGCAGTGTCAGCTTGCTCTCCTCTCATGTCTATTTGCAAAATGGCCAGCCAGGTCTTCGAAAGTCTGATAAAATATCTTTCTGTTTAAACTGGCCTAGATCCCATTAGCCATCATGGGCACCCAGAGAAAAGCTGGCTTTTGAAGGAGGGTCCTTTGGTCGAGTTTGGAGACTGGGTAAAATGAGTGGAAATCCTGTCTTTTGGAGCACAGGTCTGTGAGATGGGGTGAGCAGGGGAGAAGCTAAACCTGGGGCCGATGCTAAATCTTTTGTTATCTAGATCAATATGTGGTGTCTGCTGGAAACCAGTTTTCTTGCTTTAACACCATGGATGTTATAGATGGATGGGTGGATGGATGGACGGATGGACGGACGGACGGACGGACGGACGGACGGACGGACAGACAGACAGACAGATAGATAGATAGAAAACCCTTTTCTTTTTATGAAAGCAATTGTGTCCTTTGTAGGAAAGTTAGAAAATGTAAAAAAGTACAAGAAATCAGGGGAAAATAGTCTGTGATTCTACCTCCCAGTGGAAACCTTGAGGTTTTCTTTTTCTGGGCAGTCTCACATAGTCAAGACAATGCTGGGTAGAAAACTTGGTACCCAGCAATGTTCACCTCGTTATTTCATAAGCGTTTCCCCACGCTTTGTCTGATGGCTTCCCCACATCCCACCACAGGGCTATGCCATACTGTCCCTAACCATTCCCCTCACGGTGGGCGTTCTCAGTGTTCAGTTTTTACAAGCAGTGCTGGGGAAAGCCTCTTCCCGCCATCCTCTTTAGTACACCGGTGATGTTAGGCTCGTGTCGTGAACGAGCAGGTGCAGGAAACGTCCTCAGTTTCTCCTTTGGCCACTGTTTCAGTAGCTGGGGATTATGACTGCCTGCATTATTTTAACTCCCAAAATGGGGCTTTTCAGATACGTGATGGGGAAAGGAAAATAAAAGCCACATGTTGTTTTGTGACTATAGAACATTGTCTTCAGGAGTCACTCGGTTTAAGAAAAATGGATTAAATCATGAGTCAAAACAGAAGGCGATATTCTGAAACCCTGATAGACCGGATATTCCATATCTGTTCTAAACTGATTGCTTGATGCCTGCTGCAAATGTTCAGCAAGGGGCAGAGGTAACATTTCCATTGTTAACGTTGGGTCTTTACCTTAGGGAAAAACGAGGGTGAGCCTTTCCATCACAGTCTCTGAATGCTCTGTGTACACACATGGAGACGTTAGTCCCGCCACGGGGAACCCTATGTCATCGGGGTGAGTGGGAATGTAATGCTGGAGGACGGCAGGCCAAGTCCAGGGAGGTTTGCAGGATGGCTGGCGCTCAGGGGGCTGTGCGCCTGGAGGACTAGCGTGACCCTCCTGATGAGGAACTTGGCCTGTGTATGCCGAGGCCCAGGAAGGCAGTGGCCCCGCCGTGCTTTTCCTCTTTCTGTTCTTTCTGGATCAGGGCTCTTTCCTCTCCTTGGTGCCCTATCACAAGTGTTTTGGGAAGCTAGTGAAGAGAGCAGTGACCTGGCCAGCACCCGTTATCTGAGCATGCCTGTAGAAGAGGTTCCATTGGAAACTCTCTCAGGGGTCACTCTCTCTCTGGTCTTCTCCCCATACCCACCTACTCACCCCCAATCTTTTGCCGTCTCCTTTCTCTCTTGCCTGAGTATTAGGCCTGATTGCTTTGTGGCCAGAAGCAGTTTTAACTCCATGAATGTTACTCTTTCTCCCTCTTTTCATTTTTAATTAAAGTTTATTGGGGTGACAATTGTTATTAAAGTTATACATTTCAGGTGTACAATTCTGTATTATATCATCTATATATATCATATTATGTGTTCATCACCCAGAGTCAGTTCTCCTTCCATCACCATATATTTGATCCCTTTTACCCTCATCTACCACCCCTCTCCTCCCCGCTTACCCTCTGGTAACCACTAAAGTGTTGTCTGTGTTTGTGAGTTTTTGTTTCTTCATTTGTTTGTCTTGTTCCTTTGTTGTTTTCAGTTTTATATCCCACATATCAGTGAAATCATATGGCTCTGGACTTTCTCCGTCTGACTTACTATGCTTAGCATAATAATCTCAAGATCCACCCATGTTGTCATGAATGTTACTCTTTTGATTAGAGACCTAGAAACTCAATCTCCAGCTTGGCCCATCACAGGAATTGCTTGAAAACAGGGGTCCATAATCACTCATTCCTTGGGCGAGTCTTCTTCAAAGAACAACAGTGGGGTTTCATGGAGTTGACCGGAGAGGAGGACCATCGGACACTATCTTTTCAGATTCAAAAGTATTTAAATTCCAAAGGAAACTAAATGCATACAAACAGTCAAGGAGCAAATTTCCAAATACATTAGAACTCAAGAATTCAGATTTTCTGCTCTATTGTTTCTTAAAATGAAGCTCAGATTTTACACGGTAATTTCTTGATACTGTGTCTTACAGTCGTATTTATTCCCCAAGCTCCTAATAAAATGCCCTATGCAGATGAAGTTTGTTCATTCGTCTGTTCACAAACGCTTGAGTAGTTTATGTGCCAAGTGCTGTGCTGGATGATGGGGATAGAAAAATGGACAAAATCAACCTTATCTCCTCTTTTGGAGTGTGCAGTCTAGTGGAAGACAGATGTTAGACAAGTAATCACACATGCGTAAGTTATTATAACCCATGGAAAGGGAAATAATAAAGGGGAAATGAAGGATGTCCCTGGAGATTTGACTTAGATTTGAGGAGGGGCAGGGCAGTACAAGAAGTAGGGGTCAGAGATTTCTTTAAAAAACGGTGTTTCTGCTGATGCCTGCAGGCTGCCTATAGGACTTAACCAGGAAAAGAGCTAGAGAAACCGTTCTCGAGACAACAGCAGGTACAGGTGGCTGTGGGAGGGAAGACACTGGTCACCTGGAGGAACTCCTGTCTTAAGTGGCAGGAGGTAGGGCCAGAGACTTAGGCGGGAGCCAGATTTGGGGAGTCCTCATACATGATCCTGAGGACAAAGGGAAAACTGTGTGTGTGTGTGTGTGTGTGTGCGCGCGCGCACGATTGTAATTCTTTTAAAGCAGTGGAGGGACATGATCAGATTTGAGTTTGAAGATTTCTTGGGCTGCATTGTGAAGACAGAGGTGAAGGGCCGCTGGGAAACCAGCTTTGCCGGATTCCACAGGGAAGACAGTGGTGTCTCGGATGAAGGTGTTGGAGGAGGCTAATGGAGAGGGGAAGGGAGACTGTTTGCAGGAGTTGACGGCCTTGGTTCCACCAGATGAAGGTGGGGGCTGGAGAGGGAGAGGCAGATTCAAGGGTGAATTCTGACATTTGCCTTCAAGCAGCCATCGACATAGAAGGAAAACCTGAAGCCCAGCAGACTTGCAGGTGGAAGATAAGTATAAGTGAGGGAAACATTACAATGATTTCTTAAGTAATATTGCGGGGTTTTTTTTTGAGCATTGAGAGCTTTGTTAAGTAATAGTGCCGATTTCAGACCTCTGACTTGCGAGTGTTCTGGGAGTATAAGACAGGTGGTCAGTTCTTGTCCCCAAGAGCTTAGTGACGTGGAGTTACTGCAAGTGTCACGTGTTAACATAAGCAGTTTTATCCTGTTTCTTCACACTTGGTTTACTTCGCATCTCTACTAGTGGGGTACCTACCGTAAATGGATTCATCCCCAAGTTTTATACCATTTAATGGCTTTTGATAATGGATGTAAAATGTCAGTCCATGCACAACCCCGAATGAAGGCATGTACCTGGTGTGGTTTCCATCCCAAGTTGAGCTCTGTTACCTGCGTTATATAACCATGGGTATGCGATTCCCCAGGAGGTATTCTCACAAGGTTTCTTGAGTCATTTCAAGAAGTTCTTTACGAGAAACACTGCATTTTTTTTTTTTCGGGAAGTAAATGATGGCATTTGTGCCATTGTAAATCATGATGGATTTCCATATTCTCAGCCATCAAGAACCTTTTTTTCTCTCTTAGAAAGGAAAATTAAGGTTGCTGTACCATGGGATCACTTTCATTATCTTTAGCATACAAATGATCTTTTAAAAAGATTTTCATCTTCTACATATGTACAGCATCAATGATATAATTTACATTGCATCCTTCATATTAACACTCTGATCCATCATTGCTAACAAAGCAGGGGCTTTGTGTGAGGGGCTGTCCGACAAATGTTTTAGCTTGTGAGAAGAAAATTGTTAGCATTTGAATAGAGAATGGTACAGGAAGGATTAATAGCCTACTTTGATGGATTAGAATGTAGGGAAATTGCTCAATATTAATATGAAAATGTTTGTGAATTGGTTGCAAGGTGCTGTCAATGGAAAAGGATTATGTCTCCAAGGCCTTATCAGTTGAGACTTGACTCTTAGGAAAGACTTTCACACAAAAGACTGATGAGGGGTGTGGAAATCGGCTGGATCCTGGAGCTGGGACAAAAACCCACCATTCAGCCATGGGAGTCTTCCTGGCACTCTGGGTGCCCTTTCCGTAACATTGTACATCTTCATATTAACATATCTGAGTATGGATTTAGAGTGGAAGAGGAAGGAAACTGTGGATGATGAGTTATTATTTCTATAATTTAGCCTTTCCGTCTTTGAAAACCCAATCAGAAGCAAGTAGGCCATTGTGACATAAATAATCGCACTCCCTTTAACTGAAATATTTGCCTCTGTTCAATGGTTTTCATGCTGGTAATTTGCAACGATGGTTGACAATTCAAAAAACATGATATGAAAAAGATTAACACCGGTGTCAACGAACTCCCATCAGAGCAAGCCTAATTTTAGAAAGATGCCTGAGAGGTTTTGGGAGGAGTATTAAAAAGTTATACTTGCAAAATTTCACTCTGGTGCTTTAAAAAAATATCTTCAGCATTCATTTACCTTTCAAAATAGATTTCCTAATGAGTGTTCAAATTCTTAACAAAATGGAGACTGAGAAATCTGTGCTGTTTTCACAAAAACCTGAAACAATAGCGGGCTCTCTTCGCGCCTCTGCTGAGGTCCCCAGAAACCATGGGCCGCCTTATCCTGCACCAGGGCGGTAATGCTGACATTCATTCTCACTGACTGTCACCGGAATAGAAATGACAGGCGGGGCAGCAGGAAACACTGCTCTTAAAATCAAGCCACTGTCTCTTCCAAGGATGGAGGAGTGCTCGGTAGGCTTCTCAGAATATGTGTGTCCTATTTAAATTCCATATTTAATGCTGGAGCACGCGTTCTCAACCTCGGCACTACTGACATTTGGGGTGGAAGAATTCTTTGTTGTGAGATTGTCCTGCACCGCCGTGGAGTTGTTTAGCAGCAGCTCTGACCTCTACCCACTAGATGCCAGCAGTACCCACCTCCCCCAGTTGCGATGACCAAAAATGTCTCCAGATACTGCCAGGGTCCCCCAAGGAACAAAATTCACCCCCCCTTGATAACAGCCCGGCTAGAGAAATGAAAGGTAATCACGACTTATGTAGGAATATTACTGTCCAGACGAAAAAACACGTATAGTGTTAAATTATTTTCTTCCTTAAAAGGTAGATCCCATGGTTTTTATTTACACTTTGTTTTACAGTAATAGTACTGTCATCTATTGAATGCTAGCTGTTTCCCCAGCATCATTATGTAGACCTCAGAGAAACCTGATTGATTGGCTAAAATGATTCCCATTTAACAGATGGGGAAACTGAGACTTGCAGATGTGAAACCACTTGCCCGAGTCCGTCCGCTAATCTGGCACGAGTGGGACCCGGGTCCAGGTGGCCGTGACTGCGGCGCCCTCACCACTTCTGAGTGTTCACCACAAATACCCGCATGGCTCCCCTACCGCCTCCTGGGTCCCATCCATCTCAGCTTCCAGTCATAGCCCCTAAAAGGAGCTCTGAGACTCCGCCTCCTTCCCCGGCTGCAGACTGGTCACCACGCCTTGGCAGTGGGCAGGGAGCCTGGCGGGTGGAGTGCATGGTAAACTCCAGGGTCCTGTTCAAAAGTGAAGCATTGTTCCCCTCTCCAGGACGCCTGCGCCTCTCCTGCTGTGTTGAACTGATAGCCCTGCTGCTGGAGCTACTCCCGCAAGAGGCAGAAGCCTGAAATAACAATGCTGGCAATTTTCTAGAAGCCCAAGGACTCCAGCAATACTTCCTCTTTCCCCATCGTCTCTATAGGTGAGATGCCCTAAAACAGTGGCATCACGTTATCCTGGCCTGCTACCCAGTGGTTTTAAGTCACAAACACCCCCGCATCTCTACCTCCACTCGGCCTCCACAAAGTAAATGCACGTCTGCATAAATATGCAAGTTTGCACAGATTCTCAGGGCACTCACAGAACCTACCAAGACCTCCCTCCGGAGACCCCAGATTAAGTGCCCATTTCCACACCCATCTGTGACCTCACCAAGAATTTTGGCATAACTCAGAAAAGCACCTTCTTTGTTCATAAAAAAAAGAAGCCCCTTTTGGACATACTGGGATCTAATTTGTGAAAATGAGCAGTTACAGTAAGGGCGGCATCCAGGAGAGCAAGTGACATCTTCCGGGCCTGGCAATCCGCATTTAAGAAAGCTGACAGTTTGCATGGCAGGCCTGTGGCAGCCGTGTCCCCCGCGTGCCCCTGGGATTGGCAGCTTCATTATTGCTGTTGTCACTATTTGTGGAGTGATGACCCCGTGTGCCAGCCAGGCCTTTCCCAGGTAGAGATGTTCATTGTAACCTATTAATTCCCAGGCGAAGACAGAGCCGAGATAGAGGGCTGACGGGTCTTAATCCCGCGCTGCATTTTCTGCTTTAATCCTCCCTGTTTGGGGCTGCGGACTCTGGCCTCTGCCTGTCTGTTGTCATCTTGGCCCAAGTTCCCCCTCTTTCCTTTTTCAAATAAAAGCTTTCCCCTGAAGTGATACCTGTTCCTAGTCCTAAAGAATTTAAGAAGCCTCCCTCTTGCCTCTTCCATTCCCTATCACCCACCCCAACCCCACTCTCTGGAAGTGGCTTTCATTGCTTTCTGAGGGATCTTTGGGCACTTGTTGCTTTGTTACTAAATAACATGTTTGTATGGCCTTTTCTTTATTTTTAAACCTAGATATGGTCTGTTCACTTCCTGCTGCAGACTCTGAGGCTCCCGCTGGTGGCCATCTCCCACCAGTGCCCCCAGCACACACACGCCTCGCAGCTCACAGGCCTACTTCGTGCCATCTTCCTCCCTGTACAGTCGTGTCACAGTTTGTATTTAATTCAGTATTCAGCATTTACCGTGTGCAGATCACGTCTCTGTTACCCACCGCAGAGCCGTTGATGGTACCATGATTACATTTCCTTCTTGGATGCCTTTTGTTTTCCCTGGAGTTGCTAATAGCCTTGTTTTCTGTGTAGCTCTCAGTTCACCTACCCTCAGGCTCCTATCAAAACTGAATCTCCTCCCAGCATTTTACAACACATCTCTTGTTTGATCAGTTTGGGATTCTGTCAGGAGACATCCCTTCTGGACTTGGCACCACCCCATTCCCCGCTGACTGTCCTCTAGAACTGGCTTCCTTGTGTATTTCCTCAGAACCATCCCCTAAAGGGTTCCCTTTAGTCTCTTTGTGAGGTGGGATCTCTGTTTCCTGGAGCCATGTCCCTATCTTTTGGTGGGTATTATCTCGTGACTTCTGACCGGTGAGTTTGTGTGATACACATTCTTCGAGATTGATAATGCCTTTTTCCCTATCTCTCCAATAAATGTCAAGGCTGTAGGTGACTCTTCTTCAGAACGTCATAAAAATCTCTTGAAGTTTTCCCTATCTTATTGCTCCCTGGGTATCAACATGTGTTTGAAGTCAATGACTTTTTCAGGCCCTCGGGGGCACTGAATATACCCTTGTAATCTATTTCTCACTGACATCTCAGCATTACTAACAACCTACAGCCCTTTAGTGTTCAGCGAGCACTGTCAGTCACATCTCATTATGGGAGGCAGGTAGACATCATGAATCGCATGTGTGAGGAAGTTGAAGCTGACTCAGATCCACATGGTTCAGACATGTGGCCCAGGACATAGGGTTCTGGCTCCCAGTGAGGGCCAGAGGGCACTAGAGATCGGCAAAGAAGTATGTGCTTGTGATACCAGAGAAAGGGACACACCATGACAGTTTCAGTTTTTGACGAGCTTAGCCAGAATTTTGCCTTACGAAATTCTTTCAGGGAACTAGTTTTATATCAGAATATGAGTTTTGTACAGTTTTGCATTTTATAGTTTTATAAGTTTTGGGACTCTATGATAAGTCAAGGCAGCGCCATATTTCCTTGCTTTAGAATCTTGAAAGGTCTTAATCAGGTGTGTTTCAAGTTAGGTGATCTGTTCCACCTCCCAATGTTCCACCCACCTACTCTACCTTGATCAAATGGAGTTAATTTTCATAGCGATACTTCTGTTTGGTCCATCCCAGGAATGTAACTTTTAGACATTGGCCAAAAATTCCTCCAAGACTGTTGTATTGACTGAACTCTCAGTTGGAAAGGAAAGAAAGGGGTTTTATATCCAAATCACCAGGGGAGAATTTGCCACCTATACTGTCTCTGACATTTTCTCCTGGTCCTATTCCTTCCACTATGTCAGGGAGCCAGTGTCCCTGATGCTGGTGGATGAGAAAAGAAAAATCAAAGCAGTTGCATTCCACGGACTTATCAGAGCCTATGAACCATTTTTGGTCTCTGGGCAGAGGAAATAGCAAGTGCAAAGGTCCTGTGGCCTTGAGGCCCCCATTCCCCCAATGCTCCACTTTCCCAGGTAACAGCTGGCTAATTTTTAAAAGTAATCCCTGATGAAGCATTCTGGATTAACATGGTATAAAGATAGCTTGAAATTGTGTTCTGGAGACTATGCCTTAATCCAAAGAGGGAAAAGAAGTAGTGGAATTTCTGATCTTGGCAGGCAGGGGACTTCTGTATTTTTCAATCATGGAAAACAGCCCACCTGGAGAAGCAACACAGTACAGAGGAAATAGTGAAGGATTTGAGATAAGGAGGCCCAGCTCATAACCCCTGCTCTGTCCTATCATGACTGTGTGATTGGAGTCACTCCTCACTCTAAATTGAGATAAAATAAAACATGTCATACCTTAACCTGTACCTCAAAGGCAGAGAGTATTGCAAAGTGGTTTGTAATGAGACACAGTGTGTGAAAGACCTTTGCATACCATAAACGTTAAATGCATGTTAGTTTTTTTACCAAGTTAATTTCATTTCTTAACATCTTAATGCCAAGATATAGTACTGTCACATACAAGAAGGCACATTTCTGTAACTCATTTTTTCATACCTGCGGAAAAACCGATTTCTCTCCTTAGACGCAGCCTGCATAAAATTAAATGTGTGTAAGTGCATACATCAGTGAGGGTTTGGGGTTGAAAACATAGAGGTGAACTCTGTTATCTTAAGCAGAAAGGGGAATTTATTCAAAGTTTATCAGAGTGCATAAAATTGATATTCAAAATAGTAACTCATAGGACCTGCCACAGCCCAATCCGAAGGGAGCTGGAGCAGGATGCTGGTGACCTCCTGCTGTTCTGGGAGTTAATTCTTGGGTTCCTGACGACAGGGAAAGCTGAGCAGGTTCCCAGGGAGGGGCCTCAGCCAGGGGAGCTTGGAGTAGGGGCTATGTACTGATGGGCGCAGATGTACTTCCACATGCTAATTGTTGGCATGGGCTGACTAATGCAGACCCCTGAATATCAGGCCCCCCTGGGGACAGACCAAGAACACCAGGTAGGAGAAAGTTTCAGAATCCCAGACAGTGGGGATGACACCCCCACCATCTGTTGTGAGACTTTATTTTGGAAGCCACTGCGGTTGATTCTGGCCACGGCTGAGGGTGAGCTTCTAACGGTCCCTTCATCATGGTGGCCTTCACTCAGAACGCCACGTCCTGTGTGGGAATATCAGGCTGGCCGAGACTAGACATGCACCCTGCCTGCCGTGGAGTGGGGAGAGTGTGGTGTGAGGCCAGGGCTGCTTCCTACCACAGCACAAACGATGGGGATTCCTTCCAAGGATAAAAGGGCTTTGGATGCTGGGTAGCCAGCGTCCTCTAGGATGAAGGTTTAATCTTCAGACAAAGATGCTGTCTGTAAGTTGGCCTGCATCTGCTTCTTCTCCTCTCCCTCATCTAGAGAGTAACTCTGTAAACAAGTCATCGTCATCATCACAAAAGACCTTAAGAAAACCATAAGGTGATCAGCAATGTGTTGCATAGCTCAGGGTCACCTTGGAGTTTCATCTTGACTGCGATGCTTTTCTTCTCATTAAAATATTTGACAAGAATTCTTTGCATGGATGAGCAGCTCCAAGCACCCCAGCCCCTCACTGTTCTCACAAAGATGTTGTACTGTCATAGTAAATAATTGTGCTGCCAGCTGAAAATCAATATCTATGTTATACACACATTAACACAGAAACCTAGCACAATGCTGGAAGATACTGCATGATTTCTTGATGAAATAACAGATAGTGCAAGTTACTTGTGAGTGGCCTAAAAAGCAGGGTTTCCATCTTTATTCATTTCTAGATCCCTGCTGCACTTGACAAAGAGCTTTGATCGTAGCTGTTGGTTAAAATGCTTATTGAATTGCACAGCAGTGTTAGAATTGCATGAATATGCACATGTTGTAAATCTAAGAAGTTGTATATAGGAGAAGGTCAAGTGTAGTGGTTAGTGTTACAGATAAGGTGACCGGCTGTCCTGGTTTGCCCAAGACGAGGCAATGCCCAAGACACAGGCCTTCCAGAGCTAAAACCAGGAAAGCCACAGGCTGGATTTGAATCCTGGTTCTACAACTTCTCAACTGTGTGACTTAGCTTTCTATTTGTAAAATGTAAATAATGGCACATTTATTATTGGTCTTTGGAAATCAATACGCTAATATGCGTAAAGTATTCAGCACTATCTGGCATCACGGTATGTGCTCGTTAAATGATTATATAATAATAAAGCCTGACTATAACGTTTCCTACCACAGCCCAAAAGATGTTTCTATGAATATCCTCCCTGGCATTTATAAGTCTTTTTAAAATATTGTACATAGAAAAGTTTAAACAGTAGACAATTTGTTGGAAAACAATGTTATTTTGAAACAGTACAAACCAGCCTTTGCTGACATTGGCAAATAACATGTCCAATTGGAAATCCTTTTGTATAATCACAATATGTTTCAATGTGACATGGACCAAAAAGATTTGTAGGTATGGGGAAAAGTATCTTGAGATGAGTGATGTGATTCCACTTTTCAGGTGGCTGTTGTACTACTTACTATTTGACTCCCCCCTACACACACACACACACACACACACACACACACACATCAAAATGCCAGTTGTTATTGTACTAGGAACTTGAGGATTTCCCAAAATTATTCAGGGGGTAAAAAAAAGGAAGGAAGGGGGAACAGGAAAAGCCTCTTTTACCTAAATAAATACCATTGAAATGTCACTGCATCTCTCGTCTCTGATTTTCCCCTCTCTCTGGTGGAAATGTTCCTTTTCCCCAATTTCATGGACAAACTTAAATCAATATGTAAATATTTTGCCATCACTAGGACCTGATTGCTTCATCTAAGTATTCTGAAGTCTTTGGTCTCCGTGTGAAAGAACACAGAGGCCTTATCGTCTTACATTGAATCCAGGGCATGTGCTGAAAGCTAAGCCATGAAGGAATAATCGTGGTCTGTGAAGGAGACTTGCCAGCTCCCCAGGGCCAGTGCGCCCATTTGCTGTTAACCTGGCCTTGCTTTTAATTGGGCTTTGGTGCCGTGAGCTCAGACCATTGGGATGTAAAGAAGAAATGGTCAATGATCTGGGTGTTTTGTCTGTGCTGTCACATATGTGGGCGTTGGAGAATGTCTGTGTGGCTGACACAGGACTTTCTGTTATACAGGTCTGACTCCTTCTTCTTTCTCTTTAGACTGTAAGATACACTGGGAGTGAGGTACACTTCGAATTGTAAGGTACTTGTAGTGTTTTCTTCTGCTGTTTAGAAGGAAGAAGCCAAGCAAAAACAGCACGTTAATATGAAAGTTTAGTTCATTTTAAAAGCTAGTTCTTTACACACGACCTGGGGTCAGTAAGCTTTGCCTATGTTGGTGTAAAGTATAGGACATATCACACTGGGGGTAAGTGAGAGGATTTTAGGGGGGACGTTAAATAACAGGCCGCCATAGTAATAATCACTCCCTTTTCTATTCTCTTTAATCCCTCTACCTACATCTGGAAAAAAGGCTCAGCGGGGCGCTAGGATGTCTCTTCCTACCTCTCCAGCACTTGCAAAGTGGCCTCTTTAGCAAAGACCAGTGGCCTAAGGTTCAGAGTCTTACCTTGCATTTAATAACATTGCTTTGCTTGCTTTTTTTTTAAGTTTCCATGTTTGCTTTCTTTTCCATGTATTGCACTGCATAAAGATTTTCTTTTCTGTAAAAGTATGCCTATTTAAAGAAAGCTATGAAGTACTTGTAGTAAGGTAAGAGTGCAGATATGTCAAAAATCATGAAGGTTTTAGGAACTACTAATTCCTACACTGTAAATGAGCAGTGTAATTTCTTTCATTAATCCATTTACCTGCCATCTACCTATTCTTTGATGCACCCCCATCCACCTCTCTATCCATCCACCCATCCTTCTATCATCCATCCATCCATCTATCCATCCATTCACCTATCTACCCATTTACCCATCCTTCTATCATCCATCAGTCCTTCCTTCCATCCACCCACCCACCCACCATCCTTCTATCATCCAATAGCTATTTACTGAGTATCTCCTACGTTGTATTGAACTTTTTGGGTAGGGGGCAAAGTACTTGGCCTTAAGGAGTGATAGGGGAGATAGCAAACAAATAAACAAACGTAGTAGTGAAAGAAGATAAATACGAAAGATGGCCTATAGAATTTCATTTATCTAATATAGAATTTCATTTAAATACAGTGGTTTATTTTGTTTGTTTGTTTGTGGTTTTAAGGCCAAGATACTCTATAGGAATAGAAGTCAGAATAGTGGTTCCACTGGAAGGGAGGCCAAGGTTCTGGCCATGTTCCATTTGCTTCAGGTCTTGGTTACACCAATGGGTTCATTTTGTGAAAATTCATCTAACTGTACAATATGATTTGTGTGTATTTCTGTATAAATGGTATATATACACTTCAATAAAAAGTTTTTAAAAAGAGCAAACGGTAGCAAAATAAACATTGGGAGGAATTTATTAGCCTTAACCGATGATGCTAGCTGGAAGCCTCAATGCATCCCAAAAGATTTTAGACAAACTGCGAATGAGACCCCTTAAAGGCTTCTCAGAGACTGGGCATACCGAGCATTTAGATAGGCCTCTTTCTCTTCTGAATGGTCTCCACGGATCACCCATTCCAAACATGCAGTTGCTTGAACTATCTGCAAGTCTAACTAGCACTCTGTCCCATACTTCTAACTAGGTGTTCAGCACAGGGGACCTTTTCTTTTCATTCTGCAAAGACAGCCCACACATCCCCAAGGACAAAGTGAGGTTCCTAGGAGATTGCATACAATTTTCTTAAAAGAACCTGTCATACAATCTACCTTCCATCAGGCCCCACCTCTCTGGGACTGCAATCCATTCACAGCTGATAATCACCAGAGACGCTCTTAATCTACTTGCTTGGCTTATCTTTTAGGCTCCATCAGCCAGTTCTTATGATCCGATGACATAAGATGTGCTCACCTAGCTAAGTTCCAATACCACCAGCTCCCCATGTTAACATGGGATTATCAGGCTGAAATCAGAAGCCATTTAAATCTTCAGCAAGCTCTCATTATGGCTGTTGATTCAGGAAACCATGCTTTGCCAGAGACCAGTGGTATTCCTGACATATGTTGCGCTTGAGTGGAAGAGACTTCTTCAGAGGAGCAGTTTACAATAGCAAATGAGGCTGGAACATTAAGAATCTGTAAATCTCTTGGTCCTGTTTCTTTGGAAGGCCCCAAAGAGAAAATGCTCCAAAAGTGCATCTTTTGGGTAAAACCATGGCCATCCTCTCAGAGTGTTTGCTCTGGGAGTATGCCCCGGCAAGTTTTACAGTGTACTTTCTTCTTCAACCGGTGAACTGAAATGTAATAGCATCATAACAATCACAACAAGAGCTATTCTATTTTCAACTCATTAGCCACCCTCATCCTGGCACACAGTAAATCACATCAGGTCTCCCCTACTCTCAGAACGTGCCAGTGTCTCCCATTTCCCTCTGAGAAAATCCAGTGTCTTCTCAGGGCTCCCAGACCCTTCCTGAAGCGGCCCTCTCTTGCCGCTGACCTCTCTTCCCACCATTCTTGCCCTCCCTTGTTCCCACCAGACACATCGGTCACCTGGGTGCATCTCAGAAGCGCTAGCAGGATGGTATTCTCCCACCGTAGGGTTCTGCGTTGCCTGGCCCTCCTGATTGGAACTCCCTCTTCCTCCATAGCCTATGGGTTAACTCACTAAAACCCTCCATATCTTGGCTTTCATGTCACCACTTTAAAGAGTTCAATCCCGAATATCCTGTTCCCTGCTACGGCTGCTCTTCCAGTCCCTTTTACCCAGACCTACTTTCTTTTTTTCCATACCGTTTTTGTTACTGGCACCGGAGTCCTTGCTCCTCTCAGGAGAGAAATCAAGAGAGTGAGTGAAATAGCTTTGTAGAGAGAAAGGTTTTATTAAAGCGAAAGCTTGGTGCATGGAGGGAGCTTGCTCCCAAAGAGAATGGATGTGACTCCCTGAAGTCTATGGGCATAGCGTTGTTTTATGGACCCTTGGGGTTTCATCAAGGGGAGGAATAATCATGCATTTTCCTGGAATGGGGCAGGGAGTTCCAAGAATTAGGTTGGCACCCACTTTTTGGTCTTCTATGGGCCGCTTAGTATCTGTCATGGCACCGGCGGGTGTGTTATTTAGTATGGTAATGAGGACAGGTCACCCAGAGGGCAACTCCTCTAACTGGTGCCCAGGTGCAGTTTGGGGGACCTTTCCTAAATTTGATTACAACACTTCTGCAGTTACTACTCCAACCATTCTTGTTTCTTATTGGTGGAAACTATAACTCATGGTTGCTTCCCCAGTCACAGGTTTTGGTTGCGTGACTACTGACCACTTTTTCACCAGCCTTCCATATTATTGTCTTGTTATTTTATGTATCGTTTATTATCTCTTTCTGCACTAGAATATTAGCTCCCCAAGGTCAGGAGTTTTGTTGTCATTCTGTTTTCTTCACCAGTGTATCCCGCGTACTTACTATAGAGTTTGGCCTTAGTAGGTATTCAACAAATCAATGTTGAATGTTCAATGGCTAAAACTGGTGCTTGGTGTGTGCTCCTATCATGCTGAACACATTACATGTACACATATAATACTTAGCGACCTATAGGAAACATAATATTATTAAGCACATTTACAAATGAAGAAATTGAAGCAGGCAGAGGTGGATAACCTGCCCAGGGTCACACAGCTAGTAAATAATGCAGCCAGAATTAAAACCCAAGCACTTGGTCCTAAAACACTAGCTCTTAACCACACCAACTGAATTGAAACAAGCAAGGCCGAGAAAGGATAGCACTAGCAATACAGTTTTGCTATGGAAGACATCAGCTTACAGCTCCTACGTTCACTCTTTTCCTGGTAATTTCACCCCAGTTTTGCTCTAGGGGATCATTCCTTCCTCCACTTCCAGCCTCTGGGCCTCCCCTGCTAATCAGACAGCAAACAGGAGAAAGCCAATCAGGACATGGTATCTCTCTGGGCCTCGGTGATTGGCTCAGGGATGGTCACGTGACCTGATCAGAGCTGACAATCACGGGACAAGACGGCTTCACTTCTCCTGTAG
Organism: Rhinolophus hipposideros; assembly: GCF_964194185.1. Lineage (NCBI taxonomy): Eukaryota > Metazoa > Chordata > Mammalia > Chiroptera > Rhinolophidae > Rhinolophus > Rhinolophus hipposideros. The sequence continues at coordinate 8,164,246 of NC_138067.1, read as the reverse complement.
GACACGGAGGCTGGGAAGCTGTTGGCACCATCCCGGGAGCTTGCAGGGGTGAGCTTTGCCCAGGAGGAGTGCCAACACCAGGGCAGTAGTGTCAGCGAACCCTGGGAGATGTCCTGGGGCTGCCCACCGGGTTGTCTGAGGCATTGAGGTGCTGTCTCTGCTCCAGCATCCTCTGTGGGTAACCGTGTCTCGCTGTGCTTGTTTAATGAGTGGGAGAACACATCCCACCTTCCTTTGCTTCTCTTTCATTCCTTGTTTTCTTTTGTTTCTTTCATTTCATTCATTCATTCATTCATTCATTTCCCTCTTTCTCTCTCTTTCCTTCCTTTCTTCTTTTCTTCTTTCCTCCTTCCCTCCCTCCTTTTCCTAATATTAACTGAGTGATTATTATATGCTAGAGAGTATCCTACATATAAATATATTATCCCATTTTATTTTTGCACCATATTAGGTAGAAATGTTTAATATTCCCATTCTATAGATGAAGACGAAGGCTAAGAAATTTGCCCAAGGTCACTCAGTTGGTAAGTGACAGACCCAGGTTTCAAACCCAGGTAGTCTGACTCCAGCGAATGCACTCTTAATCACTGGTCTACACGGTGTCCCTTGTGGAACACCGGGTTATGTGTTGGACAGGCCAAAGTTGAGAGAAGAAGAAAGAATGGATACAAAATCAACTAGGGTGACTGCAGGTAGCAGTTTAAGGGGGAGACTAGCACAGCAATCAAGAACAAAGCTTTGGATTCAGGCCAGTTCTGGTTTGAGTTCTGCCTCTTTCGTGTACTGGCTGTGTGAATTTGGGACATGAATGAACTCCTCTGAGCTCTTGAATTCTCATCTACACTGTACCTGTCTTAAAATGACGTTGCCTGATTTAACTGAGAAAATGGACTCAAAGTGTTACCCCATTATTTGGTAACTAAGCGAAAGGTACTGTGATAATATACACATAGTTACTATTGATATTACTCTTATTATTATGAGTCCTTCTTAGAATCGTTGGTTCCAGCAGCCACCGTCCTATAGTCTGAGCGCAAGCGTGTTTTCTCCCTTGTGACTTTAACCAGCAGCCCCCATCCTAGCTTCACTCTTATATGCTCTGAAAAAAATCCATTTAAACTATGCCAATTGAATTTTGTCAACATTAGGAGGGAAAACATGTGATGTGCTGCCTTCAGGAGGTGGCTGTGTTTAGAGAGATGTTCTCAGAAGTACGGGCATGCCCCACTGAGGGGTGAATTAGTCTGAGTCCTTCCCCAGGTGATGTCAAGCAGACAGTTCTTTCAGAATTAGCAGTCTGGCTGGTAAACCACTGCTATTGTGCCACAGGGCATAAACCTCCGCGAGCAGGGGGGTATTGTACAAATAGGAAGCATCTCCCAGATCTCGGATTAATGCAGCTGTGGAAAATAGCATTTTAATAAGGGATTCTCCAAATGCAGGCACTTTTATTGCAAAGCCTTTCTCTTCTAACCAGAGAGAAACAGTATGTTTTGGCTAGGCATAAACCACGACGAGACGGGAGTATTTTCTAACTACACATGTTTTTTTGCGTCTCAGTTTAATTGCATGTTGTAGATCATTTTTGAGACTCCTTCGGGATGATAGCTCCAAGAGAAATGCTGCTTTCCCACTTGAGCCATCAGAGGTCACGATACCTGTTTTACATCTGGGGGTTTCCAGCTTCCCTCCTTTCTTCCCCACTTCCTATAGCTGTTCAGTCGTATTTATGTTTAGAAAAGAGCATTACGTTTATGCACCAGCACTGACCAGAAGACTATTTGAAGTTAAAGCCCTTTGCCAGTTTCCATTTTCTTCACAGCATTCCTTTCCGCTTCTACTTTTTCTTACAAAAAAAAAAAAAAAATCCTGACTTAAAACTTGATCCGTTTGGAACAGACTGGCCCCAGCTATTTCTTCCTGTGCTCCCTGAAACAGAAGGGCGAGTGAGGCAAGAGGGCCTAGAAGATTCCAGAACGGAGATGCCAAGAGAGGGCAAAGGCCAGGGGAGCCGTCTCCACGGGGGACGTTCAATAACTCTCTTACCCTTTATGCTGTGGGACAGGGGCTCATTTGCTGTATTTGGGGTGACAGCAGCCGGTTTTGTTACAGCATAGCTGGAGTTTGAAATAAGTGCAGCCCTCAGAGGCTGAAAGCAGCATTCGTTATCTTAGCCATGGGAGGGCATGGAAATCGGAGGTGGTTTGGCAACAGCAGCATAAATCCACTGTTGCGAGGGGCCGACCCAGCCAGGGAGGAAGGAGTGCACAGCTTCCCTTTGACGGTGTGATTTCCTGCTTCTCTTTGCAGAGGTTGTCTGGACTCCATGCAGAAGCAAAATCTGCATCAATTACTTGAAAGGAAACCAACCCTATTCCTGAAGGTTTGGCAGCAGAAATATTCATTGTTGAGAAAGGGAAAGAAAAAAAAAAGGCTAATGAACTCCCCTCTATTTTCAAAGGCCTCTTGTGGTGGTGGCTGCTTTTTTTTCTTTTCCAGAGTTCGTAGGAACTCTCATTAGCCCCTCAATAAATGCTACTTTAAGGGCTTGTAACTTTGTCATTAAATCTTCACTCCAAGATGAATTAAGGTTGTAGCCAAGACGTGCCCTCCCCACCCCCAATGAGTTCCTTTACAATTACCAAAAAGGCAGGAAAATAGATTTGTGGGGGATTTTTAGTACTCGTTTATGCGCCTTCCTGTCAAATAGTGATTAATTCAGGGCCACTTAAGTTTTTCTAACTTTCATCCATAATGGGCACGTTGACATTTTTATTTGAATCTCTTTACGCCATCCAAAATAATCTCCTTCAGCAACAGAAACTGCTGGTTAATTGCCAGAGCAGCGGTTACCTCTTCTCAGTCGACAGCCTCTTTCAGGATGGTTTTGAGCTCAGGGCCTGTGGAAAACACGGGCCGGCGACAGCAGCGTGTCAGGTGGATTGATTGAATGGCCCCCTTGTTCCTGACTGGCTGTGTCTACACTCAAATCTGGGCCAAACAAAGCCCTTTGCATCTAAATATAGCATTTTCTTTGGCCCTAGGCCCTCGCTGTCTTGTTTTTCCATTCTTCCACATTCTAAAACAAACACAAGAGAGCCCCATTTTAACATGACTTATTTTTACCCAGATTTGCATATTCCTTGTGGGTCAGACTGTGTCCTGGAAATAGAAGTTCATGCACAATTAATCTGATTTTCTGGTTAATTGAAGGCTAACCAGAAAAATGCTTTGAAAATTCACTCCTACTACAAAGTCCTCCTGAGAATGTGTTCAGACACTTCCATAAAACCAAAAACTGGGACTCGAAAGAGAAATAGGCACCTGCGTGCACAGACCCTTTCCGAGGCAGCAGGCAGCACCACTGGATCCAATCGAGTTACCTGGAGTGTCCATCTTCTGCACAACCCATTCCAGTTTTGAGCAGGTTTTGTTCTTGGGCATTTCATTCTTGGGTTTCCTGCCAGGGAATATTTTTTCTTAATTGTTTCCCTTTTTATTCAGAATTTTTTTTTTTTTTTTTTATTGGGGAAGGGGAACAGGACTTTATTGGGAAACAGTGTGTACTTCCAGGACTTTTTTCCAAGTCAAGTTGTTGTCCTTTCAATCTTAGTTGTGGAGGGCGCAGCTCAACTTCAAGTTGTTGTCCTTTCAGTGTCAGTCGTGGAGGGCGCAGCTCAGCTCCAGGTCCAGTTGCCTTTGCTAGTTGCAGGGGACGCTGCCCACCATCCCTTGCGGGAGTCGAACCAGCAACCTTGTGGTTGAGAGGACACGCTCCAACCAACTGAGCCATCCGGGAGCTCAGCGGCAGCTCAGCTCAAGGTGCCGTGTTCAATTTTAGTTGCAGGGGACGCTGCCCACCATCCCTTGCAGGAGTCGAGGAATGGAACTGGCAACCTTGTGGTTGAGAGCCCACTGGCCCATGTGGGAATCGAACTGGCAGCCTTCGGAGTTAGGAGCATGGAGCTCTAACCACCTGAGCCACCGGGCCGGCCCCCTTAATTGTTTTCTTGATGCTCCAGGGGAGCCACCAGGCCTTCAGGACCCCACGGTGGCTGTTGTCCTGGGTGTCCTGGAGCCTGGGTGTGATGGGGTGATTCTGTTGGAGCCCTGAACCATCTCTAGCCATCACAGACTGTCCAAACTTGTTTTCTTATCATCTGCTCCTCCCCAAGGATGAGTCGAGCTCAACGGTTCTAGACGTGTGGGATCCAGTTAGACGAGGTCCTGTTCATCCGTCTTGTGTTTTAGTGCGTTACAAAGAACGTTGGCACAACTTGAGGCAAAAAAAGAAAAAGGAAGGAAAGAAAACCAACTGATTTAAAATGATTTTTCTACTTGTTTCGATTGTAAAAGTAATGTGTGTTCTAAGAAATTCAAACAATACAGAAAAGTAAAAGATGGAAAGTGAAAAAGTTCTCCAACGTCCTACAGAAATAAATATTTTACAATCAAAAGAAAAGGTAGCTTTGGGCCCACGCCGTGTGGAGGTGGTGTGGCCCTGAATCCAGATGTGATTCCAGGTCAGGCTTCTTCGGTTTAGGTCTTCAACCCCCACCCCACCTGCTTCCTCTGTCTTCAAAGCATTGATAGAAACTCCAGGAAGGCCCAGATGAGGACAGTGCTATGTAGGGACATGTAAGGGTCATGACAGCCATACACTCCTCTGGGCCCCAGAGTTCTGTCTTCGGGTTGAGTTGGACACGTTTGTACTGTGTTCATTTAGCCCAAGGTAAGGAGTTACACAGCACACGTGTGGTCAACCATTGGTCCTCTTCACTGCCAGCCTAGATGTGGCCTTGAATCCTTCTCGAACCAGGGGTCTGTGAACCCACCACTGGGCAACTGGAATGAGCAATAGACAGGCGCCCACTTGCCTTACTTTTTTGCTCTAGTTCTGGAAATTTTACAACTGTGTTTGCTCTCAAGTTGCCATTGAACTTCTGTTCTCATTGCCTCTTTATGAAGAGCCCTGAGCATAAGATTTATTTTAAAATGAAGCATCTGGAAAATTTTTCTAACTGTATGTTTGAGTGAAATGAAGCTTTGACATCGGTCATCATTCCCCTTTCACCCTTGATGCCAGGAGGCTCTTGAGTCAGATAGATCCCAGAGTTCAGTGGTTCCAAACATAATGAGCCTTATGATTGCCTTATTGGCAACCTCCTTTTTTCTTGTCTAGAGTTTTTGTTTCTATCATATGTTTTGGGTTGTGAATTTCCTCATATCAGAGGCAAAGGCATAAATAAATAAATAAATAAATACACAAATTAAAAAATTCACGCATCCAATCAAATGTCTTATGAACACAGGCCTCAGTCTGAGAGCTTGTTTGGCTTTCCTTCATGCTTAAAAACATATTCATGCCTTTGCACTCTATCTAAGAAGAAAGGGTAGCTGCCAGAACAATGTAATTGGAGCTGGGAAGAGGAAATAAAACTAGGTTGATGGCCTGGATTTGGCGGTCTTTATTTTCAGCCTTTTGAGAATGTTGCCGTGGTCCATTTTACAGATAAGCGAGGGCAGACGCAAGGAAGGACTCTGCTCCTGGGTGAGTGGCGTATCATTCTCGAATCCTGCTTTCAGGCCACCTTAGCTTGTAATCTTGTGCGACCTTTTCCATTTCTTCTCCACTCCCTGGTCATTCCAAATGCTGCTGGGGAGTGCACTTAATTTCTATTTTGTTTAGCGATCAGAATCACTACAACTTTCAAAAAGCATGAAGTCTCTAAATGAAGGAATTCGTAAGGTACTTAGCTTCCCAACCCCCAATATGGAGAAACCATCTGAATACACAAAATTAGAAAAACATACACAGAATGGTTGTTTAAAATTCACAGCTGTCAACATCAAGTATTTGGTGTGAGGGAAAGAATGTAGAAACAGCGGGTTAACAAAATAGCTGCAGATGGATGGTTCGCGGCTAGGACTAGGCTGGCATTGTCTGCGCCCTTTGCAGAGGCTCATTTGCATTCCAGGACAAAGGCTCCCTGTTGGAGACCCTTTCTCTCCATCCTCCTCCTCAAAAAGGCGCCTCGCCGCCATCAGTAGTGAAGATAGTCTGCGTCCATCCGCCCATCAGAAACCTACAGGAACGAACACAAATCTGTTATTTTAACACAACGTGGGCACAAAGTGGTGTTTTCACTCCGAATAAAGCCTGGGGAAGCTGAAGAATGGGGCCTTTTATTGGCAGGAGATACTCAAAGGAAGCGGGATTGAACTGTAGGCCGGCGTTTATGAATAAAGTTGTTAGAGAATTTGCAGCCTGTGGTCTGGGAGCTCCACTGTAAGTTTCCCCACTGTCAGCTTGGAGCACTTCGCATCAGAATGCATAATTGCATCTGTTAATGACATTTTTTGAGCTGACTTCTCCGTAGAATAAATTCATTTGCCCCCCACTTTTCATACTGCCTGGGAGAGAAGACACTTTTTTTTTTCAATTTAACAGACATGACTGACAATAGAAAAATGTAGATCCCCCCCCATTATGACTGTGTATTTGAGTCCAGGGTCCGCGCACATGTGTTTGCTGATGATGATCCCGCGGCCCATTAACAATTGCATTCATCCCACAGATCCTGAAAGGCCTTGTCTTATGACTCTTGCAAAAAGTAGCTGGAAAGTGGCACAAAGAAATGTTTAAAAATCTACTGAGCCTAAGGACATTTTAAGCACCATGTCTAAAGTGACATGCCAGGGTGGAAATGGCATGTCAGTAGTAAAGCCAGCCTCTGAGCCCGGGCAACCTCTAAGGCCAGCCTTCTGAGCTCGGTGGCTCCAACTCTCCGGCCACTTTTTAAAGGGGTTGAGCTGGAAATTCTTCCATCTTTTACCACCATCTTTGAACCAGGAGACCTTTGAGCTTCACGTTTGGTATTGCCCAGCTGTTCCACCCTTTGCCTAAGGTTGCAAAGACGGTTAGTAATATAACTGGGACCAGCAGCTTGACCTATCTGGCACTAGGGGAGGGAGCCTGGGGTATCTGTCCCCTTTCAGCTTTCTCCATTCTCCCTTCCTCCCTCTCCCCCCACCTCCCTCCTTCCTTTCCCCCAGAAGAAAGGATGAGAGTCCACCTTTCCCATGTGAGTGAGGGAATAACACAGGAAACGTGACTAAGTTGAGAAACCCAGAGGACACTGATTCCTGAGGCCATGGCATGAGGCGCCATGAGTCTGGCGCGGTGACTGTCCAGCCCTGCGCCAGAGAGTCGCCCCATGATGTAACGGAGGGCCTTGACACGGGCTCTTTAAATCAGGGGCTCCTTTAGGGGCTCCCCACTGCCATTGTTTCTAATGGCCTTAATCCCAGGCCTGCAGGGCAACTTAAATAATTTTTCTGTTTTAACCACCAAAGAAACCTTTATGTTTAAGTGGAAGAGAGAGAAAAAGTAAATCTTTCAGAGTACACATAATCTTCTCTTGATCTGGTCTCCCTGGGCCCCTGGCTTGCAAAGCTAATCCTTCAGGATGGTTCCAAGAAGACAAGTGTGAGAACGTGAATCTCCCTCCGTTTTGGGAGAGCAGGCTAAGGGCGGGGTTGGGGCTTCCCTGCAGCATCTTCAGAACTCGCAGCCTCTGCTCGCCTCTGACAGCTGGTAGAGGCACCTGCGTGCGGGCTGAGCAGTGGCAGTCTGGCCTCTGCCTGCACCGTGGGCCTTGGTATCTGTGGTCATATATCTGCATCCAAACGATAGGTCAGATGAGCTCATGGGGGTGAAAGAGCTTTGTAAACTAGAAAGCGCTGGACAGTGTCAGTCTAATTCCATCATTAGCCAATAGTATAGTCCACCTCTTGCCAAGGAGATATTAAAATTTTTTTTTTGGTCTGAGTTTGCTTGTTTCTTTTTTTAATTGTTAAATACTATTTATTGAGAGCCTACCACTCACCAGGCACTTTAAAAACATAAGTCAGATCATGTTCTTCTACTCGAAATACTTCAAGTTTCCTCCTCATGCACACAAAGCCTTCTCCTGGTCTGCAAGGTCGCCTGTGGCCTGACCCTGCAGCCTCTCCCTCTTCATTTCTCTCCATCACCCCTTTGCCCCTTTGCCTCTTGATGCTCCTCAAATATGTCAGCTTCATTTTCACCTCAAGGCCCTTGTATGTGCTGTTGATAGTACCCCCAAAAAACACTCTTTCATCCACTCGGGTCTCTGTTCAAATGTCACTTCTCAGAGTGGTCATTCTTGACCCCACTCTCTATAATGTTTTCCCCATGCCTGATACTCTTTCTCCTCTTTCCTTGCTTTAAGGTTCTTCATAGCCTTCATCATAATCTGAAATTGTTGGAGATACGTGTGTGTGTGTGTGTGTGTGAGAGAGAGAGAGAGAGAGAGAGAGTTTGTGAGTGTTTATTCCTTGTTTCTCGTACTAGAAGACGTGCTCTATGAGGTGTGTCTTGCCCCTGGCTGTATGCCCATGGTTCCTGGCACATAGTAGGCATTCAGCAAATATTTATGGGATGAATTCAAAGCACTAGGGATGCAAAGATGAAAATACATCAAGGGGTTTAGAGTCCTACCCTTTATCTGTTGGGATTTGTCTTAGAAGGGAAGCAAGGATGATTAATAACTCAACATTTACTTTATGACTTAATATGAAAGACTCAGACACTCAAGTTCTTTTTCATAAGATGGCTTACCCAAGGTTAAGGATCTGGTTTCTAAGGTATCCTTTGAGCCAGGAGTTTTGGTGTGAGAGAAATAAAAACCAGGGTCCAGATAGTCAGCTCAGAGACTTGTAAGGGATAAACACACCCTGGGAGGGCCACCCGCCTCCCATTTCCCCCTCCATGCTTAGGTTGGTCCTACCCTGCCTCTCTTCCACCTTCCTTGATGTGGAATAAATGACAGCCACCTGGAGCCTCCTCTCTGCCTCACTGTTTGCTCAAAGCATGAGTACTTCACCCAAGCTGAGCCAATCGTACTTTTTCAACTCGAGTCCAAGGGAGGCCAGCAGCCTTTAGCCAGGTCAGGGAGGCCAGCAGCCTTTAGCCAGGTAAGCCATGGCCTTATCCTAGGGATTTTCCAACTAAAACAAGAAAGAACAACTGTTTGCCTTTCCAGTTCACAAAGCTGTGAGGATGTGAGAGCAGGAAAAGCCATTAGTGAAAGTTCTAGCTTCATGACAATAGCCACAGGAAGAGAGGTGCAGAGACAAGAGGTAGTGATGGAGATAGAGAGATAAGAGGAGAATGTAGGGGCTGGTTTCACCTCCCGGCCTCCCTTCCCCAGGGTCCTGAGCCACTAAATCCCCCGCTTTCTGCCTAAACGAACTTAAGCTGGGTTTTTTTTTTTTTTTTCGCCAACCAAAAGGGCCCTAATGAGTATATTTTTATTTAAACTACTATTTAAGTATTGTAAAATAAGCACATACATTTTGTTTAAAAATTGAAACACTCCAGGAGATTATCAAATGAAAAGTGGTCTTCTTCCCTGTCCCCCACTCCCTCCCCAGCCTGACCTCCCTCCCCAGTTTCATTCCCTAGAGGGAACCAGCAACCACTTGTTAAACTGATTATCCTTCTTACTGTCATTTGACCAACTTCTGGCAAGCCTTTTGAAAAGCAGCAGAAAATCCTTTGTAATTTTGATTTATCTGATTGTAATATATATTACTCTTGTAGATTTTCAAACAATGGGTTATTCAGCCATTTATTTCAGTCAGCTTTGTCTGCATTAGTAAATGTTTTGACGTTAGCCATTTATTTCAGAGATGAATGATTCATTTGGGTATTTCTCAGCAACATAAAGTAATACTCTGGGTGAGGGTATTGCTGACTTTTTGCCAGAGACCGAGTTACTCCTTTTCACATTCTTTATACTGATCATTGTGCTTTTTGCTCAGAGGAGGCACACAGTGTGTGCCGGAAGGGATGAAAAATTTGATGAAAAGAGGCCCAGAACAGAAGGGGAAAGAATGAAGCTTTATTGAGCGCTTTCAATGTACCATGGACTTGGTATGCTTTCTCTCTTTTAGTTGTCGCTGTAACCAACCCTGAGCAGCTCTATTCCTTATCCCTCCCTCCAGTTGATTCTCCGGTTTTTATTTCATGACGTGGCTGCTCTGTGTCTGTCCAATTAATTCGTTTCGCTTAGGTTGGCCAGTGTTGGTTTCTGTTGCTTGCAACTCGGGAACCCTAATTGACAGAGGAATCCAATGCACCAAAAATAATGTGAGTGGATTGGCCAGGAAGAACAGATATTGCCCCATGTACAAATTAGCAAAATGAAGGTACAGCCCCATTAAGTGCTTTACTTCAGGCCACATAGCTAGGGAGTGGCCAAACGGGAATTAGCTCAGGTCTGTCGAGGTACAAAAATTTGGCCTTTTCCACCACTCTGCAGCCAGGTGCCAAGATTCTGGCATAGAAACAAATTATTTCTAGAGGCCAAAGAAAGCATGACTGAACTTGCAAGGTTCTCCCCCAGAAGTCAGTCTATTTGTTTTGCAGAAGATGGCCTCTTCCCAAAGTCATTTTATCCTTGGAGAATTTTCTAGATCCTTGCTGATGCAATGGCATGTCGTGGACACTTAGAAAACGACATTTAGAAAATCATAGAAGAGAACCTCAAGCACTATTCTCCTATCTGCCTCTCATATCTCCAAATGTTTCATGTGTGTCCCATTCCTCTTCTGCTGCCTTCACCACATAGTTAAAACAAGAGAAAGAGAGGTTTACCATCTATGGTGAACATCGATCATTTGGCTGTTTTGGGTATGATTCTCTATCACACACAATACTGCAAAGCGTTCAAAAGCAGAGGTTCTAGAGCCAGGTTTCCTGAGCGTGAATCCGTCTCTGCTACTTCTTGTGCCACTTTGTGATATGTGATAAATTAGTTACTGTCTCTGTGCCTCTGTTTTCTCATCTGCAAAAATGGGTGTGGTAATAAACGCTCAAGCCTCGGGATGGTTGTGAAGGTTAAAAAGTTAACATATATAAAACACTTAGAAGAGAGCCTGGCACATGGCATTCTTTCTCAATGTCTTATTTTAATTCTTAAACATCTTAAATTAAATTTTAAGGTTTGGGGGAACCTGAGCAGATAAAATGTTGTGAATTGTGCAGGTACATGTGTGTGAATTCTGCAGTTCAGAACAGTAGCTCAGAGTCTGTGATTCAGGCATAGGTCTTGAAGAAACAAATGAGTGGTGACAACAGGAATATAAGTAGAATCCTGCTTCATGGATATTCTGACTATTCTTTCGTCTTTGACACGATTCCATGTCTCTCTGTATAATGTAAGCAATACTTAATGCAGTTTGAGAAAGGACAATCTAGAAAGACCGGTCCCAGTGATCTTAGAGCCGTGATGAATGGTTCAGTTAAAGTGTAAGTAGGTCAAATCCCTCTAACAGAATTAGCTGACATTATGCAAGCTATTATATTGGATATTACTATTGGAACATTTTGTAGAAACCGCAGTAATACACATTTGTCTTTATAGGATGAATCAAGACTTAAAACTAATTCTGGCAAATTAAGAATTGTATTTTCCAGGAATTAACTACCACAATTGGACTGCAGCTGTAAAAATTTTATTAGGCAATACATCTGACCTCAAATTGGAAATTTGTGTTGGAACCAGTTTAGGAAATAATTATTGCTGTGTTGTTAATTTTATATTTTCCTAATAAAACACAGCGGGAGCACCGGGGTTGGGTGAATGTAACAAAAGAAAGCCTTTGGACATGCTTTAAACGAGTGTTTTCAACCTCCTGGAACGTTGACGAGGAATGTGTGTGTTTGATGAGCGCTGTCACTCTGGCCATGGAATTAATAGTTCGTGGCTACCAGACTGTGCAAGAGAAACGTGTTGATGTTGTTGATATCATTCTCACCGACCATTAAGGTGTGTCACCGTGTGCATGCTTCACCTGTTTCCTTTGGTCAAGTTTCACTTCCTCACATACTTACAGCTTCAGCAGGACACATACCCATGCACACACGCACATGTTGACATTCACACTCAGCCTACCCACTTGTTCCTGTCGGTCCAGTTTGTATTGGGAAGAGTGTTAGCAGGGGAAGACCAACTTCACTTGGGAGAAAAGCCATCTTTGTTATAGTGGTCAGCGTTGTTGCTGTTGTTGTTTAGAGAGGGCTAATTATTTCATGCAATTGTGCGAGTGAATATTCTGCGTCCTTATGCCAATATCGTCTTCTGGTATCTTCTAGCAGCATCTAGTATCTTCTAGTTTCATCTCAAAGACATAATATGAGGCTCTAAGCCAAGTCAGTAGCTACTGGCTACTGGCTACTGTGGGCCAGTGTCATCCAAAATTTGGGACACAAATCACGTTTTGGATGGGCTATCAAATAGCAGAGATTGACACCATGAGAACGTTATTCCCTTAATGATTCTCTCACGATCCTTTTGGCTTTATCAATCAGGACATGTCAGTTCCGCAGTAGGACGTCCTTAACTACTTTAAACTCTTGTTCAGCTCCATTTTTACCGGAAGAGGGGAGAACTCGGGCTCAGAGTCTTCGGAAGCAATAGCAGTTAGCCAGAATTTAATGATATTGAATTGTTTGCCCTGCTATTTTTTTTAATGATTTCATTTGATTTATGGTAAGTGAATAAGTAGTTTTCATTGATGATAGGGATTGAATGTTTACTTTAAAAATAATTTAAGTATATAATAATTTAATTGCTTTTAAGAAAAATATTAGGTAAATATTATTCAGTAGTCCTTGGATCTGGCAAAACCAAGAAGGCTGTTGTGAGAGGCATAGATAACTTGCTCAAAGAAGTTTAACTGGAAGAGGTTAATGGAATGACTAGTTATAGAGCTGCGCATGGGGTAGGGGACCCGCAGAGGGATGGTGAGCCCCCAGGATGAGCAACTGTAGGAACCGTTTGCCTCCAAGGGCTGAAGGTTGAGGGAAGGGAAGGGTTTCCCCAGAGCAGAGTGAGAGCTGGGACTTTGGAGGCAGGAGACAGCAGCCCCATTGGGAAGCAGAGAAATAAACACCCTGAGCTCTCTCTGCTTCCATCTTCCAACATGCTGCTGGTGCCTTTTATCAACCCAACACAACCAGAAACCAAGGTCAAGGGAGACGCTGGGAGATACAGTCCTCAGAAGTCAGCCTTCTGGGGCACAAAGCGGGACGATGGAGGGTTGAGAGTGCATGGGGTATGGGGTCAGCAAATGGAGAACAGCCGGAACTGTGGTGTTTAAGTGACTGGATTTGGAGGATACTACTGGGCTATACAGAGAAGGGGGAAATGGTGATTTGGGGAAAGATAATTGACTTTTGAGATCCCACCCTGTGCTTTCCATGGGTCAAATATCATTGACCTGCTTGGCTTCATTATTTCATTAGTGGACAGAGAAGATGAAGGAAATTCACCTCTGAAATTCTTACATTGCAAGAGTACAAAGTCAAGCGATAACTTATTAGCAGATGAAGGTTTAGTTTTAAAGCCCTGCGGTGGGCAGCCCAGCTCACCCACATGCTCTGTGAAGTAGGAACACAGTTGAAAACAGCTTCGGGGCCCAGCCAGCGGGGGTTCAAGTCCCAGCCCCCATTATGTACCAGCCGTCTGCTATTGGGCACGTCACTTAATCGTTCTATACGTCATTCTACTCTTCTACAAAATGGGAACATGACCATTCCTACTTCTTAGGGATTCTGTGAGGATTACGTGGGTTAATATAGCTAAAGTTCTATGAACACTAGCTGTCCCATGATAGTGTTTTATAAGTAACATATTACTGCAATTCTGTTTGCTTTCTGTTTTGCTTTGCAGATGACACCCATTCTGTCTTTGGGGCATAAGTAATAGCTCTAATGCTGAGGCATAAAAACAACAATAACAACAAGGTGAATAGGGAAAGCTCTTTCCTTCCCAGTTTTTCTTAACTGCAGTACAACCCTCATAGAGCATAAGGCCGCCCTTTAGTAATCGAGACCCTGGGGAATCGAGTAAATGCGAACTCCTGTGTGTTCTGATACCTGTGGAAGTGTTTTCTCAGATGGGCCAGTTCTCGGCAATGCCCTTGTGAACAGAGTGGTGAGTGCAGTTGAGCCTCCTCGGAGCCTGAGAGCCCCCTCCCCTTCATGAGATGGAGACTCACCCCTCCCGCCTATGGATCAAGAGTAAGTATTAAGGCTGCTCGTCCCAGGCATTCATTTTCGAGGCTTTCTCCTTTGTCTGTGGTATGTCATTTTATTATCATTTGCTCTTTCTGATGAGATAAATAAAATACCCTAGAAGGTTAAGTTCTCCTAGCCTAAGGATGCTTTACGTCTACAATTCCTTCATTGCATTTGTGTAGGGGTGGGGAGAGGGTACCCTGGATATGCGCAGCTCCTGCCCTTGAGGAGATTATGATTTTAATGAGAAGCCTGAAGCCAGACCAAGGTCAGACGGTTCTGACTGCCTTAAAATGGGTGTGTGTAAGGTGTGGGGGTGGGAGTAGGGTGGGGGTGGGGGCGTGCATGGAAAAGCTCCTTGCCTTTCTGCTGGAGACAGAAGGTGAGTTGGACAGAGCAGAGACCACTTGGGGAAGGAACTTGCATCTCAGTTGGATTGGGAGAGAAAAGTAGGATTTTGAGAATTGGATGTAGATGACAGGAGACATTTATGATACAAATAATTCTACAAGTAGAGGCTTGAACTGAGGAAATTACCATACAGGACTCAAAACCAGCAGACCTGGCAGCTTGGCAGCCACAGGTTCTACATATCGTAATTAGGCTCTTGATGTCTTTGTCTGATTGAGTAGAGTAGTGAGAAATAGGCCAGAAAATGTGATTGGGCTCAGATTCTAAAGAGTTTTGAGTGCTAAGCCAAAGAATGTGTGTGCAAGGTTATGGGTTGATTTTTAGACTTCTCAGCTTGCAGTGAAAAGCTGTAGAGCCTTTCAGCTCCTGCAGTGAAGAGTGGATGCTGTGGCCTTTCCTTTCCAGAGCTCACAGTCACGCGTGGAAGGTGCTGATTTGTGCAGTGTGTGGTCAGGGCCCCAGCGGAGGGGCTGTGGGTACAAAGCAGAAAGGCACCTACCTCAGGGTGGGTCAGATAGTCCCCTGGAGGAGGGATCCTTGAGTGAGCTAAAAGGGGAGAGCAATTGTTGGTTCAGAAAAAGAAGGAAGGAAAAATATGTTCCGGGCAGAGAGAGCTGTGTGTGCAAAGAACCAGAAGTGACAGAGGTTGATCAAGAGTCAGCCATTTGCCTCTTGCAAGGATGGGCTAGTCGTGGCGATTTGGGCAGCAAGGCACAGAGAGGCATTCAAGCCAGTGCACGTAAAAATATGGGGTTATTGGAAGGACACTCAGGTATCCTGGATTCCAAGGGCATGACAGCCAGTTTTCAGGGGACTGGTGGACTCTCAGGGGCCAGTCAGTGCTTCTCATCTCTCACCCACAGGCTGTACCACTTTTTATCGCCACTTGTTTTGCCTCACCTGTTCCTAGCTCTCTTTCCCTCTCCCTTGACTTCCCTCTGACTGAACATCACCACCAGCCCACAGCACTCTGCAATCTGCCTGCACAGCCCGGACTCACTCAATCTGTCAGCCCATACGCCCAAGGGAGGACTCTGAACGACCCCTTCACCTTGATTTAGGCAGACTTCTTGGCACCAGACCATGCCATAGAACTGTCTAGAGATTTACTGCCTTTGGGTCAGAACCTGTGGTCCAATAAGCTGTGCCTGGGAGGGAGGGGAGCAAGGTCATACAGTCCGTGTTCTCTCATTTGGGACTTCGGGTCTTAATGTCCAAACTCCCAAAGGGTACAGGATACCACAGAAGTGTGAGCTGTAGAGAAATCCAGGGGTGAGTTGGTTGGTAGTTTGAATGAAGAACCAGACCTTGAGTTGACAACATGGTGCCCTGGAAAAGCCACCCCACACCACCCCTCAGTTCAATCTCAGTGTAATGACCTCAGAGCTTCTTGCTTGATCGACATTCTTGGCAAGATTCACCCATTCTGGACCTAGACAGTTAATTTTATTTGGAACAGCAAAGAAAAAGGTAGTTTAATTAGGCATTTTTCTGCTATACCTATGGAGCAAACTAAGTGATAGGAATCTCTCCATCGTCAGTTTTATCTTAAGTGCTCAGGGATAGGAAATAGTGGCGAATAACAATTTGTGACTGAAAGTATAAAGTGCAATCCTCCAGTCAGAATGTTAATTCTTAGAGTTTTATGTTTATCTTGATGGTTATGCTTTCTTCATTTTATTAAAAGTTGAAGACTTTCTCTGATTAAAAATATACTAATATGCTAAGAGTCCACCCTCCCCATACTAAAATTTGTCTCCCAGGAGAGAAAATAAATTTCCATGAAACGAAAGAAAGAACTAATAGACACTCATTTTCTGAATAACCATGTTTTCTTCTTGCAAAGAATGTGCTTTCAGGCAAGTACACTGGTGTGCCTCTTGAGGTATGTGGTGTCTGCTGCTGTAAGACAATAGTAATTTAAAAATTAAACAATTAAAAAAGGAAAAAGTTTGTCATCAATTTTAATGTTCTGTTATGTGAATTAATATTTCTTTTTATAATGCAATATTCTGCAATTTATCATGCAGGTGCAGTCCCTGTTTCCGCATTGTAGCTAATTAGTTTACATTACTCTACAGGAATGAATTGTTACTGGTGATCTCAAGTGCCTGCTAACAAATCACTTCTGTTGGGGGATTCATTGAGATTCTTCTCAGGCCTTCACTATAACAATATATAGCATTGTCCTTAAATGTTAAATATTAGGCGACTTAAAAAGCCCCTGAAAACTAGAAAACCCCAAACTAAGTTCCTAGTTCAAGAAGGCTAGAAAGCTATTCTTACAACAAATCACCACTGTCCTCTTACTTCACAAAAAGGATTTATGTTCCCAAGAATAGTTGTCATTACTGATTTTTCTCTCCTCGCCACACTCACCCACCCACAGCCCAGCCACTAAACAAAGCAGGCAAGACAGTGAGGAGAGGCCTGGGACTTCTGCAGGCTGTTAATGAGACAAAATTACTCATGAGTCTTTGCGCTTTTCTTCCTCTGAAACCCGATTTCACCATAAAATACTCATGGAAAAAGAAAATTAACCTCAAGACATAATTCAGAATTCCAGTATTTGCTATCCTAGGGTGAGAGCCATATTATGGATCAATTTCATCATAGGACAAAAAATGGGATTGTCTGGTGGGGTCCGTGTTACAGAGCTGATTTGTCTCACTGCAGTTCTTAAGGGCGACATGAAGAATAGTCTGGGCACCTGGGGAACTGAGCAGGAAGTCACTTGCACAGCTGTGATCCAAATCTCTAGCCATTCCTTCCCTCTATCACCTCGAAGTCTACCTTACTAGGTACAGAAAGGTGTGTGTGTGTGTGTGTGTGTGTGTGCTGGGTGTGGGGAGGGTTTGCGAGTCATGGTGGGGATGGCTCTATCTCTGATTACGGGGACCAAACGTGCCAGGTGGTGAGATGATGCTATGGAAACAGGGACTCGGTGCCAGAATCCATCCCGAGGAGCCAGCCCCTGAGAGGCTGGCATTCTTTGCAGAGGGTGCAGGCTGAGAGAGAGAGAGAGCAATCTAATACAGTTCTGAAGGGGCAAGAGAGCCAACATCTACCTGGTTTCTAGAGAGAAGTGGAAATGACCAAGAAGTTCAAGTTTCAAACTGCCTTCAGGCAAGGAATGGGGGTATTAGACCCTCAAAGTCCGCACCTCACCTGGTATTCAGATACCAAGCAACCAAGGGATGGCATAGTTCAAGCCCCCATGGATTTGGAAATCCCAGGCCCTGATTATACTAAACTAACTACCATGTGCTCGTGGCAATGACTCTCGGCTCTCTTGGATCCTGTTTGTGTGGGTTTGTAAATCAGCATTGTTTGTTAATCCTACAAACCTCCCCGTGCTTCCTGTGCAAAGATGCAGAGTGTAAGGGTCTAAAAACAGCCGAGAGCAGAGGTAGGAGCCATTGCTGACTCCCGGCCTCACTCTTTCCATGTATGAGGCCTCCAGAATGGTGGTCGCTGGAATTGCCCTCTGGTCCCCATTCTCCTACCCCAACTTCTAGGGCCTGTTGGGATTTCTCACCATTTGGAAGAGCCCTACCCCCACGCCGCGCTCTAAGTCTCACCAACCCAACAGGGTCTACCGAGACAGGGCAGGAGTGGTGAAGGAAGGGCCGATGCCATCTCGACTCCATGGGTGCTGCTCCCGGCCCAGGGCTGCTCCCCACCCATCCCTCTCCGTCCCTGCCCACTCTTCCTCAGGTAAATGCCCAGGACAGGAGATGCGCTGACGGGGTGTTCTGGAATGCGGATTGGTCTGGTCTTAGTGTTTGGAGATGGAAACACACAGTCCCATCTTAGCATCTCAGTGGGCCTTTGGGAGCTACTGAGAAGGCCTTTGCTTGTTTGTTTCCGTCCTACCACGTGTCCTGTTTGCTAGGAGCTAAAACCCTGTAGGACCCAAGAAGGATGTGGGTATGGGTTTGCTGTAAGGAGACAAGGGTAGGAAAGGAGCCCTTTTCCCAGATGTCCCCAGGCTCGTTAACTGACATCCTTCAGGGCTTTGCTCATGGTTCACCTTCCCAGGGAGGTCTCCTGGACCCCCTTTCTCCCTGTCTCACTTCCCAGGTTTACTTTTCTCTCTAATACTTATCGCCATCAAACATTTCATGCGTTTTATGTGTTGATCTTATTTGATTGCTTCACTAGAACTTCTCCTCCGTGAGAGTGAAGCTTTGGAGCTGTGTTGTTCATTTCTGTCCCCTTAACATCTGTCTCCCTCCAGGTGATCAATAAATATGTGTCATTGAAAGACTTGGGACAACATGGATGGATCTTGAGAGTATGATGCTAAGCGAAGTAAGTCAGACAGAAAAAGCAGAGAACCCTATGATTTCACTGACATGTGGGATATAAACCAAAAAGAACAAGACAAACAAAAACTCATAGACACAGACAATAGTTTAGTGGTTACCAGCGGGTAAGGGGGGTGGGGGGAGGGAGATGAGGGTAAGGGGGATCAAATATATGGTGATGGAAGGAGAACTGACTCTGGGTGGTGAACACACAATGGGATTTATAGATGATGTAATACAGAATTGTACACCTGAAATCTATGTAAATTTACTAACAATTGTCACCCCAATAAATTTAAAAAAGAAAAAGAAAGACTTGGGTCACCTGGGCCAACGGACCAAAGCCCCAATTGGAGAATGTAGGTATTAATTCTAGAGAAGTATACGGTGAGTGGGTCCTTACAAAGGTCTGGAATGACCAGAGATTCAGATCAGGACCAAGGATTATTGCTTGTTTTCCTGCATCTCATAATCCATTACACCCTAACAACCCACCCCTGTTGTTAACTCTGCCTTCTGGAAACCCTGGTTCCTACCTTGGGTACTAGGAAAGTGGCTGGTTCTGGGTGAGGCCTCACTTCCTCCTGAGGGAGATAGTCTGGGCTCAGGTTCTATTATATATACTCGTCACATCCCCTAGTTTATTGGTGTTATGGGTCAAATCAACATTTGGGGATTTGCTTGGGACACTTCACCACTGGACTTTCTGTGGGAAATTTGTGGCATGGGTTGTGGGAGCTGCCATCACCAGGGCGCACTGGTGGAAAGTGTTTCTCCCAATGCCAGCTGCCCAGAGGCTAATCTTTTTGCCTCATGTGGGTTAAGAGTGCAAAGTTGAATCCAAAAAGGGCTCAATTCAATCTCATTTCCTCCTCCCTTTGATCTCTTCATTTCCTATTTCACTTCCTCTGACAATTTCCTCCTTCCATTCCCAGAACAAACAACTCTCACTGTGGCACTTGGCCATTTTCAGTCATTTTCCCAGACGCTGAGCTCCTCATTTGGCCACCGTTCACCGGGGTACAATTGGCGTTCCAATATATGTCTGTGCAGGCTCTAAAGAGGCAGAGTTGGGGACACCTCACTTGGTGCCCTGTGGATCCTTGTGCCTGGAAACTTGAATGTAGCCAGGGGTATCAGTCTATGAAGTCCTGGGGTCCCCCAAAAGGGAGGTAGCCCAATTAGTAACCATGAAACAGGGCTTTTCACGGTGAGCAAAGGTAGATTTCCACCCATGGATCCCTCAGGGGTGCTAAAGTCGTGATTTCAGCCATTTGTGTTTTTCTTTCCTAACTGAGCTCATAGGTGAGAACCAAACATTCCATTAAAAAAGAAAAAAATCAAGGTGCAAAATGTTCTAGAAACTTCTGTGTTTCTATTTTGACAATTAAGCTTCAATGTGAAATGTTTCCTGAACTAATCATATTAGGAAAACTGGCAAGATTAAAAGAGCCATAAACATACACGCTCAGTGTTTCAACATCCATTAAAATGTATACTACAGCCTGCTAGAATATTTAATAGGCTTATATGATGACTGAGTGTGAATTCATTCATCTCAGTCAAGTTGGGTTATTAAGATACACATGCTAAGTGATTTGTCCTGTGTTTACCCTGTGCTGGGAAAATGGTATCTGATTTTGAAAAAAAAAAAAATTCAGAGCTGTTCTTTGTTGGAAGAAATGGGAGTCAGGACCCTACCACACCCCCAGTTTCCATGACAGCTTTATCACAAGCAAACTGCTCAGTCTCTGTGGGACTCAGTTGTCCGTCTGAGAAATTAGGAGGGTTGCTTAAATGATCTCTAACATTTCTTCCAGCCCTGACCTCTTTAAATGTGGTAGGTGGGGTAGAGTAGTGGTTACGAGTGTGGGCTCTGGCATGGAAGTGCCATGATTCAACCTCTGCCTTTACCACTCAGTTTCCCCATCTGTAAAATGGGGATAGTGATAGAAAGCTAAGGGGAAGTAATCAATGGAAATTATGCTACCTAGTGAGTGCTCAATAAGTGTTGGTTAACTTTGAAACTTAATGTGACATCTATTGGGCACTATGATTCATGGATTTCATTCTTGAAGTTGAGAATATCTCACTTTCCATGTATTATTTAACTTAATCGTCAGCAAAATCTTGTAAGGTGGATAGAGTTAGTTGATTTGCAAATAAGAAACTGAGACCCAAAAGAGATTAACTAACTTGCCCAAAGTGACACAACTATAAAGAGTCAACACCAGGATTTAAATTCTGACCCAAACTGAGTCTGATCTAGGCTCCCCTCCCACCCAGTCTATCTATCTACCATCCCTGGTTAATTTGGAGCATACTCAGCATCCCTCTGGGATTCTAAGTACAGCTGCAAGGATTCAGTCTCTGGCCATTGAGGGAAAATAAAAGAGCTAGACAATCTCCTAATCATGCTGGTTTCTCTGGAGTTTCGGACTGGAAAATCAGAGTTGTGTTCTCAGCACCTGTTTTCTCTCTCCTTCCTGATTGAATCTTAGTCAGCCAAGAGCAGCTTTTGTTCATTATTATTTTTTTGTTGTAATTTGCTGAGACTCAGACTTAGTGACATCACATCTCTAGCACTCACGTGTACCCTGGCCAAGCTGAGCCAAGTGGAAAACCAGTGTCGCACTTGTGTCTAGATCAGGGTTTCTCAACTTTGGTATTATTGATATTTTGGGCTCAACAATTCTTTCCTGTGGAGGCCCGTTCTAACCGTCCTATAGGATATTTAGCGTGTCCCTGCCCTCTATCTGCTAGATGCCAGTAGCAACCCCTTCCCCTCCCCAGTGTGACACTAAAAAATGTCTCCAGACATTACAAAATACCTCTGGGGAGCAAAGCCGTCCTTGGTTGAGAACCACTGGCCACGCTGAAGGATGAAAATCTTGAGGTTAGGTATTCTTTTCATTCTGCATTACCCTCTTCATTGCATGGCTTTTGCAGTTATTTGGGGTTTAGCAGGCATTTATTTCATCTGGCAACAACCTAGCCGGCAAAGCATTGGCCGTCTTGAGGTGCTTTTGGTCTGAAGGCAAATTTGCCGGGATGGAAATAAATGTTTTGGTCTTAGAGGCGAGCGGGAGTGTTTTCTTTGGGGACAGTTAAGGCAGCCATTTTCAAAATGGCCTCCCCAACTTCTAATGGGGCCGGTGCCCTCTGCTGGAAAGTGTGTCAGCATTGCCTCAGAGCAGGTTGGGGCAAATGGTTTGAAAATTTGGAAAACAACAGAAGCTCAAAAGAAAGGCCAATGAAAGGATCCAATTAGTGGGAAACTTTTGCAGTGACTTCCTTTGTACTTAGTCATTGTTTCCACAAGCTTTCTGATTTCTCAGCAGAGCTTTTGGGTGTTTCTGTTTTGTTTTGTTTTGTTTGTTTTTGTTTTTTTTGTTTTTTTTTTGTAGATTAACCAAAACTTCCTTCCCATCCTTCCCTCTATACACGCATCCAGTCTTTCATTGAACCAAAACGTTACCTTACATTTGCCGAATGCCGACCAGGTGTTCTGTCGCCGTGCCCTACGTGCACACGATCCTTTTTCCTTCTCAGTAGCTCCACGACACGGGTTGTGATGCTATTATTATTCACAACATCAGGAAACAGACACTTGAAGAGGCCAAGTGAGCTGCCCAAGATCACGCAGCTCATAACGGTGGAGAAAAGCCTCAAATACACAGCCCATGTTTTTAACTCTATGTTGTACCCTACATTCATTTATTCACCTTTTCTTTTTCATTCAGTTACAAAATTTCCTTTCCAAATGTGATTCGCTACTGATCTCAGGAAGCAGTGAATGGATGTCTGGTGTCGTGTTGAATTTGCTCCCATTTATTTAAGGCGTATTTTTTCAGCTAAGTATGTATCCCTTTTAGCTTCTGAAACCCCAGCAAGACAAGTTGCTTTTCTCCAAATGTGGACTCTAGATGCAGAATTCTAATGGAGAACTAGATTCTTATGTGTTCAAGTGCTCATGAATCTCTCTAAAAATATTACATATGAATAACATTCATGTGCCTCAGAATATATCAGAATATACCCAAGACATTGTAATTTATGGCCTTGCTTATTACTTTAAAAGCCTGGGATTCTTGTAGAATATGATTTAGTGGGTCAAACGTTCCCTTTCCTCTCATTTATCAGGCTTTTGATCTCACGTCAGTCCTGAACGTTGGCACGCCTGGCCCAGAACCGTGTGCTGGGAGATCACACACACAACAGACCCCATTCCATTTGAAAAACTGGCCGGGATGCCGGTGCTATAGCCCCGCCAGCCCCGCCAGGGTAAGCAGAGGAGGTATTGATTTCTCCGGTCCTCCCTGCCCCTTTGTCTATTATTATTTTATAGTTTTGTTCTGCATTCCTTCCATTCAACCTCTAGTCCATAGAAGCCTGTTTCTTTATTAGTTACATATGTCTGCACCCTTTTACCCCAGCAGGGAAAGACAAAATATTCTGGAGGGCTTGGAGACCTGGGATGGACAGCTAATCCATCCCCACCTTGAACTAATCGGCGGGCTGATACGCTATTGTACCGGGCCCTGTTCTCTGCAGCTGAGCGGTGGGGTTTCAATTTGTAGGAGCATAAACAGATACTAAAGTTGGAAGAACGGCTAGGTCATTTGTTAGCAGAGTTCAGATCAAATTATCACAGCGGTCCCCTGCTGACAGCCTGAACAATTACCTCCTTTTTTCTTGATCTTTAAATGTTTTCTGTTTCACTTAAGCCTCGGTAAATAGTTTACTTCTCATGGGCTTCATTTATTGACACAGAGAGGGTTGATTTATTTAATTTTGTTTCCCTGCCGCCTTCCCAGAAAGGAGTCGTAATGTTTTGTTGAAATCTCACCCCAAATGATAAGTTTATCATGGTAGGCCGAGGAAGCGGTTTAATGGCGTGACTATAAATTATCTGGCTTTTTAATGAGAAGTTTAGATGCCCAAATTCGAAAGCTGATTTTTAAAAGCTTTAAACCAGAACCCGGCATCTGTTGCTTGAAAAGGTTGAAATCCAGAGTCAGAAACTGGGATAAGGAGAGATGGCAGAGATGCTGGGATCAGAATCCATAATTGGATTATTCAAAACCCAGGAATTTGATTATTCTTTTAGAGAAAATGGAGTAGATTGTGTCTGTTATGTTTGTCTGATCTCAGCGTAGATTCACTGATGTTCTGCGTGAGTTCACCGGAATTAACGCCAACATTTGTTTTCACTCTTTGCCCTTCCCCCAGTTTCAACCCTTGACTTTCACTCTTCCTTAGTTACATTTGTCTGCTTCTTACAGTCCTACTGGGACGGATTTATCATCATTTGCTAACATATCTGTCTCAAAATCTCAGCTTTGATCAGCTTGTATTTTATAACTTACATCTGTTCTACATTTAACCTTTTGTAATGCTGTTTTTCAAAAATATTACCTGATCTAACAAAAGAATTGTACTAGAGTGAGAGCTCCAGAGTGTAGATTTAAACACACACATACACACACACACACACACACACACACACACACACACACACACACCCCAAACCTACCTGCCTCCGTGACCGTGTTTTTATTACTCCTCCAGAGTCGCCTTTTCATTAAATACATACATCCATCATTTCCCCCCAACCTGTGACAGGACCTCTGTTGATCCAGGGGTTTCATGCTCCCATCTGCTCTTGTCCCATCATCTTGACCCTTCTTATACCTGGAATTCATGCCAGAGCGTGTGGCTGCAAGCGGGGCGCTTCCGCTGAGATCCGTGGCTGGACCTGGAGCCAGCCTTCCTGTCCCAGTGACTGGCCTGGAGGGGGGGGGACCAGAGGTCCCGCTTGACCACAGCAGGCTGCCACTGCAGCTCCAGGGGGTTCCTTTCCAGCAGGTTCTGCCTTCTAAGAGGTTTGAATTCAATTTCATTTGCTTATTTTATTTTAATAAAGTTCATTTATTTTTACCAATGAATTAGGGAATATGTAAGACACTCAAAAAGAATATATAGAGATACAATAAACACTCATGTACCAAGCACCCAGCTTAAGAAATAAAATATTACAAACAGTAGAAGAACCCCATGTCTCTCTCCCGTATTACATCCTCCCACCTCTTCCTCAGGTAGAACAGCTGCTCTGAATGGAGTTTGCTCATTTCCAGGTATTTCTTTAACTACTTGTATGTGTTCCTCTGCACAAGGTTTTCCATGGTCTCCTGTCCCATGCTTTCTTCAGCCATGGTGAAGTCATTTCCATTGCCATAGAATATTCCATATTAGGATGAGCATGACATTATTTACACTTTCTTGCTTTCACGAGGAATACTTTATGAAAATTCTTGTATGTGTCTGCCAGGGCACGTAGGTGTGTGTGTTTCTCTAGGTGCATAACTGAGAGGGAATGGCTGACTCACAGGATATGCAGCTCTGTATTTTGTTAAATATTGCCAAACTCTTTCCCAACATGGTTGTACAGTTTTACACTCTTGCCTGGTGTTGTCAGACATTTTTAATTGTTGCCAACTTTTGAGAATGTAATGGTATCATGTAGCAGTTTTAATTTGCAGCCATTTACTTACTAACAAAGTTGCAATGAAATGATACAAAGTTAGATTGTTTATGACAGTGTCTGGCATATAGTAAGTATTCTACTGGTGGTTATTATTGTTATGGTTATTGCACACAGCAGTCCTGTGAGGTAGTTTAAACAGTGATTTATAGATGAGCAAGCAGGATCTGGATACATATTAGCTCCAACAGGATAAATCCAGAAAAACATTAGCAGGGGAGGCGATGGTGGTGGGCAGTAGCCTGTGATTCATGACTGACAGTCTTCCATGGAAAGACAGTGGCAGCTGGGTCGGGCCTGCCATCTTGAACAATGTTTGCTGTCTTTCTTAGTTGCCTTCATACCTGCTCTGGATCTCAACTCAACACGGGGATGTGAAAGTCAGACTGGGCTCTCTTTTTTGGCTCATGACTTGGGGAGCAGACTGCTAGCCATTGGTTCACGCTTGTGATGGAAGAAATACCAGCCAGACAGCAGGGGTCTCCACAGAACCAACTGAAGATAGACCTTTGGGGTTCCCGGTCCCCAGTTCTAGCCTGCCCCCTACAGAGCACCCTTGGAGACTTCTTTACCAGCCTTAAAATTCTAGAATTGAGTCCTCCTTCCTACTATGAAGCAGGAAGAAAGTATATTGGGGTGGGGGCGAGGAGGGCACATATGAGTCATCCTGATAATGACTGTTGATGATGGAGATCATGATGGTGATAAAGAGCAGGAGAAGGAGAAGGAGGAAAGGAGCTCCCCTTTTTTTGTTTTTTGGCTATCATGCATTTTGCTCTTTTTCCATGCCAAGACCATGTGGACATCTCACATACTTTCTCTGTCATATTCAGAGCTCATGATAACTCTTAAGGAGATAGAATTATCTCCACTTTACAGGCCAGTAGGATTGTAAGAAGCATAAATAAGCAGGCTCAAGACAGCCTGGCTTGGGGGGAAGTGGGAGTCAGTGCATTTTTACCTAAGTGTTTCTGTACCCCAAACTCTTTTCCTTCTTTAAATTACCAGATGAATTTTTTTCCACAGTCATCCGTGCGCTCTGCAAACTAGTCCTGTTTGGCTTCCAACACCCAGGGCCCCCAGCACGAAAACAAGTTAGCCATAAATTTGAAGCTCCCTTTCTGGATTCCCCATCTCATCTGAGGATGCTTTCAGGTCCAGGGCCGGCTGCAGGGCCAGTGCCCGGGAGTCAGACGGTGGCTTCGGCTCCATATCTCAGCACTTTGGGTTGAAGAAAGGACACTGAAGTGCAGTGCTACCACTCTGATGGCAAGGCCAGACCATACACTTTTTCCTTTTGATTTCCAGAATGCATAGGAACAGCTAAGGTTACCAAACATACCTCTTTTGATGGGGGAGAAATCTCTCTCTCTTGCTTTTCTTTTTGGTTTGGTTTTGCTGTGCCACATTTTACCCTTTGAAAACGGCAGAAGCCCATTAAAGATTAAGACTACAAACAAGCTTAAAACACATTTGAACAGCATTCAGAAAGGTCCCAGGTGTAGGTGGGTCAAAGTGATATCTTGTTCTCCTAAATATTTCAACAGATAGACAAACTTTTGATTGTGTTATCTGTTTGTAAAATGACTTTGAACTTTCCGCCAGCGCCTCCCACTTGGGCTTTCTCAAACCCACAGAGGGCCAGGGGCAGATAAGGGGCCTGAGTGGTCGCGGCCGGCAGGGGCCTTTCATCTCACCTCGCTGTGTACACGAGCCGTTTGCTTAGCTTGGCTCTGCTATCCTGAGGACCTTTTAAAAATCCTCCCTTGTATTAGGATCTAACACCCAATCTGTAAATAAGCCAGGAGAAAATGTAGATTTCAGCAGCGGTAGTATCTTAGTTATTGTCAGGCTGGCTGCTGCCTCCCACTCCTTTCTCTCTGGATCTCCTCTTCAGCCTGTAGCCTCCTTCACTTCTCTCCTTGGTTTCTCCTCCCTTTCCCTCTCTTCGTTTCCCTGCCTCCCTTCCTTTCCTTCAGCCACTTGCAGATAATAAAACAAAAGTCAAGTAGCCTGGCTGTATTTTCGCTGTAGGCTTCTTAAGTTCATGTATCAAGAAACAGTAAAGCATGGTGGTGAAGAACACAGACTCAGAGCCAGACTGCCTGGATTTGACCTCCAGTTGTATGGGTCCTGGCTGTGTGATCGTCGGCAATTTACATAACCTCTCTGTGCCTCTGTTTTCTCAGTAAATGGGACAGTAATAGCTCCTACGCATGGAGTTGTTGTGGGGGTTGAATGAGTTACATGTATAAAGGAATTAGAACAGGGCTTGGTACATCATACACACTAAGTCTCAGCCAGTGCTATTATTACTATATTATTAGCAACATACAGGAAGTTTGGAGTTTGTCTTCCTGGAATTATCAGTGGTCTCTGAAGGACTTGTACTCCACGCTGTGGGCTTGGACAAATCCCTCCATGACAAGGATGTGAGCCCCTTCCAGGCTGGATTTCCTACAGTTGTACCTGACACCCCTCATCCCCATCAAGGACGGATGAAGGAAGGATACCTGGAACGCCACTGCCCTGCATGCCCAAAGGCTGGCAGAGGTGCCCGGCATGCTGCTCCTTCCACTCTTCTGTCACTAGTGATAATATTTCAAATGTAGGGCCACGCTGTTGAGAGGCTCACAGGCAGGAACTTCTGGTGGCCAGAAGCTCTCTGGGACGGAAGGCAGCCACCTCCCGGCCATGCCAAGTCTCTTATGAAACACTGTCTGAATCCACCCAGCTCTCCTGGACCACATGGGAGGGGCTGGCAGGAAACAGGGCCTGGACGTCCTCTTTGCTCTGTTCTGGGCTTTTGATTCCCTGACAGGCCCTGGGCAGTTAGGATGGATGCTGCCGTCCCTCCCACTTGGCAGGCCGAGGGGTTCAGCCTCCCCTCCGTTGTCCATTGTGTTAAAGGAAAGCCCTGGGCCCATTTCTCAGAGCGCCAGGACTAGCAGACGTGACTGACTGAAGATGCTATGATGCAGAACATAGAGCATCGTCTCCAGACTTTGGAGTCCTTTCTGCAGTGAAAGAGCAGACAGACTGAATCCAAAAGAAGCAGAGTGGATTCTTCATGGGTTGCGTACAGACAGAAATTTGAATGTCATTTTCCCCCCTGAATGCATAGCTCCAGTACAAGCTCCAGTAGTCTTCTCCAGAATCGCCTCCGAGAGAACCGAGAGCACTGGCTCCTGTCTTCCCTTCTCTCAGCCCCACAGTCCACTTGTCACTATTGCTGGAAACCCCATTGGGACACCCTGTAGAGAAGCCTGGCATTCGTTAGGCACTCTGTAAATATTACTGTGTTTCCCCGAAAATAAGACCTAGCCGAACCATCAGCTTTAATGTGTCTTTTGGAGTAAAAATTAATATAAGACCCGGTATTATTATATTATGTTATGTTATATTATGTTATATTCTGTTATATTATATTATACCGGGTCTTATATTAAAATAAGACTGGGTCTTATATTACATAAGACCCAATTCTATATTATATTAAAATAAGACCAGGTCTTATATTAATTTTTGCTCTAAAAGATGCTTTAGAGCTGACGGTCCGGCTAGGTCTTGCTTTTGGGGAAACATGATAGTTGAATGAATGAGCAGGAGAGTAAAAAAAAGAAGTCGAGAGAGGACAAAAAGAAACCAGGGTGCTCTTCCCGATGTGGAATAACAGGCACAGCACTGTTTTGAATTTTGAATGCAGGCAAAGCATTCAGTAAACACCAGCTGTGTGGCCTTTAGCCAGTTATTTGACCTCTCCATGCCTTACTTTCTCCATCTGCAAAATGGGGATGAAAATATTTAACTGTGCAGTGTTGCCGTCAGGATTGCAGATAACAAAAGTAGAAGACATGGTTGTGTGCACCGTCTGCCATTCTGTGGGTCACTCATGTGGTTTGTCTCTGCCATCAGACATGAAGGGAGTGAACGACGCAGGTGTCCCTGAGAGCTTTGCGGCCAAGGCCCACGAAGTAAATACCACTTACAAGAGATCATCTTCGTCTGAGTCACCATGTTGTCCTCTAACTTGTACCTGCAAGTCTCAAGTGATAAGCAAGGCAATGTAACTAGTAGGGCAGCCATATTAACACTGGGGAGGGGGCAGTTATGTTTCCTAAGGAGGAACGTGCTTGTTTGGAGCAGCACAGGTATAGTCTGAAGTTTTGTGATTCTGACTACTTGCTGGGTTCCTGCTTTGCCTCCCCTTTGGAGGAAGTTACTAGTTGTTGTACTAGCAAGCTCCAAGTCAGGAGCTGCCAAGAGGTGTGTGTGTGACTGCTGAGAAGACGGGGCGTTTGGGGCCGGCACAGGGGCAGGCGCCATCGGGGCGGATTCTCCTTGACTGGTGCAGCGTAACGATCCAATGAACAGCGGCCCTTTGCTGATACTGATGTGTGCCAGGCTCTGCACTGGGCACTCTGCATTTGTAACCAGCCTATAAGCTCGGCACTGATTATCACGCACCTTCTGCAGACGAGGAAACAGACTCCGAGGAGGCAAGTCACTCACGTTGGACACGACTGATAGTGGTGGGGCCAGGATTCACCTCTCTGTGGACCAAAGCCACCAAGAGTAGGTGAGGGTGGATACTTTCACACACTTAAAAATTTCCATTAGTTGCCTGTATTTAAAAACTAGGAGATTTTGTGCTGAATTGTCGACTTGGGGCTTATTGTGGCCAATCAGAAGGTCTGGTGACAGAGTGTAAGGATTGCACGCCAACAACGGCTCCCTGGAGCCACACAGGGGCTGCCCACTTTCGGAACAACCAACACACTCCAGCTGGCCCCAGACCTCACCATTCCCAACTGTCCATTCTCTGCCGGCTTCACTCCTTTCCTTTCCTTCCTGGTCCAGGTGGACATTGCATTCAGGGGGTCTGCCCTAGCCTCTTGGAGGCCCTGGCCTGCAGGGGCCACCTGGAGGAAGTAATGGAAGTGTTCTCTTGCCCTTTAAGAGCGAGTGAGATGAGAATTGGTGTGGGGGGTGGGTGGGGGGTGGAGCATGGACTGTGGTATAAGTGACATAGGTGGCTCCAATAGGCAGACATCTTTCCTTGAGGGGGCAGCATCTGCCCCTGCCCCAACAGGGTTCCAGAATCTGAGAGCTGCTTGTTACCCTACTGTCTCCTGTCAGAAGCCCTCAGTGGCTCCTATTGAACCCACTTTATTTATTTCACTTGATCTCCAAAGAGTGCAGACTCATTACAGACCTTAGCAGATGCTTTCCTCCCCACAGCTCTATGGGGAGATCAGCTAACTTGATCAATAGAACCAAACTTGAATTTTTCTTCTATAGCTAAGGCTGGGGGTGGGGGAGGACGGGAGAAAACAGGGTGGGGGGAAAGTCTTAAACAGTAGAGTTATGATTTCCCTGTGCCTTGAGGTGTAAACGATGTTCCTTCAATTTTGGCTTGAGTTAAACTCGATGCAAACATGGCTGTAAATGGGTCAGGCAGTCAAGAAAGCCAACAGTTGGCTGCGCTTCTGCTAACTCTAGTCTTTTTGTTTTGCCAGAGGAAAAAAAAAAATTCTAATTTCTATCAGTCTAAATTGAGTTGGGGAGCATTGTCAGCTGGAAGGACCCTTCTGATTTCACAGGCCTCACTGTATGATGATTAATTACTTCTCAGCTTCATTGGACTTTTCTAATTTCCTTTTGCCACTGGCTGGAGGCACCGCGCGATAAGTACCGCTCTTATTATTTTGTGCAAAGGAAAATGTCTATTACGCTCTGTTGTACAAGCGAGCAGAATAAAAAGACAGCTGATCAGGAAACTTGCAAGCACCTCTATCTTTATTTCGTCTCCCCTGGCCTCCCTTCCTCGCTTGTTCTAAGACAGGGGTGGCCACACACGGTTTCCTGTCAAAATAAGAAGATAAAATCATAATCTCTATCACAGTACTTGACATTTTGAAATTTGTATAATGATTTCATGGGATTTAATTCTGCAGCTCACCACGAATCCTCCTCCAAGTGCAAATGCAACTAAAGTATTAGACTGAAAAATGCCAGGCCATTCTTTCTCGTCTGCCCATTTATTTGGTCATAAATTCATCTCGGGGGGTTGCCTTCTTATATAGAATGCTGAAATGAGAACAATAATAATAATTATGATTATTAAAGAACCATAATTGAATTTGGAAAGAAACCATTTTGTCTAAGTGGACCCAACATCTCAATTATCATGCGTAGGTTTGCAGGAGAGCTTACGTGGCCGTGGCCGATGGGCTGGCTGTCTTCTTAGGATAATCACAGGCTCTGCCATCACGGACGACTGAGACTCTGCAGAGGCGTAAATGATGTTCCTGGAGAACAGAGAAATGCAAACATATGAAGGCCCCGCTTCTGCAGCCCCTTTGCCTGCTAATCCCCGGGCCAGGGCTGATATTGAGTTCAGGTACTCTCGGGATGTGTTTACTGGGGTTTACACAGGAAAAGCCCCAAGGAGCAAGTCACGGCTGCTTTTCTCTATGTCACCACTGCTAAGAGGCTGCAGATATCACAGGGAGTCCTACCTCAAAGCAGAGGTGGAGGAGGAAAGCCAGAAGGCGGAGCGCTGGGCGAGAGCCCCAGAGCCCTGGGTTCCCATCACAGGTCACAGTCTGACTGGCTTCTGAATCCTACATGTCTGCTGTTGTTGGGTTTGTTTCTCTTTGGACAGGATGAGGAGCAGGCTGGGAATTGTTGAAGGAGAAAGAGCCATGCAGCTTCTCTTTTAAAGGATAATTCAACTGGTGTTCAGTGAGCACCTACTACCTGAGCGGATACTGTTCCCATGTGGTCCATGTAGTTCACCGAGGCTGGTGCTGCTATGAACCCATTTCTCCGACAAGAACACTTGGACATTAAAGTTCAATGTCCCACCAAGGATCATGCAACTAGTAAATGACAGAGCCAGCATTTGACCTCAAGTTGGCCATTCTTTCAACCTCTCTTGCTCTGCTGCCTCCTATTTCTACATCAACATTTTTTTTCCCTTTTGCAAAAGCCCTGAATGATAATATGTGTGGTGAAGAATGTGGGCTGTGTGAACAGGATTTGTTTTTTTTTTTCTCATTCCCATGCTCTGTTCATTGTGTCTCTATTTGTTCCATGAACTTTTGTTGGGCTTTCATTATGTGCCAGGTGCTGTACTAGGCTTTAGGCAATCCCCCGATAAAATCCCAGGGTACTTATCCTCAAGAAGCTCAGACTGGTGTCCAAAATAAATAAATAAATAAATAAATAAATAAATAAAAAAGCCACAGGGAAGAAATGCTATGAACAGATACATACGAGTAATGAATTTTGCCTGAGGGAATGGGGAGGTCTTCAAGAGGGGCTGACATTTGACCTGAGCCTGGAAGGGCATTTCAGGGAGAGAGAACAGTCTGGCCAAAGACTAAAGAAGTAAGTCAGTCTGATGAGGCCAGTTTTGGGGCACTTGGGTAACTAAGAAGACAGAACTGTCAAAAACTAAGGCAGCAAAGGTATTAAAGGCCAAACCAAGAGGTGTACTGAGGAGTCTGACTCTAGTTTCATTTCTGAAATGGCCTGTTTGTGACCTCAGTCCCTTTCCATCTCTGGGCCTCATTTTCTCCAGCTACCCAATGCAGTCCATCATTTGCCTAGACCACAGATTGAAAACCAGTGACCCATGGGCTAGTCTGGACCACAGATGAGTTTCCTTTGGCTTGCATGTTCCTTTCTTTAACAGCCACCATCTAAGAGTTGACATTGAAATCCAGAATTAGAGCTTCTTCTGAAAATCAAGACGTGTCAGATGGTACCCACATTCCCACCCAGCCAGAGGTGGTCGGAGTGAAGAAGGACATGCATTATTCACAGGCACTGAATGCTTTTTAGTTTGCCACAGTCTCTACCTCTCCCTATTGAGGCCCAAACACTAATACCAACTAAATACGGTCATTTGTCATCATCTTTGTATTGCTGATTAGTGGTTTTTTTTTCCCTTAGAAGAGAGGAAATATAGCTTTGTAACCATGATGCTAACAAAAGTGGAAAAACAAAATCTAGACCAGAAGCAGACAACATTTTAAGAAAAATACAGTCGAGCGCGTATTTTCATGTTGAATTAAGGAACATCTGTATGTATTTTATATATGAACAAAAATGTGCTTACGTTGAAGTATTTCAACTTCATTTATTTAGTTCCTGCCAGCATCTGAGTTGGTACCCTGGGCTCTGTGTCTGAAACTTCATGCCGGCTCCTGAGTGGGCCTGTTGTGGTGCCCTGGACTCAGGGCTCTGACAACAACACCACCCCGATAGAGGACCAGCGTGAGGCAGAGTGCTGCCCACCTTGTGCCCACCGCCTTCCCGTGGTGGCCCTTTATGCACACACCCTCTCTGGCATTTTCTGAGAAGATGTGAAGTCACTTGGATGGGGGTGCCTCTGAGTACTGACTGACCTTTCTGGAAGGATTGTGTCATCCGTTGGTACATGCTTCTTATGCAGCAGCCCAGGAAGGAGGGCAGGGCTGGGTCCTTGGAATGGCACAGGTAAGGCTTCCTGTGTAACAGAGTGCTGGCTTATTGTAGCTTTGATTTGCCAATTGGGACACTTCTCTCTGGTGACTCTTCCCCTTCCACACTTTTCACACCTTTCCCCCCCTTCCACACCTTTCACTCTGTAACTTTGCAGGGCCCACGTCGTGACTCTGGGCTCAGTCATGGGACTTACTTTGGTCAACAAGATGTTAGCAAAGGTGAGGCAAGGAGACACCTTGCCTCAGCTCAGCTGAGACAAGAGACAGCCCAGCTCAGCAGAGACCCCAGCCAAACCATAGCTGACCATAGACTCATGTGTTAGGCCAGCTGAGACCAGAGGAAACTCCCCGTCAACCTGCAGACTCAGGGGCTAAAGACATGCTCACGGCTTATAGCTAAGTCTGTACACAGCCTCAGTGTGGCGACAGACAACTGGTGTACCCTGCCCTTCAACAGGGTATCTTCCAGAACAGCACCATTTCTCTCCTCCATGCAGCCCCCACCACTTGTCCTAGACTTACTCCTAGAAGAAGTGGTTCAGAGCCCAAAGTGTTTGATGTCTTCCAGATGTGGGTCTGGGATTTAACTCTGCCAATTCCCAGCTCCGTGACCTTTCTCAAGCACTTCACTTTGAATCCTTAGTTTCCTCATCTGTAGAATGAATGGGCAGAATAATAGCACAACCAGTACCTGATTCATAGAGTCTTGTGATGATCAAATGAAAAAAGTCAGGTAGAACATCTAACCCAGTGCCTACCCGATGGTAAATGTTTAATAATTATGTGTATCAATTAGTCTCACTCTCACCCTTCCACTTTCCTCTGTTAATTTCTCAACTTCTTGGTGAAGTTTCGTCCTTCCTCTACTCAGCAGTGGGCACCCAGGCAACTTTTTCAACCTATACATGCTCGGTGATGCTGGAGCACACACTTGCAGAATTTCCCCCGGCGAGAGCCTTGGACGATGCCTTGTTACCACCAGCCCAGGGTCCCTCACTGCCTTCCTCTTTCTTTGTCAGTCACTGGAGTTGCCATAAGCAGACTCAGGCATGCTCGGCATTACCTTGCACTGATAAAGCATTGCTGACACTCTACAAGACAAAGTTTGTTTCCCAGAGAGGCTGACGATGCAGAAAAATGAGATTTCTTGTGTCATGTAAATGCCAGTGTTTCTTAGAGTGGGTACTGAGAGTATGTTTCTACATGGTACACGCTAGATAAATAAATAATAGATGGATGGATGGATAGATAAATAGATAGATAAGATGGATAGATAGATAGAAAGAACAATCTATGGAAAATTAAGTTTGATAAATTCTGAGCCAGACAGATTTCTTTGTTGCAGGACTTCTCAGAGATTTCTGGGATTATGTGTATTTATTACTTCTCCTCAGCAAGGAGGTAGAGAATGTTTAGTTTTGGAAAGTGGTTTAACCACAAAGCCCTCAGTTTTGGGGCAAAGTTTTATGGGACGAATAGCCCATGGAATAGCCTTTTGGGAAATGACGACTTGGACACCAAGTTGAAAGTGCAACTGAAATTGCAGATGAGAGACCCATTCAGGGGGGAACTGCTCTGCCTTGTGGATGGGGGGGATCATGGGGTATAGTATGCTCTTTTCCTACTGTCCTTGGCTCTTGTTTGGGGGCTGTCCTTACTCCTCTGTTTTGCCTCCGATAAGAGCCACAAGTCTGGCTTCCCTTGGTTATGGGGTCTTTTTTTCCTGTTCTTAGAGTGAATTGTGCAGTTAAATGTGAGCAATTTGCTATTCCTCCCTTATAGTGTGAAAGCTCAAGAAGTCAGAAGTACCTTCTTTGTGCCGGAATAAAGCAAGGGTGCTAGAAGCTTTATTATTTCTTCATCATCACCGCAATCAGCTGAGGTTTCAATGAAATTCTGTCAGGGTCACTGACATGATATTTTCTTTTTTAAACAGGCACACAAGATACCATTACATTTCGTCTTAGGACAATTGTTCTCTGAGAAAAGTGTGTTGTTTTCTTGTAGGTAATCCCTAACCAGATTGTGGATTTTCCATGTTCAACCTCAGCCACTACAACCAAAAAGCAACAAACTGTGTTATGTTGACTGTTTTAATTACAATACTTAAAAGATACAATTCAGTAAAGATGAGAACATTATCTGCCTGTAGTGGCATTTGTATGTTTAAGAAAACTCGTAGTGGTGATGATTCCAGGATGAAGCATATGTATTTTTTCTGCTAATGCTAAAAATTCGTGTAGCATATGTGAGATTGCTTTAAAAGAAATAATAACATTAATAGAAATGACCGTCCCTGGCAGCATGATAAATGAAATTAGAAGCCCTTAGAGCTGTGGGCTTGCAACAATGTTTGTGTGAAATATAATCGTTGAATTGCTTTGTTCTTTTTTTCCAATAAAAGGTGGAAGCTATTGAGTGTTGTTATTAGGCGAGATAAGCTGGGCTTCTGTACAGCATAGTTTTGTGTGTCTGAACCAGCAGAAGCTTTTGAAGTCCCACGATTCCTTCTGCTTGCTAATTCTTCCATTTGTTTGATTTTTGGTACAAAGAAAATGAAAGAATATGATGAGATTATGGCATTTTAAGTCAATATTTATTAAAAAATCAATCTAGATGAAAATCTGCCCATCCCTCTAATTAGATGAGGCAACTTGAGGTTGATTTTTAATTGCAAAAGTAATTACATGGAGCAGATAGCCAGTGACATTTGATTATCTAGGTGATTGATTAAAAAGCCGAGCTCAGTGAGCAGATTGCCAGCCAGGGAATCCAGACAAAAGAGCAAATTAAAAAAGTTGTCCTGTTAGTAATCACAAAATTCAAGGATGAAATTACAGAGCCAAACACCTCCATTGCCTCTCCATCACTCACTCCGCACGCGCTCACTCCAATGCCCGATAAAGAAATGGATTAGTGTGAAATTAATTGAAGGGGAGAAAAATGGGAACCGAATTCACGCCTGAGACTAGGGCTTTTCACAAGTTGAAACAAATTTCTCCAGTTTTATAGTAAACTTTTTTTTTTTTTAGCAAGAGAGCTGTTTCCATAAAGGTTCTTTTCAGAATGTTTGATGATACTAATTTATCTATTAAGAGTGAAGGAGGGGGAAACCCTCACATTCTAGCAGGATAGGATATTAGGATGTCTTGCTTGTTCTTCGTTTCATTGTATCATGGAAGCCTGGAGAACAGGCCGTACATGTGGCAAGAAAATCCTTGCATTTGTAAACAGCCATCACCGACATATTGGACAGAGTAATGAAGGAGCTTCCTGGTTATTCAGAGGGGCCGTGGCGGGGTCCACTATGAGGGTATTGTGGATAAAGGTGGAAGGGGTCTGGCTCACAGTGATAATTTCAGGTCCCTAGCTAGGAGCCTCAGAAAAGCAAAAGGGAAACTGAGGTAGGGCCACCCAGTGCAACTCTGGCAGCATTGAGATTTCTGTGCCACGTCCCCGTGATGGCTTCTGAGTGCCACTGTGGGTACAATGTAATGAAGCAGTCAGGAGATAAAGTGCTAATCACTGCTAACATCTATCCTTCCGCTTTGTCAGCAGATGCCGTCCAGGCAGGGAGTTGGACAGGCGTGATGTGTTCCTTCTGACCCTCCAGGCCAGCTGATTTCAGCTCTTTCTAGGGTCTAGAGCCTGTATGAGCCACAGAGAAACACACTTCAGTAGACAGGCGCGTGGATTCCCAGCCTCAGTACTAGCTAATGCGGTCCCCCCTTGTGTTCGGTAGTTCACCTTTTAAAAAATCCATTTATTCCTTCGACACATACTTTTGGTAAGGCCATTTGATGCTATGGTTATGTTCAGGCTCTTAGTAAACAAGTTAGCACATCCAGTGCACCTGGAGTTAGTTACACACACCCTGTGCCCTAGCGACTTTTCCATGAGGCATGTGTCCTAGAAAAACACGTACGATAAACACTAGGAGACACATGCAAGAACGTTCATAGCACATGGTCCTTATAGCTGCTGCAAACTGGGAACACACCAATGGCCTAAATGCCTGAAAAATGGATAGATAAATTGATGTGTATCTTTGAATGGCATGTGACATGTGCAACAACGTTTCACAGTCCCAACGTTAAGCCCAGGCAGCAAAACACACGGAGAAAAAAATATTGACTAAATGATCCTATTCATACAAACCTCAAAATCAAGGAAAGCTGACTCCTATTGTCTTAGAATCTACAGGTAGGTACAGGAGAGGATTCTGATTGGGGAGAAAGTGCAGGGAGCCCCTCGGGTTCCATTTTTTGTCATCATGGTAGTTATCAATTTTTTGTCCAACTGTCTGTGTTTGTTCCATGGTTTTTTCTGAATGTGGGTTATATTTCACATATATACACACACACACACACCCTCTCTCACACACACATTTTTAAGTAGATATATGTGAATTTAAAAATCGATCCTCAGATGCCCAAAAAACTCATGCCTGTGGGGAAGAAGGGAAAATAAACTGTAGATGGAGTATTTCAACTTCATCTGTAATGTTTTATTTCTTTTATTTAAAAAAAAAGATACC
This sequence comes from Rhinolophus hipposideros, assembly GCF_964194185.1. Taxonomy (NCBI): domain Eukaryota; kingdom Metazoa; phylum Chordata; class Mammalia; order Chiroptera; family Rhinolophidae; genus Rhinolophus; species Rhinolophus hipposideros. The sequence goes on along the minus strand of NC_138067.1, from coordinate 8,125,839 downwards.
TCCAATTTATTTATTATGTTTGAGGTTTTTTTTTCTTTTTTTTCTTTTTTCTTTTTTTAAAAGACTTGTAGTGAATATGCCAAAATATTAACAAACATAAATTCTAGTTCATGGGAATGTGGATATTTTTCATTTATTCTTTATGTAATTTTCTTTTTAAGGAATTCTGGAAAGAAAAAAGAAAATACTTAATGCATACGACACTCTAATAAGGACACATGCTGAGTTCTGTGGGGGCCGAAAGAGGGAGGACCTGATATCCTGAGGTGAGTGTGGAAAGTTCTCCGCGGAGATGACACCTGAGCAGAATCTTGACAGGTAAGTTGCAGTTCACCAGGTAGGCAGAGAGGAGGAAGCACATAAGTGGAAAAACACATGGTACTTTGACTAGACTCTAGACACTTGGTGTTACTGGAAGCGCCTCTCGAAGCCTCAGTTTCCCCGTCTGTAAAATAAGCCATTTTTCCATCTCTCACACAGCAGGCTCCAGAAACTATGGAGACTCGGCTCAGCACAAGCAGTTCAGATCCTGGGCTCTTGACACGTTCTGGCCTGGCCACGTTCAATTGCAGCTCTGTTACTTATTAGCTGAGACACTGGGGAAGACAGTCAGTGCCCCTGTGCTTGCCGTGTCTGTAAGAAGAGTGATAACAGTATTTCACTATTTACCTTATAGGACCTTTGTGAGGGTTCAGTGAGTTCATACACTTGAAATATGCAGTTCAGTGCCTGGCAGAGTTTAAGAACTGAAATTGTTGTTGTTACTATCATTATTATTGGAGGACTTGTTTATTTATTTTCAAGTATCTGTAACATTCATTCATTGCTCTTTCAAAAGTTGTGGCCGTTCGATCTGCTCCGTCTACACTTTCACAGCATTAAGGATTCTGCCATCGTTGCCAGGGGATTTCTCACAGCCTGGTGCTCATCTCATCCGGGTCACCTGATGGATGTGTTTCCAGATTTGCCAAGAATCCCCTCTCCACAGCTCCCCCCTCTTCCTTTAATAGCTATTTTTTGCTGGGATTTCATTAATTCTCACTTGTCTGGAGTTTTCCCTTCTTATCGTTACTGTCAGCCAAATTCTCCAAAGGCCACAAGCAAAGCTCCCCCAAATCCATACTCATTAAATTGCCCTCCCGAGGGGAAGGGGACTAGTCCGGGAGATGACAAGAAAGATATCATTGTTGCCTTTTCCTTTACGCTGGGCTTTGGAGCAGAGCTTCTCTCTTAGGCACCGTTAGGTACGTGTTCCCGGGCACGTGCTTTCTGCGTGCAGGTAGAAAGCAGTTATGGGCAGGACTGCAGGCCAAAGTTCTCTGCGAGTGGTACCCAGTGGGCAAGTGGAGAAGCATCTTTTCCTGACGCACACTTCAGACTTGCAGGGGGGAGAGGTGGGCGGGAGCTGTGCGTGAGGTTTGCTTCTCGGCTGTAAGAGCGGGGAGGAAACATAGCAAGACCTGGTCCAGCCCCCTCATGACACAGATGAGGACCCCGAGGCCCAGAGAAGGCAGAACTAGGAGTACAGCCAAACTTCCTGATTTCTAGCTCTCTCAGCCATGTGGAGTAGCTCGGCATCTCATCCCCTTCTCTAGGTGCAGTCTGTTGGTGGTAAAAACATCCCCCATTTTGCACACCTCTGTGGAAACACCTCTTTTGCAACCTGATTGCAGTTCCTCACATCAAGAATCTGTTTCTCTACCGAAATCTGCGTCAGTCTGCTTGGGCTTCCATAACAGAGGACCACAAACTGGGTGGCTTCACAACACGTTTATTCTCTCATAGTTCTGAGGGCAAAGGTCTGAGATCGAGGTGCCAGCAGGCTTGGTGTCTGCTGAGGCCTCTCTCCTTCACTCGCAGAGGGCCACCATTTCCCTGTGTCCTCACATGGTCTACCCTCGGTGCGTATCTGTGTCCTAATCCCCCCTTCTTTCTAAGGACACCCCCGATACTGGATTAGGGCCCCACCCAAATGCCTTAGTTGACCTTAATCACCTTTCAAAGGACCTCTCTTCCAATACAGTCACATTATGAGACACTGAGGATTCAACTTCAACATGTGAGATCTGGGATGAACTTGTGACTGGCAGCAGTGATGGTGTGAGTGCCAAGCAGAGGCCTCGCAAGACTCCAGGTGCTTCTGCTCCCAGCACCTGGCCAGAGGCACCATCAGTGAACAAGGCTGCCTGAGCCTAGTGGTCACACAGAGCAGAGGCCAGCCGCCGGCCAACTCCCAAAATGGGAGCAAGCACCGCCAAGACCCGCAGGTGACTGGATGCCTGAGTGAGACCAGCCCCGCCCCTCCCGCCAGAACCACCCATCCAACCAGTGGACCCGTGCACTAGCTAAACGGTTTTCATTTTTAAGCTGCTGGGTGTTGTGTTTGTTTGTCCCGTGGCATATTACGGTGGATAACTGATACCGTAGCCCACACCAGTTAGCAGCCGTTCAGCATCATCCCCCTTCCTTCCGTTAACAACCTGCATTCGTTGAGCAGTTTAGTCTGGCCAGACTCTAATTCTAAGCACTGTGCGTGTATGAAGTCCTTTAACTACTTTGTTCCCATTTTTTAGACGAAGACCTCAAGGCAGAGAGAGCATGTGATGGGACGCAGGTTGCTGTAAGAACCAAGATCAGAAGTCAGGCAGTCTTGGAGAACCCACGTTCTTTGAACATTGCTCTGTGGTGCTTTGGTGCTTTGCTGGTTTTGCTTATGGTGAATTATGTCTCCCCGACTGCAGTGGGATTTGGCAGGAGAGCAGTCGCCAGGTCCCAGATCCCAGGGTGGCTTCTTCCTAGGGAAGTCGGGGTGAAGGGGGGCTGGAGAGAGTCCTCTTCCTCGCTGCTCCCAGTGTATGACCTGAGGTCATCCAGTTAGTTTCTCTCCCTGTGTCTGGAATAGAAGGAATATTTGAAGGTTGGTCTCAGGTGGGCAGCGGGATGACTGAGGAAGCAGTCACCCCAGCAGCCATGTCTAGACCAGGCTGCTCTTGGAATAAGGAGTTTCTGGGTCCTGCCTTCCTCTTTCTAGACCTCTAGATCTTCCTTGGTCTCTGCTATTTCTGAACACCCACCCCTTCATCTCCCATCAATTTTGTAACCTCTGTATCCTCCCTATAAGCCATTTATGTTTAATCAGCCAAACTGATTAACACCAAGAACAAACACTTATGCCAACAATCGCATTTCATTCATTCAACGAGTATTTATTGAGCACCTGCTGTATGCCAGGTGCTATCCCAGGTGCCACAGACACAGCCGTGAATAAAGCAGACACATCCCATGCTCTCATGGAGCACACATTGCAGTAAGTACGGCCCCTTCCAGTAAATGCATTTGTGGGAAAGGCAAGTACATCTCGCCCTTCAAGGTAGCCAGATGAGCAAGGCCTTCAGAGGCAGTCCCGTCTGGATTCAGATTCTGTAGTAGTGCCTTTGAAGCTTCACGTTTGACCCCAAAAATGCATCTGAATTTTGCACTCTCTCCCATCATATCTGTTGTATCTTATTATAAAGACATTCCTAGCTGTGTGACTGTAGACACTTCCATCAGCTTCTCCAAGCCCCACTTTGCCTTTTGTCTCTTTATACGGGGCATTGTCATTCCCAGGATTCAGTAATAGTGGCTGTCCCTTAGGTAACTAAGTTCCAGGCGTTTTTCTAACTATTAAGTCATGTCATCCATGTACCAACTCCAAGGGATACATACTATTATTAGCCTCCAGGCTGGTCATTGCACTGTCTGCTTGAAAGTCCACTCTTCCCCCCCTGCTCCCCTGTTCTGCTCTGTATTGTATGGAACGGAACTCTGTAACCTGTTTCCCAGGCTTCCTTGCCTCCTCCAAGGTACTCGCTCCCACCGGATGGCCCTGATTCCTGAGCTCAGACATGCATCACCCCCATATTCCTTAGCCCGAGGGGAGGTAATAGCTTCTTATTACTAGTCTCTGTTTTCTTTCTCACTGCCCCTGTTTGGTATCTTAGCTCTTTCATGCCTGTGTAACTATATATGTAAATATATGTATTATGTGTGTGTGTATCTGCATACACACATATGCACATATGCATACATACATGTGGTGTATATACGTGTGTATATATGTACATATATACACACGCGTGTACATATATACATATACACACATGTGTACATATATACACGCATATGCATATATGTATACACACATATATACATGCATACACATATACATACACACATATACATATATGTATATACACATATATACATATATGTATATGTATACATAAATATATATACACACACACATGCATTACATACGTGTGTGGTTTTTTTTCTTTATTTTAAGAAACTAGCAGTTCTCTTGTCTCTGAATAAAAATATACCATGTCCCAGCTCTGAGCACAATTAGGGCCAGTCATCGGGAGGGGGAAGCGACAGTTCCTGAGTGTGTATGTCCATGGTTAGGACAACGGGCAGGTCTGACATCAGCAGATACCAATGAGCCTGGTGAGGCTGGCCTTCTACATCCCAGCTTGTTATCTCAGTGACTTTTTATTTCCTATGTGATTTCATTGGTGCCACTCCACCTTACACCTAAAAGGATTTGAGATGGCTTACGGCTACTGAAAAAATCATAATAGCACGGGGTTGTTTCCAAGTGTTTAGAGATTTTTCTGTTATCTTCCTGTTACTAATTCTATTCCATGATGGTCTGAAAACATAGGTTGTATGATTTTAATGCTTTTAAATTTGCTAAGACTTATTTTCTGAGCCACAATGTGTTCTTTCTTGATGTATAGTCCACGTGTTCTTGAAAAGAATGTGTATTCTACCAGTGTCCACAGCTGTCGGCATCATCTGTAAATGTCATTTGGACCCAATCGGTTGGTGGTGTTACTTATTTTGTTTATATCACAGCAGTTTTTCTGTCTATCATCTTTTACTGAAGGATGAATGTTAACGTTTCCAAGTATAATTGTGCGTTTATCTTTTTCTCCTTTTAGCTTTAATAATTTGTTCTTATGTATTTTTGAAGCTCTCTCGTCTGGTGCCAACTCACGTAGGATCGTTACGTCAGCTTGGTAAACTGAGCCTTTTATCATTGTGTAATGTTCATCTTGATCCCAGTAATTTTCTTCACTCTGAAGATACTTTGTGGATGCTAATATGTAACCACTTCAACTTTCTTATGATTCATGTTTGTACAGAGTATCCTTTTCTACCTTTTTACTTTAAAACTTTTTGTATCATTAGCTTTGAAGTGAGTTTCTTGTAGACAACATGCAGATGGATCAGGTCTTTTTATCTATTCTGACAGTCTCTCTCTCTCTTTCCATTGATGATGTTAGACCATTAGCATTTAATTTAATTGCTGACATGCTTAAATTTAGGTCTTGCATTTTATTTGAGGGTTTTGTTGTTGTTGTTGTTGTTTTGTTTTTGTCATCTCTGCTTTTGTTCCTTTCTTTCCCCTTTCCTGCCCTCTTTTGGGTTGTTTGAAAATTTTTAGTATTTCATTTTAATTTTCCTGTTGTCTTTTTTTTAATCAAACAACTTTGCTTAGTTTTTTTATTTGTTGCTGTAGAGATGACAATATGTGCACTTAATTCTTATAGTCTACTTAGTATTGATAGCTTACCACTTCAAGTTAAAAGTAGAAACCTTACAAATAGCAAATAGACATATGAAAAAATGCTCAACATCACTAATCATCAGAGAAATGCAAATAAAAACCACAATGAGATATCACCTCAGCCCAGTCAGAATGGCTATCATCAACAAGACAAATAGTAACAAGTTTTGGAGAGGCTGTGGAGAAAAGGGAACTCTCATACACTGTTGGTGGGAATGCAGACTGGTGCAGCCGCTGTGGAAGGCAGTGTAGAGGTTCCTCAAAAAATTACGAATAGAATTACCATATGACCCAGAAATCCCTCTCCTGGGTATCTACCCCAAAAAATCTGAAAACATTTATACATAAAGACACATGTGTGCCAGTGTTCATTGCAGCTTTGTTTACAGTGGCCCAGACATGGAAACAACCAAAATGTCCTTCGATAGATGAATGGATAAAGAAGTTGTGGTATATATACACAACGGAATACTATTCAGTGGTAAGAAAAGATGATATAAGAACATTTGTGACAACTGGATGGATCTTGAGAGTATAATGCTAAGCAAAATAAGTCAGACAGAAAAAGCAGAGAACCATATGATTTCACTGATAAGTGGCATATAAACCAAAAACAACAAAAGAACAAGACAAACAAATGAGAAACAAAAACTCATAGACACAGACAATAGTTTAGTGGTTACCAGAGGGTAAGGGGCTGGGGATGGGAGATGAGGGTAAGGGGAATCAAATGTATGGTGATGGAAGGAGAACTGACTCTGGGTGGTGAACACACAATGTGATACATAGGTGATGTAATACAGAATTGTACACCTGAAATCTATGTAATTTCACTAACAATTGTCACCCCAATAAATTTAAAAAAAAGTAGAAACCTTACCACTGTGCAGGTCTTCTACCCACCTTTCTTTATGTTGTACTTGATTTATAAATTGTATCTGCATGTATTAAAATCTCCATCAGTTACCATGGGGAAAAGGGTGAGGGATAGGGATGGAAAAGGGTAAGGGGAGGGGGGGGTCAAATATATAGTGATGGAAGGAGATTTGACTTTGGAAGGTGAACACATAATATAATACAATATTCAGATGATGTATTATAGACTTGGACACTTGAAACCTATATAATTCTATTAACCAAGGTCACCCCAATAAATTTAATTTAAAAATGTCCATCAGACAATGTTATAATTTTTGCCTTCAACCATCAGACATGTTTTAAAGAACTTAAGAGGAAAATAGTAGTATATTACATTTGCCTGGATATTTGCCACTTCTGTAGCTCTTCCTTCATTATTGATTTTCTAAGTTCCCTTTTGGTATCATTTCCTTTCTGTCTGAAAATTTTCCTTTAGCAATTATTTTAGAGCAGGTCTTTTGGCAATGAATTCTTGTTTTCCTTCATCTGAGAATGTGTTTATTTCACCTTCATTTCTGAGGGATATTTTTGCTTGTTAGAGAATTCTGAGTTGGTATTCTTTTCCTTTTAGCACTTTAAAAATGCCATTCCACTTTTGTCTGGCCTCCATGGTTTCTGGTAAAAAATTCACAATCATTCAAATTAGTGTCCCCCTGTAAGTAATGTATCATTTTAACCTAACTCATTTAAAGGTTTGTTTTGATCTAGTTTTCAGTAGTTTGAGTATGATTCTTTTAGGTTTGCCTGTTTCAGATTCACTGAGCTTAAGTCTGTAGGTTTATGTCTTTCATTCTCACTCATTCCTCTGTCATCTTATTCTGCTCTTGAGCCTATCCAAGGAGTTTTTCATTTGATTTTTTTAATTTTAAAATTTTCATATTATTCTTTACATCTGTTTTTGGCTGAGCTTTTTTATTTCCTCATTTATTTCAAGAGTGTTCACAATTACTTGTTAGTGCGTTTGTATAATTGCTGCTTTGTCAGATATTTCCAACATCTTTGTTAATTCAGGGTTGGCATCTGTTGATTGTCTTCTCCCATGAAAATTGAGATTTTTCTGGTTCTTCATATGCCACATAATTTTGGATGCTACCATGGACATCTTGAATATATATCATGAAACACTAGGTCTGTGTAAATCCTATGGAGAAGGTTGACGTTTTTGTTGTAGCAGACAATTGTTTAGGCAGCAAGTTCCAACCTGTCTTATGTGGGCTAAGGTTGAATGCCAATTGTTTTTAAAGCCTTTGCAATGCTGCTTGAATCTGGCCTGCATGCACACCACCCAGTGGTCAGTCTGGCACTTGGGCAGTGGTCTATGTATCAGTTTAGTTCTCAAAGTCTTTTGTATGCTAATTTGGACCAGACCCACATGTGTGCAGCTTAGAAGTGAGCCCAGAAATTCATAAACAACTTTATGGAGTTGCTTTCCTGAACTCTTCTCTCTTTGTTCTCTCCCAATACTTTCTAATACACTAAAGAGTCCCTTTTCAGTTCTATATTCAGGCAGCTGGGGCTTGAGTTACCCCAATCTGCCACGTACTTCTGCAACTGTACCTGTAGCCAGAGCAAGTGGTAGAAGAACCAAGGGAAAAACTATAAACTCACACCCAGTTCAGTGATATTTCAAGTTCTGGTCTTCCCAAATCTTCCTGCCTCTCTTTTCCGAGTCCTCATATAGTGCTCCAAGTATTGTGTCCAAATGTTATAGCTCTATTCAGTGAGAAAGATGGGGGATGTATGCTTACTCAATCTTACCTAGAACCAGAACCAAGCTGCATCGTCTTTTGTGACCTCACCTTGCACATCACGAGGCATCACGTCTGCCATACTCTTAGTCAAAGGCCTATCCCAGTTCAAGGGGAGGGGAGTGGCAAGGTTCTGAAAGTGCCTGTGGGCACTTTCAATACAAAAATATTATTGTAGTCAGTTGTGGAAACTACAATCTGCCAAAAATAATAATAAGGAAGAAATAAATCAAATGGGAAATCAGGAGAAGGTCAGGGTAAGGCTATGACACACCAAATGTGTGCCTCCAGGTCTTGGAAACCCGCTACTCTGCTACTTGTCCTTTCAGAGCATTCTAGTAACTAAGGTAGTGAAATGGTTCTTTAGCATGATTCTTCTCAAAAGCATCCGGTAGGTCATGCCTAGGGAGCCCAGGGAGACCTTGAGTGGCTTTTGCTTTTCAAGGAATAATGACCTCATGGTTTTGTCACCACTCTAAGACATAGACACTTAGAAGCTTCACACATACCTGCATAACCCCCTCAGGGAACCTGTACCCTGTTTGGAAAAATTGGTTTTACAAGTATCACAGTGTCCAAGTAAAAACAATTTGATCCCACCAAAGATTCGCTTTTCCCAAGAAAACCCCGAAGGAGCTTCTACCATGGACTCTCCTCAATGGACACTGTGACCAGATGGTCAAGGACCGGAAACCCCAAAACAGAATCCCTGCCATGGTGCTCCAAGCCATGGCTTTTTCTCAGGACAGTGAAGCTCAGAGAAGGCAGCCTGAGGTCCAGCCCCAGCTCAGCTCAGTGCCAGCTTTGTGACTGAGCGAGTTACTCAGTCTTCTGGAGGTCAGTTTCAAGTCTCAGATGACAATAGCATCTGCCCATAAAGTGACTGTGAGGCCTCAATAAGTGAGGCCAGGCCTGAGAAGGACAGGGCCTGGGGCTCAGCAAGCCCCTTCCTGAGGGCCAGTTATTAACATCAAACAAGCAAGCCAGCCCGAGGCCAGAACCAACCTGAGGCCAGCTTCTCCCCAAGGAGTTACCTAACCTCTCGGGCCCGTTTTCTCACCTATCTCTTAGGGTTATTTAAAGGAATAAATGAGAAGTGGGGGAAGTGGGAGCTGCTGATCAAAGGGTACAAACTTGCATTTATAAGATGAATAACTTCTGGGGATCTAATATAGAGCGTGGTAATTGTACTTAATGATACTATACTGGATACTTTAAACATGCTGAGAGAATAGATCCTAAGTGTTCTCACCACAAAACAACAGCCCCCCCCCCAAAAAAAAATGCGGGTACCTATGTTAGATGACAGATGTGTTAATTAACTTGATTGTGGTAATCATTTCACAATGAATTAAGTCATTACATCATACAACCTTAAAAAAAAAGTCACATTGTACAACCTAAATATATGCAATTTTTATTTTTCAATCATACCTCAATAAAGCTAGAAAAAAATAAAATTGAGAAGTTAAAAAATAATTTAGAAAAAGGATTAAAAGAGCTAATCAGGGAAAGAGCTTGAAATAGTACTTGGACAAAACAAGTTACATAAGGTTAAGCAACTATTACTGCAAAGTTATGAAAGTTGGGTATGTGTCTTTCAAGGTTAAATAGCATTGTGCAAGGGAATACGTGAAGTCCCATATTAAACAATGATATACTTTTCTGGAGTGTCTACTTGACATGATGGTTTAAGAAGAAAAACCTAATGAATATAATGGACCTATAGGCGCCCAACTACGCTGATCTCTAATGGTCGGTGGTTGATGCCTGAGGATCCCAGGAATCCCGTCCTCTCTTCCCAAAGTGATGTCTGGATTCCAGGGAGAATAGAGGGAGGCCCCTGACCACCAAAGAGCATGTAAGCCCTGTGTCGTCATAGCCCTGGCCTTTTTTTCCATCCCGGCTGCCTCAAGCACGGCCGTTTTCCACATTCCCCTTCATTAAACAAGAAACTCAGATGTTGGTAATTATACTGCCGTCCCCAGCTGCCAAGTCACATTCGGTTCCAAAAAGCCCTGTATACTGCTACTTGTGTGTTTGTTAACAATGTCCCCACAACAGGTCTGCAATTAGAGCCCATCTGTTGGGTTTCTCAAAGAGCATTGCCAATCAGGCTCGTGAACTTGGAGTGCTCATTGTTGTGAATTCCTGACCAGAAACCCTGCAGCAGAAGGCTCCTTGTCCCTGAGTCTGGGGGTCTTGGGGCGGAGGCAGAATGAACCAGTCCTAATGAGCACCTGTAATAAATGTTAAGGAAGGTGGGCATGGTGAGGTGATAGCAGGGCATGCACATAGGGTTAGCACCAGGTGACTCTGCAGACCCCTCCTTCCTCCAGCTGACTTATCCTCAGGCTGGCCATACCCTGCCTGCTACCACTGGTACCTGGAGATCATTTCCCAGCTAGTACTGTTGGGTTGAAACCAGATATCATTGCTTCTGTCTGGAGGGGGGTCTCCAGTACCACGACAGTAGGAGATGCCCTGTGGCCGAGTCAGCTCCCGTCCTCCAGAAGACCAGTCTTGCAGAAGGGTCAATGATGACCAGGCCTTCCCTCTGGGAACTGACGAGGGATATGGAAGAGGTGGGGGAAAGGGACAGAGACAAAGCCAGGAACATTTGGATGCAGGGGTAACATATTTGAAACCCAACCAAGTTTAAGATGTATGTTCCAAATGGCAGCTGTGCATTCGTGCATCACAAAAGTGTTCCTGCGCAGTGACTCGGGGTGAGGGTCTTGACAGGGAAGTTAGGGAGACGTGGCCTTCTGTCTATCTCAGGAAGCTTTGACGATGACAACAGTTTTCAGCCTCAGCTGCACATGAGTGTCTCTGAAGGAGCTTTAAAATACACTAATGCAATTAGGAAAGCGATTCCACGTACATTAGCACCTAAAAGAATTAAATACTTGGGGATAAATCTAACCAAGGAGGTAAAGGACTTGTATGCTGAAGACTACAAATATTGTTAAAATTAAAGAAGATCTAAATAAATGGAAAGACATCTCTTATTCGTGGAAGGAAGACGTAACATTGTTAGGATGTCAGTACCACCTCAGATGATCTAGAGATTCAACACAATCCCTGTCAAAATTCCCACAGCCTTTTTTGAAGAAATGAAAAAGCCTGTCCCCAAATTAACTGAGTCCCCAAAATTCATACGAGGCTGCAAGGGTACCTGCATTTGCCAAAACACTCTTGAAAAAGAAGAACAAAGTTGGAGGTCTTACACTACCCCACTTTGAAACTTACTACAGAGCCACAGGAATAAAAACAGTATGTCAGGACAGGCATATATATATATATATACCAGTGAAATATAATAGAGAGCCTGGAAATAAACCTTCACGTATAAGGTGCTATGGACTGAATCCTTGTGTTAAAATTCATATGCAGAAGCGCGATTCCATGTGATGGAGTGTGGAGGCGGGGCCTTTGGGAAGCGCTTAGGTCATGAAGGTGGAGTCCTCATGTTGGGGTTAGTGTGTCCGTATAAGAACAGACAACAAAGAGAAGATTTTTCTCTGTGCCACATGAGGATACAGAAAGAAGGCATCCACCTGCAAACCGAGAAGGGAGCCCTCACCAGGACCCAGCCATCCCGGACCCAAACGTGATCTCGGATGTCCAGCCTCCAGAACTGTGAAAAATAACCGTGTGTTGTTTAAGACACAGGCTATGGTATGTTGGTATAGCAGCTGGAGCTGATAAGACATGGTCGTCGGTTGACTTTTGACAAGGACGCCAAGACCATTCAATGAAGAAAGGGAAGTCTTCATTTCTGTGCCATGGAGCTCACCAGCGTGTATGTGGGGGGCTTGGGAGGGGAGATCAGGGAAAGCTGCCTGAAGGATGCAGCAATTAAGGATTTTAGGGGCTCTTTCCTAGGGCTCAGCGATAGGCGAGGCAAAACTGCCAGGCAGAAGGAACAGCTTGGGAAAGATGGGTGAAGGAAGGGCCATCTGGTGCCTCTTAGAGACATGGATCTGCATGGAGGCTTGGTTTGAGCAGGAGTGGAGTGAGTGGCGAGGCTGGGAAAGTGGGTTCAGGATGGACTGCAGGCATATGCCATGCAAGAGGGAAGGGCGCGATTTCGTTCTGTGGTTCAGTAAAGAGCCACCAAGGGGATCTGAGCAAAGGAGACATGCTCTCAACTGTGCTTTGGGAAAATTAGGCAGAAGCATGTAGTCTGGGGGGGAGGCAGACAGGGTGCTGCCGCCATAGCCATTCAAGAGATAGTTAGTGCACAGCTACTGTGTACTAGCTACCATCCCAGGTCCCAGGGACCAGTGTGAACGAGGCAGGCCACCAAGCAGCTGGCTGGGCAGAGTAGAAATGGGTGACTGGTGATCAAAAGAAAGTCAAAGTCACAAGGGACACCAGATTTTTAATATGAGTTTGTGAGGGGCTGAAGATGCCCCGTAAAGAACTGTTTCATGTGGAAGAGCATCACAGGGCTGGGCTTTGGGCACGTTGCGTTGCAACTGCCAACATGCCCTTCATTGTTGAGAGGTAACAGCTATCTTGTACGATGCCACTTGCTAACTGTGGGCCTTGGACAGAATACTTAGCCTCCCTCCGTAATCCTCAGTTTCCTCATCTGTAAAATGGGGGGTCGGGGAGATAATGGTCAAACATTCCTTGCAGGGCATTGAGAATACCATGAGTGTATTATATTCAGCCCAGCACAGGGCCTGACCCACTGCAAGCACTCAGCAATGTGAGCTGCCGGAGAGGAGTGGGAACACGGCCTCACATCAAAGAAGCTGAGGAGGAGCAGTAACTAGAGCGGAAGCTTCCAGAAGCTTCCAAATGGACTAAGACTGTTGGAAAAAAGTGGCCAGTCATTTTGGGCAAGCATCGGATGAAGCAGTTGCTTTGTATTTAGGGCCCAAGTTTATATACGTATATATAGTGTTCATAATCCGTGTTCATATTCTTGAAAATATGCAAGTACAAGTCCTACTGAGTAAAACCAGAATCCAGTTTCCTATCTCACACCCACATTCTTTGAGACTCTCCAGTGCCATTTAAATAGCTGCCATGTCTCTCTGTGTGCAGGCCACGGTAAGAAAAGTTCATGTCCATGGGGCCTGCCAGGCTCGGCTGCAATGACCCATGGCCAATGGCAGAACCCAGCATGCAGAGCTACTGGTAAGGGTCGACCAGAGGCCTCTCCTGGATGCCAGGTGATTAGCAAGTCCCCCCACCCCCACCACTGGCTCCCAGAACTTAAGTCACCTTGGCAAGAAGGGGAGAAGAAAAAGGTGCCTCTGCATTTGTCCGAGTCATTTATCCACAAGGGACTAAGGGGGAAAATGTGGACTGGGCTTTTCTCCATTTACTAAATCAGGTTTTCTGCTCTTGGGTAGAATCTGGGCTGGAGAGCAAAATTTCATTCAGTTTTAGAGAAACATAAGTCCATTTTCATACGTCTATCTGAGTTTGTGTTTCTGAATGACACACCTGCTGCACTGGCAGCTTGTGATGAAGGTGGGATGGAATGCACCCCTGCTGTCTGATTTTGGTCCACAGAAATGCATGAAACACTCCTCATGTACTCAGCACCTTAGAAGCGCAGGAGGGAGAGTGGGAGATTCTGGTTTGGACCAACGTCGTGGCTACCGTGAGGGTCTCGGGGTAGTGGAGTTTATATTCCGGGTCAGAATGGGGAAAGTACAATCCAGGAGAGGAGCTCAAGTGCCCTGCAAGTAGGGGGGCAGAGCGAGTCTCCCCGGTAGAGCCCAGACCCTGTCCTGGAGCAGGTGCCATTGGCATTGGGACTTGAAAGAGAGGCTGCATGGAAAACTTGAAGACATGGCTGGGTTTTATCTTTCCCTTGAAACACCGTGAACTGAGAATATATCATAGTCAAAAAACAAAACTTTGCATTTAGTGTCAGGTCTTCTATGTTAACCATGAGGGGCAGACCATTCGAGCAGGACCATACTCTGCATGAGTATGACTATAGAAAGTGTTGGAGAACACAGGCTCCCCCAGCAGAAAAACCTGAGTTCCAGTCCCAGCTCTGCTGTGTGAGTTCAGGTAAGTCTCTTAGACTCTCTGAGCCCTTTGGGTCTATCTGTAAAAAGGAGACAGTAATACCTACCTTGTCAAATTCCTTTGAGGATAAATGAGCACCATGTGCAGATAGGAGCACGCAGACCAATGCTGGTACACACAGGGCATTCTCAGGGGTCAGAGGTCAGTGCTCATACAGACACAAGCGGGTGCCCTGGCTTGGGCCCTAGTGCTGCAAATGCTTCCGCTGCCTTTCATGGCAGCTCTTCGCTCCTCCTAGAGCCCTGCTCCTCTGGAGATGATGAAAAGTCGTGACATCCCAGGTTAATCTCCAGACGTTACCTGCCATCAGCCTGCTATGAGCTTCAGCACAGGTTTGGCCAAGTCAGGGCTCTGGATGGGAGACAGCCACTCTGCCTTTGGGGGCACAGAAGAATCTGTCCTCATTTCAGCATTGGTCAGGGTTGGTGATGGCGAACTCCAGGGGGCTTCAAGGTCCCTTCTCTGCTGGGGAAGAGGTGAGGCACAGAGAGGAGAAGAGTGTTTGTTGCAAAGACTCTGAGACAGGCAGGAGAAAGTCAGTGTGGCTAAGAACAGAAGCTGGTGAGGGGTGGCAGGAAATAATGGTGATGGAAATAATGGTGAGTGCCAGGGACTCTGCTAAGCCTATGTGGGCCCATTCTGGCCTCACATAGGCCCACGTGGTCAGGGCTAGCGTCTTCCTCCTGTTTTACAGATCACGCTAGGGAAGATTTCTGTGACCTGCCCACTGTCACACAGCTAGTCAGTGGCACAGGCAGGATTTAAAGCCAGCCCGCCTGGTGTCCACAGGCACCCCGTCTAACCACTCTAGGTACTGTCCCAGGCACAGAACATTTCTTAAAAGCATCGGATGTTATCCTAAAAGCAATAGGAACTAAGCAAGAGAAGCACATAATGTCACCTGATTCTTGTGACAAGATCTCTCTGGCAGCCGGTGGTGGAGATTCAACTTCAGGAGGCCATGGGTGAAATCCGGAATGCCACCCACCGCAAGGCCCCTGAATGTGTTGGGGTGAAAGATGAGGGGGCAAAAGCTGAGCTGGTATCGCAGGAGTTGGGGAGAAGGGGTCGGTTTTAGAGATATTAGGGGTTCTCACCTTGGTGCTTACCCTAGTTTTCGTCATGGAAGAAAAGAATTAGCTCTGACTGGCTCCTCACTGGGAGGGCCCCAGCAGCCTCTCTAGGGACCTTGCTGTCATTTCCTACTGCCTTTACTGTCAGGGTAAGCAGCTCGGAGCCCCCGCCCCTGAAACTAGAGTGGGGGGTGATTTGCAGGAGTCGGCATATCCCAGGGGACCAGCATTCAGGTGGATTCCAAAAGAACCAGGCAAACAGGGAGACAGCCCTCCCTGGGGACAGGAAGCTCTCTCCAGGCACTGAGACCTCTCTCCCCTCCCTTTTGCCCTAGGGCTGAGGCTTTCTCCTAGATCCGAGAAACCTGGGAGCTGTGTTCAGACATAAATGTCCCCCAACCCCTTTTCCCCCTCCCCCATGGCTGGACAAAGGGCATTAAAGGCTGTTTGAAAGGCTGTGCTCATCAAGTCAGGCAGTTTACCCACTGTCAGGAGCTGCTTTGAACCAAATCCTCACCTCCAGGTTGCATTTACCTCTGGCACACAAAACAGTTGGGCTTCCTGAAGCTGGAGAAGGTCTGGCCTCCCAAGGCAGCAGCCCTGCCCCTTCAGAAAAGCCGAGAAAGCATCACACATCTGCCTGGAAGCTCCTGCCCAGGGTTTGGTCTCCACTCGGCAGCACACAAGCATGGCTGCATTTTCACCACTTTCCCCAAATTTAAGAACTGGGCCGAAGGGACCCAGCACTGGGGCAAGAAAAGGGAGATTCTGAATTGCCTCCAGTGCTCAGAGGTCTGCTATTTGCATTCTACCTCACCCTGTTTCCTACAGCCACTGAGAGTTAATCTCCGCAGCCAAGATTAGTTTATTCGATTAACTCCGCTCCCTATAGACTATCTCGGACTGTCTGCCATGCATCCAGAACAAGCCGAACCAACCTTTTACCAGCCAGAAGAAGATTCAATAGAATAATCTTTCCCCCTCTTCCTTCCATATGATTGGAAAATAAATTGAAAATGAATTTCAGTCATTGCTTGTGTTTTAAATAGGAGATAAAGGGCAGCCCTGTGTGCCAGCCCGTTCAATAGATGGAGGGAGGGAGGAGGGCGTCCATAATGAGTAACACAAACACCCTCGGTTGGAGGAGGCTCCTGAGCAAATGTGTCAGCTTCCCGACACATTTGCGTAATTAGGCTGTTACATTTTGACATCTTGAACTAATTATTATTATGTTGTTTGTTTCTGGAGAACCAGAGCCTAGCCATCAAAACTTGAAGTTATCAAATACAAGTGTTCCCTCCAGCATCTTTTCTCAGAATGTATCTTAAGCCACCAGTTCAACAACTTGGTTGCATGTTGAAACAATTGGGGAGTTTTAAAAAAACCTGTGATGCCCAGGTCCTACCCCCAGGGATTCTGATTAATGGGTCAGAGGCGTGTCCTGGGCATGAAGATACATTTTAAAGCATTATTCTTATTTTAAACGTTTGAGTTAATAGAGATTCTTTTCAAAGATGGTTGCAGTAGGTAGCCAAGTTTGAGAACTTTTGTGACTCTGTTCTCTACTGATAGCAATATCAGAAAAACTCAAAGGTGTCACAACCTCATTAACTGCCCTGTAACGTTAGAAACATACTGTCACTGTGTTCGTCCTCCCTACCTTCTTTTCTCTAGTGGCGTGCGTGCCTGCCAGCCGTAGGTGTCTTGGTGCGGGTGACCCCGAGTGTCTGTAATGCAACATTCACAGATGTAGTTATACAGGGCCTGTGTTCAGCATTTGTCATCTCTGTCACGGAAAATGATTTCCTGGGTCATGAAAATGACTTTCGAGCTGGACCTTGAAGGTTCGCCTTGCCGATTTGCTTATTTACGTTCAGGTCGTGATGTCAACACTGCTCCGTCAGTGATCGCTTTTCACATGGAGTTTGCTCAGGATGATAAGGTGATGCGAGAGGAGCCGCAGTGTGATGTTGGCCCAGATAGAAGGGTGGTGAGATGCTGAGAGCCGAGGTGTTGACAGGGCAACGAGGCTGGGCGGAGATGTGCAAAGGTGGCCCTGACGTCCGTGGCCGCCCCTTTCAGAACTCAGTGATTTGTCACTGAATAATAATAATAGGGGGATTCCTGCTACAAGTGTCTTCTGTGGCCCAAATAAGAGATTTCTGGTTCTCACACACAGTGGGACTACTAGTGGATACTGTCGTGCGGGGGACCCTGCTCACTGCGCCATTTGTCGTGCAGGGTCTCAGCTCCCACTCCTCGCCCAAGAACGCAGGACACGGTAAGGCCAAAAAGGAACACCCATGGAGCCATAAGTAGGGGAGTAAAACCAATATATTCTCGCTGGCGGCTGGGCTGGAGACACAGGAAGCAGGATCTACATAATCTGCCTAACAGCAGTCCGCGCTTGCCAGCCACCATCTTCTTGCTAGCCCCAATTCCTTTCCTGCTAGTGTAGCCGCAGCCGTTATATTAGTGGCCAATAGCTTACGGGTTACAGCTGACGGCCAACTAGCCACAGCTGCTGGCCATCTGATCACAGTTGATGGCCATTTACTACCCGAGCCAGCACCTTTCTATGTGAGGCCGAGAGCCTAGAAACTGTTTTTTGGGGGCTTTGTCCCCACACTCCACCCCTACAGGGTCTCGCCTCACAATCTACGCGACAAGTGTCTTCCGCGAGGGTCCCTGTGCGAGGACCCTGGAGGTGAATGCAATATCCTGGACACAGCCAGGCTCTCTGATCACAGCCAGGGTTTCTCAGGGCACCACCAGTACTTCTGGGCACAGCCAGACATCCTGGGCTTCTTAGGGTACCACCTGTTTCCCCGGGCACAGCCAGGTTTTCTCAGGGCACCACCACAGTACTTCTGGGCACAGCCAGACTTCCTGGGCTTCTTAGGGTACCACCTGTCTCCCCGGGCACAGCCAGAGTTTCTGAGGGCACTGCCACAGTACTTCTGGGCACAGCCAGACTTCCTGGACACAGCCAGGGCCTCAGGGCACTGCCACTCTCTCTGGACACAGCCAGACTTCCTGGACACAGCCAGGGCTCTCAGGGCACTGCCACTCTCTCTGGACACAGCCAGACTTCCTGGACACAGCCAGGGCTCTCAGGGCACTGCCACTCTCTCTCTGGGCCTCTCGGGGTACCGTGCTGGAACAACAGTGGCTCACATCAAGGTGCTTACATATTATCAATGGCGGCCGGTCAAGACACAAAAGCAAACATCCTCTAGTCCCACTACATGGTGGTATTTTCCCAAACAGTCAAGCGTCCATAAAATCAGGGATAGAAGGCAATTCTTCATAGTCCATAGTCATTCGCCAGGGCTGTCCTGGGGGTGAGGGATGACCTTGACCTCACCCTCATCTCCCACGGAGGACTCAGCAAGCGTATCCTCCTGGGACTACAAGTCCTGCATCCGGGCTGCCTCAGCAAGCAGTTCCCAGCCCACAGGGCGGCAACAACCTTCACTTTCTCCGCTTTCTCCGGCCTCTGCTGGTTGGGGAACCATCCACATCTTTCCACCCCTCCACGGGGATCGAGCTCTCCGGCAGCTGCTCCTCCTGGTCTTCCTGAGACTGAGCTTTCATACGCACAAACTGCTCCACTGCCCTTCGGAAAGCTTTGGCCAGCACCGTATCCTGCCGACTACGTCATGTGTCGTGCGGGGGACCCTGCTCGCTGCGCCATTTGTCGTGCAGGGTCTCAGCTCCCACTCCTCGCCCAAGAACGCAGGACACGGTAAG
This sequence comes from Rhinolophus hipposideros, assembly GCF_964194185.1. Taxonomy (NCBI): domain Eukaryota; kingdom Metazoa; phylum Chordata; class Mammalia; order Chiroptera; family Rhinolophidae; genus Rhinolophus; species Rhinolophus hipposideros. The sequence goes on along the minus strand of NC_138067.1, from coordinate 8,106,670 downwards.
GCCAAAAAGGAACACCCATGGAGCCATAAGTAGGGGAGTAAAACCAATATATTCTCGCTGGCGGCTGGGCTGGAGACACAGGAAGCAGGATCTACATAATCTGCAACCCGCCGTCCTAACAGCAGTCCGCGCTTGCCAGCCACCATCTTCTTGCTAGCCCCAATTCCTTTCCTGCTAGTGTAGCCACAGCCATTATATTAGTGGCCAATGGCCTACGGGTTACAGCTGACGGCCAACTAGCCACAGCTGCTGGCCATCTGATCACAGTTGATGGCCATTTTCTACCCGAGCCAGCACCTTTCTATGTGAGGTCGAGAGCCTGGAAACTGTTTTTTGGGGGCTTTGTCCCCACAGATACATATTTTAAAATGCACGGAGATCTCATTAAAGTGGACGTCAGCTCTTTTAATTATTCATTGGAGCTCCCTACACAGAGACGCTTTCTAAAGTTATCCTTACTGTCAAGTAATGATGCCTCCCTCCCTCCCACTTCCTCATCAAACCATGCATGTGCTAGCTGACCCCTGAATGAGACTAACCTCACATTACTATAGGTTGCAGGAAGTGTAAGGGTCAGATATTCTCAAAGAAAAATCCTATTTTAAACTTAAGTGATTAAAACACCTGGAAAAGAAGACATGCCTGGATGTCAGATCAATAGCTGGGTGCTGGTGCAATTTTTGAAAGATGGAGCACATTCTCGTTCATTAAATTGTATGATTGTACACAATGGGTTATTGTTCGGCGATGAAACTTCAGCGAAGTCACAGTAGAGCCAAAATTAGGACAGTAGATTTCTTTGAAAAAAAAAACAAACAAAAACGATAAACACAAAAAATCTGATTGTGTGATTTCTGTTCCATCCAAAGAAAGAATTCCCTCAACTAGATGTTCTCAATTCTTTGATTAACGAAAATCGCCACAAATAGCTTTCAAATTGGCTGAGGTTATTCTTCTGGAGGTCCTTGAATTTAGACACTTTTGAAATTGATGTATTTACAGGCTCTGCCTGGTTGAGACCTAAGAAGGTGCTGTGTTCTGCATTTACGTTTCAGCCATTCAGAATTCTGAACTCTCTTGTCTTTTCTTTCGGAATGTCTTCTGGTAAGGCTAACGTCATCTATTTGGAATCCAGGCTATTTCACCTTTGGAATGTGGGATTCCTTTTATTGCAATGGTTTAAAATAATCCTCAACTCTGTATGTGTCCAGTGTTTTCCAAAAGAATCTGGTCCAAAGTCCATCACAATGTAGAACCAAGGACCCACAACACTTTAAAATCAGAACAAGCTTTTACCAGCTGAGCCCTGCAATTAAATTTGGAGAATTAACAGGACACAGAAAGGCATGGTTTTTAATTGGATTCTCTGATTACAACTTTTCCTGCCATTCTTCCCCAATGGAGGGGCTTGATGCTGGGCGG
>NC_138067.1:8065248-8100248 GCF_964194185.1 Rhinolophus hipposideros | reverse complement strand
GTTTCAGCTGTACATCATAGATATTCAACAGTACCCCCGTAGCTCTATATGTTGTTATTATTTTATCGATCATATTCCCTGTGCTAAAGAAGTGATCACCATGATAAGTCCAGCAGCCATCTGACACTGTACCATGCTATCACAGAATTATTGATCTTTCTCCCCTTTTTAAAATTTTCAATTAGAGTTGACATTCAATATCATTTTATATTAGATTCAAGTGTATAGCCTAGTGGTTAGACATTAATATAATTTAGGAAGTGATCCCCCTAACTAGTACCACCCAGCACTATACATAGTTTTTACCATATTATTGATTATTTTCCCTATACTTTACATCCCCATGACTATTTTGTAACTACCAATTCGTGTTTCTTAATGCCTTCACCTTTTTTACCCTGGTCCCAAGCCCATTCCCGTGTATCACCCTGATAGATCTAATACCTATCTGGTACCATATATAGTTAATACAATATTATTGACTATATTCTTTATGCTATACCCTACATCCCCACGACTACTGTGTAACAACCAATTTGTACTTCTTAATCCCTTCCCCTTTTCACCCATCCCTAACCCCCTTCCATCTTATAGAAGTCCCACTAAGATTCCTTATAATACTATTTTGGTGATGATGAACTCCTTTAGCTTTTTCTTGTCTGGGAAGCTCTTTGTCTGTCCTTCAATTCTAAATGATAGCCTTGCTGGGTAGAGTAATCTTCATTGTAGACCTTTGCTTTTCATCACTTTGAATATTTCCTGCCACTCCCTTCTGGCCTGCTAAGTTTCTGTTAAGAAATCAGCTGACAGTCTTATGGGAGCTCCCTTGTAGTTAACTAACTGCTTTTCTCTTGCAGCTTTTAAGACTCTCTCTTTGTCTTTAACCTTTGGCATTTTAATTATCATGTGTCTTGTTGTTGGCCTCTTTGGGTTTATCTTGTTTGTGACTCTGCACTTTCCTTTGCCAGATTAGGGAAGTTTTATGTCATTATTTTTTCAAATAGCTTTTCAATTCCTTGCTCTCTCTCTTCTCCTTCTGGTAACTGTACAACACGAATGTTGGTACACTTGATGTTGTCCCAGAGGCCCCTTACACTCTCCTCAGTTTTTTGTATTCTTTTTTCTTTTTGCTGTTCTGGTTGGGTGTTTTCTGCTGCCTTATTTTCTGCATCATTTGTTTGGCCCTCTGCTTCATCTAATCTGTTGATTCCTTGTAATATGTTCTTCATTTCCCTTGTTGTATTCTTTATTTCTTACTGCTTCTTTTTTATGTTTCCTATCTCCATTTCTATGTTTCCTAGCTCTCTGTTGAAGTTCTCCCTGAGATCAGTGAGCATCCTTATAACCAGTGTTTGGAACTCTGCATCTGGTGGATTGATTATCTCCATTTTGTTTAATTCCTTTTTTTTTTTTTTTTGTTTAATTGAACAACTTTGTTCAATTCTTTTATTTGAGACGTGTCTCTTCTCTCCCCATTTTGGCTACCTCACTGTGTTTGTTTCTATGTGCTAAGTAGGGCTGGTATGTCTTCTAGTCTTAGTAGCGTGGCCTTATGTAGTAGGTGTGCTGTGGGGTTCAGTGGTACAGTCTTTCTGGTCACCTGAGCCACATGCTCCAGGTGCGTCCCTTGTGTGGGTTGTGTGTGCCCTCCTTTTGTAGTTGAGCCTTGGTTGATAATTGCACATCAATGTGAGGGACTGACCCTTGGACTCACTGGTTGTGAGGACTGGCTGTGACTACAGTGGAAGAGTTGTTGTGCAGGGGCTGAGCCTACGGAGCAGGATCTGCCTCAGCAGGACTCTGGTGCCTGCCCAATCCGCCCCTTGGGTGTGTGGTACTTGGAAGCAGCTGGGTAATGCTCCAGCTTGTTTTGAAGCTGGCCACTGAGGGCCGCCAGCCCCAGGACCACTCTGGAGGGGATCAGCTGTAGGTCTACTTCAGCCACAGCCCATGCCCCACCTGGGGGCCACCTGGCAGGAGCCACAAAGAAATCCGCAGATGGCTGCCACCTGTGCCATGCTGTGGTGTACCTTGAAAGACCAGGCTGTGAACCAAGGATGGCTGCCACTAGTGCCGAGCTTAGGGGTGCTCAGCCAGAGGTATATACATGCTCAAGCCAGATGCTGCTTGTCTGGGTTCCACAAACCTTTGAGAGATCCTAGGAAATACTGCAGCTTGAGCTAAGGCAGGCAGTTTATACAAAAAAGCCACTGAAAATGGCCTAGGTGTGCCCCAAAGTTGGGCAGGGCCAGGTCTCGAATCACCAGGGAGTGGCTAACAAACAGCAGAGACTCAGAAATGAGGGCCACTTGTGTTTGCATGCAAGGAAGGGGGAGGGCTCAACAAAGAAACAATAGCCTCCACCAGCTCCCGCATCCAGGACAAAGCTGCCCCTCCAGCCCCTGTCCCAAGCCAGACAACTCAGTTCCCCACCATATGTCCCGGCCGCCTTTCTAGCTGCTGCCCCAGCGCTGGAGCTCAGAGCGAGGGATTCCATTGGTGGGTAAGTCTGCATGCAGTCTCTTTAAGAGGAGTGCCTGGGAGGGCAACTGCCCTCCATCTCATTCAGTCACAATCTCTGCTGGTTTTCACAACCAGAAATCATGGGGACTTCTCTCCCTGGCACTGGAACCCTGGACTGGGGTGGGGCTAGGACCTCTTGCTCCTCTGGGGTGGGCGGTGGGGAGTTAGAGGAACGGACCACCATAGCCAAAATATCCCTCCTGATTGTTAATGGTCACATGTGGGTGTGGGACCAGCCCGTTCCACGTGTCTGCCCCTCCTACTAGTCTTGAGATGGCTTCTGTGCGTCTTTAGTTGTAGAGCTTCAGTTCAGCAAGATTTTAGGCGATTCTCAATGATGGTTGTTTAGTTGTAGTTTTGATGTGGTCGTGAGAGAAGGTAAGCACAGCGTTTACCTACTGAGCTATCTTGGTATTCCATCTGTCAAGGAATTTTCTGGTCTTGCTGAATGTTGAAGGTCATGGTGGAATTGATGTAGATGATGTTGGATCTGCCGGCAGTTTCTGGGTGTGGGCCGGGATCGTGTCTTGTGAAGCCGAAGAATGGAAACACGGACCAGGGAGAGGCAAAAAGTTTTTAAAAGAGGATAGTTTATTAGAGGCAGGAGAAGAGGTTGAAGCTCCTGAGCGGAGGGGTTCCCGAATGGGGGTTCCCCATGACTGAGACAAAAGCTCTTACTTTTATACCTTCCGTTGCCTGCTTGGGGAAGGGGAGCTGTTTGAAAAAGGGAACTTGTTTGAAGAAGGGAACTGGCGACTTCTAATGAAATTTGTCTACCAGGTTTGTTCTGCTTGCCCATCCTAAAGGAATTAGCAAAGTAACCCACTCTTATCTATCAGATCTGCTCCGTTTGTCAGGCCAAAATGAATTTTATGATTAACCTCAACGCCTTGTTACGTTATGTCCTGGAGCGAAGGAATGATTTTAAAACCTGAAGTTTTAGGATATGGCTGTCTTTTCTTTATTCCACCAGGGACCTCCCTGTCTACCTAGGGACATGCTAGCTAACCTGTATCAGAATCAAGTCAATGAGACATAATTTGTGACTCTTCAGTGTTGGGGTTTGGTCACACATGAGTTCTCTCCCTTTGACATGTAAAAATAAATCAGGTTGTGTGGAATTTTCTCCACACAAGATATTATAAGGTAAAATTTATTTAATGTACTAAGTTGAGCAGCAGATGTTAACGGGTAAGGCAGCCCTGAGATGACCCCCTTGTCACCGAGGATGTGAGTGAGTGACAATTTCTTCTCAGTAGGACAGCAGGTGAGTGTGCTGTCTATGAAATATGTTTCAGAAGGGCCATATTTTGGGGTGTGTGTGTGTGTGTGTGTGTGTGCACGTGCATGTACATACACTACAAGATTTTGGTGTGGGCTACGCAGAAATCAAATAGGGGTGGGGGACCCTCCACTGATTGCCCTTGCAGAGTTCGCCCTGCTTTGTCCACTTGTGGCATTTTGAACCCTGTCTTGTGCCCAGCCTTCCCCCTCATTCCCCAATCTGTCCTGATTCCAGAAACCACTGCCACATCCTTTTGTGCTTCTGGGCCCCTGTGGTGACAAAGCTTCTCCCAGTTCTGATCTCACCCTGTCCTCTTCACAGTGGTTCAGAGGAGCAGGCTCTGGAGTCAGAAGACCCAGGTCGGAGCCTAGCTCTTTACTTCTTAGCTAAATATGACACTCGGCAAATTGTTGAACTTCTCTGAGCCTGTTTCCTCATCAGTAAAATGGGGATGATAAATAGGGGCCCACTGCCAAGATTTGTGGAAACTAGGGGACACTGCCCTACACCAGGGCAGTAGCTTGGTGAACGGAATGTGGGTGGGATCACAGCCTTACTTGGTCCCCCCGGGCATCTTTGGCAGGGTCTTATCCACCTGAACCACTCACACAGGTACTGGAATGAAGCTACGACTTGTAGAACATAGTATGGGGGCTTAATAAATATTCACCGGCGTCACTAAGTGCTGTTATCAAGGCAGCCGTCTCCTCAGCTGTGATCACGGCACCCAGATTGGCTTGGGGCCACCTATGCCCAGCTTTCAAGGGCCCAGAGCTTCTTCTCTGAATTCAAAGATAGTAACCGTAAGGGTGGGGGGAGCCAGCCAAGCCCCACCCCTCCCTTCCACTGAGTACTGGGTGGGGATGAGGAGGGTGGATATTACCACTAAAACCTCCAAGTACCTGGGAGCAGCTGGTGGCATTTCTGAAATTTGCAAAGAGGGGAAAGTAATTTTCCCAGGTCCAGCAAATGGCTTGAGGCCTCCTAAATGTCCCCTTCAGATGGGCAGCTGGAGCAGGCGGGGGGCAGGCTGCTCTACGTGGGCTGCCCGAGGACCATATGGGCAACACGGCTCGTTCCGCGGCTACACCCGCCCTGCTTGTCAACCCCAATCATACTTGCTCTAATCCGTGTTTTAATTTACTCTGCTGGTGCGACGCCCGTGCTGCCAGGGCGGTCCTTGGGGCCCCCTCATTCCTGCTGCTGATGACAAGGCGTATGCAAAAGGCGCAATTATTCACCCACCAAGGTGACAGAGAAGGCTTCTGCCTGGGAATAGGTTTCCAGCTTCCAGCATTTTCATGTCAGTCGCTGAAGCACTTTGCAGTTTGCAAACAATTCTATGGAGACCCTTTTTCTTTTTCTTTTTCTTTTTTTTCTTTTTTTCTCTTTTTTTTTTCTAAAAAAACATAGCCACCAATGAGACTTCAAGTGGTGGACATTCACTTGCCGCTGATTCTGAAGGCCCATCCCGAGAAAGGTTGCCACATACGCTCCTCCTATTCAGCTAGATTATTGGATTTTTTTTTTAATCAAATAAGATTCTCCTCTCCCTTCTTCTCCATCTCCTCCCACACCCCAATCCTGCCGCTTTGGCCTCAAACAAAGGGAAATGTGTCAAGCCCAGCCTATTAATTCGTACAGATTTGCCGTTGTTTATGTTCTCATGTGGACCACATTCCAAAGCCCCAAAATAAAACAGCTCCAGTGTAGCTTTCAGCTCCCAGGCCCATGATGTATTTCATTCGCCACGGTCCGAGCCATGATAACAATGCCTTTCATTTTCTTATGGCCTAAAATGATTTGCCTTCTGTGAGGGCCAGTTTGTGAGAGAGACAGATAGAAAGGGAGATGGAGGGAGAAAGGGAGGGAGGGAGAGGGAAAAACAGAGGGAAGGAGGAAGGGAGAGAGGGAGGGAGAGAGAAAGAGAGAGAAGAAAGGACGACCACTGCTCTTTTCTTTTTCAGGGTATCATTTGCAACTTAAAGCTAACCTGGAGAGCTCAGGGACAATGGCACTGCCCGTAAAACGTCCAGGCCAGGGGCCGCATTCAGAATGAGGGTGATGTCCAGCTATTTACCCCTTTGTGCTTCCATAATATCTACTTAATGCAATTCAATAGCGGTGGATTGTTAGCAGCATTAAGGATTCTATTAAGTTCTTCCCAAAGCCCTGCTATTCTCCTCCAGCTGTTGAGAGCCTGAAGTTTTCAGCTGAGCCTGGGGTAGAACCTTCCAGAAAGCACCTCTGGAAACCTGGTCTTTTGCAGCCTCAGAAAGATCACACTTGATTTCAGACCTGGGCTGCAGAGCCCAGCCCAGAACCACTCACCTGCTGCAGAGCAGAGCTGTTTTCAAATCCAAACCGTATCAGGCCCTACAGCTTTTCACAGGGGAAGCGCCGTCTCGCATTCTATCAAATAGATAAAATGCTCCCACATCGCACATTAAATATAACCTTCTTCACTCCAAAAATGTTTTCTGAAAGCATATTTAGGATAGTTTAATCCATGTCGGTCCTGCTTTCACGAGAATAAACGATCCACTTTGTTCCGATTTATTCTTCATTGTTTAGGTATAGTGAGATGAGCTCAATTTCAGACATGGCCACAAAATCCTACCTCATGAGATATTTAATTAAACATTTCCTCAGTTTTTTTTTTTTGATCCGGCAGCTTTTTTGTTTTAAATTTTGAAGCCAGTGCTCCAACTTCGTTTTCAGACAGGAAACCATCCTGTGGACCCTCAAACAGTGGGCTTTGGACCCATGGATAAAATAGCTTCTACCCGCAAAAAGTTTGCGTGATACTGACTCAAGGTTCTTTTCAGCCTGAGTTGAGTAAGCTGCTGAGCCCCAGGCCTTTAAATCTTTCCTTAGTGCTCCAAAATGACCTCATAGGGTTTTTCTGGAGCAAAAAGAGCCAGATGGCTGGGATCACCCCTTCAGAGCCTAGCACCTTACCTGGCAAACAGGTGTGCCCAGGCTTCCAAGGATCAATTTATTCATGAACCTTTGAGACAGCCATCAGGAATCCAGTCTTGAATGCTAATTCCCTCTCAGGGCCACCCTGCCCCAGCAGACACTGTGATGGCAGTGGTGGGGTCCCCTTCTTGCCTTTTGTAGCTGCGGGGATCACAGGCAGAGCAATGCGGCCTCCAGGAGCTGGCTCCTTCCAGAATGGGCTGCGAGAGGGAGGCGGGGCTGCGGCAGGGCCAGCCCGAGGGGAAGGGGCCACACCAGGATTTCACACAGTTGGCTTGAAGAGGCAAGCACTAAGCTGCCTTTTCAACTGCAGTAAACCCCTCCATCTGGCCACCCTAAAACTCTGTTAGCTTGTTCCCCTTGCCCAGGGCTGATTGGACCTCCTGAAGCAGAAGTAACGACATCAATGGTGTAAACCCCGGCCACTTGAGGGTATTACATTTCATTTCATGCTTGACTTAATCAAAACTGGGGAAATGAAATGTACACCTTTTTGATGTTCTTTTCCCTGCTGTTTAAAGAGAAGAATCTTAACCCATTTGATCTTCACATGCACCCAGTAAATGACCAAATATGCCAAGCTGTCAAAAGCAGAAGGCGGCCAGTTGCCAGGCGGTGTTAGGTCACTGGGAAAGCATTGAGTGCAGGCGAACTTAGGTTTGGAGCCCAGGGACTTGGTTGCAAATGCACCATTTCCCCCAGCCAGGCCGCAGTTATGAACTTTTTAAAGGAAAATGTGTGTTGGGGAAATTAACATGTCCTTGGACAGAGAGGAAAGGAGCATGGCTGAGGCTTGCTCCTGCTGATCCTTCAAAATTTCTCGTCAGGTATCACTTCCTCCTTGAAGCTTCCCCCCACCCCCATTACTAGTCTGAGTGGTGGGGGGTCTGGAGTCACTCTGTGTGTCCTTTGGCAAGTTACTGAACCTCTCTTGGGGCCTCAGTTAACTCATCTGTGAAATAGGGATGATTAGAGTTGCCCTGAGGATTAAATTATCAAATGTATATAAAACACTTAGCACCGTGCCTGGTACCGAAGAAGTGCTCCATAAATGCAAGCTACTATTGTTATTATTATACAGGCACCCCTGTGTTTTGAGAGTTCACTTTTCAATCTTGGTGAACGGAATAAAGATATAAATTAATAGTAACTGCTTCTTTGTTTTATAACATTTCAGCTTACGAATGGCTTCATAGGAACACTCTACTTTCAGATAGCGGGGAAACCTGTATTTATTACTAACTGCTATGGACTAAATTGTGTCCCCCTCAAAATTCATACATTGAAGGTCAATCCGAAATGTGATCGTATTTGGAGAAAGGAATTTCAGGAGATAATTAAGGTTAAATGAGATCATAATGGTGGGGCACAGGTCCTATAGAACTGAGGGCCTTATAAGAAGAGGGAGAGAGAGAGAAATCTCTTTTTCCATGCTCATGCACTGAGGAATGACCATGTGTGGGTAGGCACCACCTTCAAACCAGGAAGAGAGCCCTCACCAGAAAGCCAATTGGTCAGCAACATGATCTTGGACTTCCCAGCCTCCAAAACTGCACGAAAATTAATTTCTGTTGTTTAAGTAACCCATCTGGTATTTTGTTATGGCACTGTAAGCTGACTAATACATCAACCTATTAGAGTTCTCTTTTCAAAAAGAAAATATATATATATATCTCCACGTTCTCAGTGAGAATCTTAAATTCTTTGGAGGTAAATCTCATGAGTTATCTGGCTTTGATTAGTGGGGGCTTAGCACAGTATCTGGTAGACAGTAGGTGCTCAATAAAAACCTGTTACATATATGATTGGGTGAATACAGTTTTGTATAGCAAGAGAGCCCTGTCTGTGTTTCAGCTTCCCCTTCCGTAACACATTGAATTGGACTGGATGATTTCTAGGGTCTCAGAGACTGTAAGAATCTGCCTTTAATCGAAGACTGAGGTAGGAAGAACAGAACTGGGGGGCAAGAATTGGCTAGAATGAGGCTGCTGTCTTCCCCAACCCCCCAGGCAAGAGGAAAATGCTTAGCAATGACGTTGAACTAGCTGAAAGATGTTAAAATATGTTCATTAGGCAGCTTGAGTTTGGGGTTAGGAGGGTATAGGCTCAGGACTGTGCACACAGCTCTCATTCTGGGATGGGATGGGGGGCATCACAGCTCTGGTTCCTGTCTGCCCATTACTGCTGGCAGGGGTGCTGAGCTGCCTGTCCCCAGATCAGGGATGGTCAGGCTTGCTGTCCTACGTACACAGTTGGCTGAAATATATACAATTGTCCATCTAGTTGGTGGTTTTCGATAGCCCTGTCTATCGAAACGTCAGAAGGGGGTGCTTGTTATATTGCCATGCCACAGCCCTCAGCCCTGCCTTCTTAACTGGTTGAGCAAGGGGGTGCTCCAGCTTGGGGATTTCTACCAGGCCTCCCTGGAGAGCCAGGGATGAATGCTTCCTGCATATGCTCCTACCCAGTCAGTCCTGCCTGCCATTAACTCTCTCATGACCTTGGGCCAGTCCCATGGAGTCTCCGAGCCTCAGTGTCTTTACTTCTGAAAGGAGCATAATAAGCATCTGCCCCTTGTAAGGCAAGTGTGTGATTTGTTTGCGAGGGCTGCTTCTCTGTAAGTGCACGTGGTTTGAGTCCTGAACTGAAAGTTGATCCAAGCCCTTCTAGGCAACACGTTTGCCTGAAAGAGCAAAAAACTGGAAATACCCTAAATACATTGTAATGCATCCAAGCAATGGACCATTTTGCAACCACCCAATAAAGATGTCTGTAATGCAAGTCTAGGTTAAAACAAGAAATTGCAAAACAATATGATGAACACGCTGCTGTTTTTGTAAGACGTGACGTGTGTGTATGAGTGTGTGTGTGTGTATACACACATCTGTAACATCTGTAGGCGCATGGGCTCTGGGAAGTGGACTGCGTTCTGATCTGGCTTCTCATACAGTAGCTTCGTGACTTGGACAAGTTACTTAACTTTGCTCTTGCCTCAGTTTCTTTCTTCGTACAAGGGGATGACAGCGACACCTACTAGCTTCAAATGGTTGTTATAAGGATTGAACGATTCAATACAGAATAAAGTTCTTAGCACAGGCTCATAACAGACATCTAGTAAAATACGAGCTGTTATTATCAGTTCCACAGAACTCTTAAGAGAAAAGTCAGGGTATTCACCCAAATGGTAATCATGATCACCAGTCCTTTCTGTATTACACAATTGCAAGAAAAACAGAAGAGGTGGAATTTTATATTTTTTAAAGGATGTAAAAGAGCACAAACATGGGACGGGGCTAATATCTTTTTAGTGTAGAAAGATGTCCAAAATCTAACAGCTCCTGTTGGAAATAATGCTGAAATAACGCACAGTGAGAAACTCTGCAAGTCAACAGATCACACTTCTGTTCAGTGCTCCTTCAGGAGCAGGAACGGACTCGAGGTGATTGGCCGACCCTGCACTTGGCACCTCCTTCAGTTCGGCTCCCTACGTGCCCCACTTTCCTCAGCGCAGGAGGGTAAGGTTCTGTCAGCTTTCGCTTACGATGCTCTACACTGCCATGTTGTTTCAGTTATGATTTCATGGTTATTTTATTTCAGTTAAAGAAACATTCTATATTTCTGTACTTCTTTAATAGGGTTGCCTGTCAATAAAGATGTCATACAGTAATAATAATAGTTACGTATCCGTTTGGATCCCGGGCATGGAGTTGCCTGCCCCATCCCAGCCGAGCCCACGGTGCAATATTTGCTCTGAGAAATAACTCTTGCAGCCAGCCCTTTTTAATGCATGCTGTGTGCAGGGTCCTGTGCTGTCACTGCAATTAGCTCAGCTAATCCTGCTTCAGGCCTTCCATGTAGGGTCTGTTAATGTCCTCATTTTAAGAAGAGGGAACATGAGGTTCAGAGACATCAAGAGACTCGCTCAGGGTTGCACAGCTCATAAGAGGTAGAGATGGGATTTGAGCCCTAGGAGTCAAGCTCTGGAGTTTATAATCTCAATAGATACCCCACACTGCTTAGGCCAGCTTTATCCAGATAATTGCATCTTCAGCTATCCTGCTTTGGGATCCCCTGGCGAGCTCTCTGTCTCTGTCTCTCTCTCTCTCTCTCTCTCTCTCTCTCTCTCTCTCTCTCTCTTTTTGGTGGAGCAATAGGTTGGACTCGATATGCTAAATACCCCAAATACCCCACCAAGAAAATCCCAGTCTCTGCCCCATCCCTGGGCAGCACCAAAGGGTTTTTTCTCCCTTTGTTAAGAGGCCTCATTTCTGACTTGATGAAAACATTTGTAATAGATAATCAAATGCTGATATGTTGCAAGGAACAATGCCTTATTTGTTAAAATATAAATGAACATGAACACGGGTCCCCAGTGCCAGAAAGGCAAAAGGTTCGACCGCCTTTTCAGTGGCACAGGCTGAGCCCCGGGAAAGAAAGCCAGGAGCCCCCAAAGGGTCTCTTCTAGGATGGTGATCGACCGACAGCTCTTGTGTGACAAGATACATAGTTTCTTTTCAGCCACAGGCAGATTATCGGTTACTATAGTTTCCTTAATGCTCAAATACAGCTCAGGCCTAAGCTGAGCAGAATAGGTTAAAAGGTGCCGAAGTTTGGCCCCGGGAAGCCACATGTTGAGAATCAGACACCAAACAAAGCAAAAAGCACATCTCCCTGGTCTTTGATGTCTTTTCTGAGGGATGTAGAGAGAAAAATACAACCGGTGCTCAGGCCAGGGTCTTGATGGGCTCCTGTGACAATGGCCGGCGGAGTGGGAGCTGAGCACAATGCTTAGACAATGTCCCCACTCCCAGGCGTCCCTGGGCGCTCCGTTCCTTTACAAACACCCTGCTGGAAACATCACTTTAGCCCCCAGTTTCTTAGAAAGTGCCTGTGGACCTCCCCATCCCAGCTAAACCGCCTGCCTTCTCCACTGGACCCTTTTACAAGTTCCCGCCCCCCCCCCCACAAAGAGGCGACTTTCTCCCTAAAATGCCACTGCCCCCAGCCTCCTAAACATCGCAGCCGTAAGCACCATTTTTCCGCCTGTTTTGAATTTTCCTAGATCTGCATAAACATCCTTTCTCATCCTCTGAAAAGAGATGACGCTTTCTCCCCTCCAATAATTCATCTTTGCTCTAAAATATTGCCTTGCGTATCCCTTGGAGGTGACAGTGTGACGTTTTTCATAAACGGGATTAAATTAACCACTATTTATGCCGGCAATGTGGGTTTCTCCTCTTCTGCCGGGATCTGTTTATTTCATTTTGCTTTTTATTTAAATTTAGGGAGCAAGATAAATGTGCTTGCGCATTTGGAGATCTCCATCCATCACCAGCCGGTTGCTTCTGGGAAAATAAGTGTGTGGGAGATTATGAGAGCAAGAGTGAGCCCGCGGCGGCTCCTGTATGGAGTTCGGAACAGTTTTTGGTGGTGGTTGCAGTATTGTGCTCCTACTTGTCATTAGTTCTTTATAATGTTTCATGAAAAATATCTAATTGTAACAACTGTATTCCTCGAGTGAACATATTCCTTGAATGGAAGCGCTCACAATGGCCATAGGATAACTGTCCTTGAATTTGAGCCCTTTGTGGTCAATAGGCTTACAATGTGCTGAATTAGCAGGCATATTAATGGACAGATGCAATAGCAGCCATTCTTCAGCCTCAAATCTTCTTATGCAAATACCCCATGAATTCAGTTCAAAGAGCTGCCTTCAAAATGAGCTGAGCCGCCCTCTCCGAAGGGATCCCGGGAGAAAGTGACATGAGAAAAGTTTAGACACTTGTTTTTATAACTGGACATGATCTTGTTATCATAATCTGATATTGGTCACTTGCATGGCCGGCTTGTAGGATTTTAAACCCTTAACAGAGAGAGATAATCTCGGCCTTTGTAGGACTGTGGACAGAGTCCCGGAGTGCAGGAAAGCTGGCACTGAGAAGCACAGTCCGAGCTTTCCCAAACAAAACTTTTCATGATAAAAGCTTTTATCCTAAGATAATCACCCGGCTGGTTTTCAGTGGTGTTGGGAAGGTTGGCCAAGGGCAGTAAAGGTGAATTTTTAAGAAATGAAAATAACCGACTCTCGAAATGACCCCGTCAGGCTGAATCAGCAGCTCTTAGAACCCCCCCCTGCCCCCCTCCCCCCTCCCCCTCCCAAAACAGCAGTGGTCGAGTTTTCAAAGATCCCAAAGAAAACTGAGTTTGTGTAACGTCTACCTAGCCCTGGCAAGATAACATAAGGATAGCTAACATTTCTGGGCCACCAAACTGTGCCAGGCATGTTTATTCTGTTCTTAGCTCTTTATAAGTATTGCGACTTGTTGAATTTTCAAGAATACCCTATGAACTAGCCACTACCATCCCCATTTTACAGGTGAGAAAAGTGAGGAAAAGGGTTAAGTAAGTTGCCCAGGCACTGAGAGTTTATTAAGCCCTCTGGGGGAAAACATGCCGTAGGATATCAGCTAATGCCAGTGGGAAATGGGAATTCCTCTGTAAAAACTTCTTTTTTTCCAGAAGAATATGCTTCCTCCCTCTCCCCTCATCCCCCATGCCCCTCTCTGCTGTGTGACCTTGTGACCTAACCACCATAAGGATACTCGGCCAGTTGGCTCCATAAGTGTCCTTTCCCCTGAACACGGGAGACTGTAGATCTCACGGTAATGTGCCTTTATACGGTGGCACTATAATTGCATATAGAGCCGAACCGCATGATCAGATGGAAGTCAAATATACTGAGACACAACATTATAAACTGCAGCTCAGTTGTGCTGCTTAACAAGAAGTGACAGACTGTGTGGTATCATTATTAACAGTAACAGCCGGCATTTTCTGACTATTATTTACTCATTTATTTACTGAGTGTCGACTCATTTATTCCTCATTTCCACACTGTGAAGAAAGTCGGCTTATCATTTCCATTTTGTAACTGAGGAAACTGAGGCCCAGATAGGGTCAGTAATTTGTCCAAGGTCAAGGAGCTGAGATTCGAACCCAAGAATTCTGGATCAACGCTCAAACCTATGCCAGTCACCACTCTGCTTCCTGCCAGTCGAGATGTGCCAGCTGCCCTGGGGGTTTCCCTGAGCCCTGAATTCCCACCCCCACCACCCACCAGCTTATCCTAACTCACCCTCCCTCACCAAAAGGAAGTTTTAAGCCGATTTCTTTCCTTGCACCTTCGTTCCCCACCTCTCTCTGTAAGAGTATTTGGTTCCTTCCATTATTGCCTTTTCGTTCCCCATGTTGTGTTTGCATTTGTGTGTTTGTGTGTGTGTGTGTGGTGTGCGTGTGTGTATGATGTGGAGGACGATGGTGGGGAAGGGAAGGCAGAAAAGAAACAGGATGATTCACCATTAGGGAGACTGAAGAACTCGGAGGTCCTGGATCTGCGTGGATCCCTCCGAGATCCCCTCAGGCAGAGACATCCGGCACCCTGACTCAGGACCCTAAAGGTTTGCTACCAAAAAAAAATCAAGTAACAAAGGGATGAGCCATGTCTATGCTCTCCAGAATAATATCCTGATAATAGCAGCAATGGTAATAACAATACCTGAAAATAATAACACACATTATAGCTGTTTTACCTTGCTCCAGGTAAAGCCCTGTGCTAAGGGCTTTCAATGGATAACCCACTAGCCATAGATAGGAGAATGAAAGGAGGGGAAAAAAATCACAACTGCGGAATAAAATAAGCTGTTGTTGGGAGCGCTGGATAGGGGTAGGGGAAGTGAATGATGAATGGTGTACCAGTCCGCACCACAGACTGGGTGGCTTAAACAGCAGATTTATTTTCTCATACTTCTGGAGGCTGGAAGTCCAAGATCAAGGTGCAGTCAGGGTTGGTTTCTGGGGAGAGCCTCCTCTGGTGTGTAGACAGCCCCTTTCTCATCATGTCCCCGACATGACCTTTCTTCTGGGGGCGCGTGGAGAGAAGAGAGCACACTCTGGTGTCTCTTCCTCTACTTATAAGAATACCAGTTAGATTAATCCCACCCTATGGCCTCCTTTAACTGCAATCACCTCCCAAAGGCCCCTCCTCCAAATACAATTACATTGGGGTTAGCACTTCCACATAGGCGTTGGGGGGGCATGTTTCAGACCGTAACAAATGGGGACGCTGGGAACACCCACTGGTGATGGCAGCATTTGAGGCTGCATGAATAATTCTGACAAAGAAGCTGGAAACAGGCAGACTGGTTTTGTTTGGTCTGCACAGTGTTTTAAAAATGGGGAGAGAAAGCACATCAGTATCTGCGTTTTCAGCTTCTTTTGAAAAATTGAAAGCTCTGGAAACATGCGGCCTGCAGGAACTAGCAGTTGGTGCTTTGCGTAGGCACCAAATTCACTTTTCCAAAGTCCCCACCACTCCCTATTGCTCAGGCCCACGTTCTTCATCCAAAACTTTAGGGGTCAGATGTATCTCCAAATACATAACTCAGATTTTAGAGCAGTAATACAGTGCATACTCATATACTCTACTACCTTATACCCCCAGTACGGTCTGCGGTAGCACCTCCATAATTAATCCACTAGTATTTGTACCATCAAATGTATGAATAGCCACACTAAGCAGGATAAATGAAGGCTTTAACTAGCGTCTCATCTGTTCCAGTCAGGTTTTGCTGCCAAATAAGATGAGATCAGGGCAGTTTTTGCCCTGAACGGTTGGCAGCAAATGTGTGATGTCCAGAGCCTCCTGGATTTGAGGATTTCAGCTGATGGTTGTGCCTTGCTTACACCAGCCTGTGTCACTGGCCTGTGCTCTGACCCGGATACAACTTCTGCTTTAGTAAGTGAAGGAAGTGTGGGGGAATGTGTATTTCTAGGCTCCAAGGATGGAATACGTTGGATATACGCGCATTTCAGGGAGGCATTTGCTGGGAGTGTTCAATGAAACAGATTTTCTTCATGACAATTTTGGGAAAGGAAAACACATTTCAAAAAATCCTTCGGCATAAAACTGTGGTCCTGTCGGGTTGTGGCAACTCTTGATGATCCTCCAGAAGGCCCTCCATACACTGGGCCTTGAGTTGGGCAGCCGCGAGGACATGGATGGTGTGTGGCTGACATCAACATCCAACCGTGGCAGCCCATGGCCCCCTTTGCTCTGCCACATGACTTTGGACAGCTCAAGTGCCAAAGGCTAATCAGAATTAGCTTACCCAGACAAGTCGCATGGAGTCACACAAATAACGGAAACTTACAATGTCCACTGGGGCCACAATGAGAAATTTCAAACAAACAAACAAAGCAAAGAAAAAAAGAGACCCCGATTATTCCTTTATTGTTTTTCTAGAAACCAAAATCAGATGTATTTGCCATTTAAACGGACCATTTAAAAATATAAATCAGGTCACATCTTTCCTCTGCGTGATGGCCTGATAGAAATGAACAGAATAGATGAAGGTTACGTTAAGGGAGCTTTAGATTTTCGTGGCAGCCGCTGGTCAGTTGACTTCTCCCACAGTACCTGCTGCCACATGTGCGAAAAACCCTCAAAGTAACAGGTCCACCATGAGGGTCCTTTAAAGAGGGAAATATGAGGCATGCCTATTGAAAGGACTTGCCTTGACCGTTTATCCGGATTTGGCCACATTCAATCAGTGTTTAGGTGCAAATCAAATGGTGCTGACTTATGTCTTCCATTTGAACACACTGGAACATTCCCCTGAAGAAAGATAACTCGTTTCGTTTGTTTGGCTCTGTTGTTTTTTGTTTTGTTTTTTCCCCTGGGCCATTGATGTAGAAAGGGTCTTAGGACATGACTGCAGTTGAGATGGCCATCTCTCCACAAGCACATTCTGTACTTCAGAGGGGTCTCCACTTCCCGCAGACTTTCCTCGAGGGTAATTGGAAACTGTGGTTAACGTAGCATGGCTTTTCAAATTGAGTTGAAAAGTTCATCAAAACGTCATTAATCTGCTTTCCATAGCCTTTCTTGATTAAGTCATACTTGTGTCTCACCGTGTCTTTATGAAGCAGAGCTCTGGACGGGGCTGTGGTGGCCCCTGTGGCCCCACATTCGGTCCAGGGGAGGGAACGAGCATGCTGCAAATGCCATCACCACCCATTCACAGCCAGGGAGACCCTGTGGTCCACACAGGCGCCGTCTAATCCATCAGCAGTGTTTGATTGTGGAATTCACTTGAGCACCTACTGTGTATCACGTATGATGGAAGATACCAACAAATGTCATCGCTTGTCATCTTGGGGTGACTATTAGGAAGGAAGTCTTGCATATTTTTAAGCAGTGCCCACCCACATTTGATTTCGCTCTGGCTGGCTGTCCTATGGAAGTGGAGACCAAGAGAAGACTCTGGCCACCTTCAGAGCCCGGCTCTGTACTGGCGCTGGCAAAGTCAGAACTTTGTGCTGTGGCTATAGTCATAGAAGTGACAATAACGACAACGACAGCAGCTACGGTACATTTCTGTATGCCGGGCCCACAGTTCTTACAATAGTTCGGTGAAAAAGAGATCCTGGCTGCTTTCCTCTGGTAAAGAAAACAGAGGCTGCAAGAGCCTAGCTCGCTTGCATAGGGTCTCAGGGTCAACTGCTTACGCGTCATTGGTCAGTTTCACACAGAAACTGAGTCTGTGTGAAAGAAGGATGTTCGGGCACTCAGTTGTCATAACTGAGTTTGTTTTTTTTCTTCTCCCAAATATGTTTCCTTTGGACAGAGAGGACCTTTCTCAGCCTAACTGCCCAGAGGCCCTTTCAGTCTGTGTGACATAATTTTTAATGACTTGGGCACAAATCGCAAAACCAGGGCAACTTAAGAGAACACACAGCTTGCTGGGAGCCACGGGGCAAAGTGGGATCATGGATTCAGTGAAGACCAGAGGAAAAACTCCAGGAAGCAGCCGGAGGTCCGAGAATGGGCCAGAGCTGTGGTCTCCTGGAGGTTCTCTGAACCAGCCTCACCCTTGGAGGCAGGAGCACAGCTCCGGGGCTTCTGAGAAGGAGGAAGCTGTGTGTTCCTGAGTGGTTGCCACTCAGGCCTGGCCTGTGTGAACTGCGGTTTCCCCTCTTTGTCGTGGTGGCAAAAAATATGGCAGGTGGGGTGTCTGGAACTTCTGCCAGTCAGCTCAACACATGTTATTAGACAGTATTTATGTGGGTCAGGTTTCCCTCTGAGGGAGAGAAGAAGAGAGGGAGGAAGGGAAGAAAGGAGGGAGGGAAATAGAGAAGGAGGGAGGGAGGGAGAGAGAACCCGTCTTTCTGGAGTTGGCGAAGCTTTAGTGGCTCCTGACAGCGCTCCGGGCAAGCTGCCACCTACACCTTTGGACTCGGCTAGATTCTGTTTTATGAGTTTCCAGGTCCCCCAAAGACATCTTAATTAATGTCCGACTCCAGAGAGTGGCTCCTTAGGGTCAAGTTTCCCATCTCTCTCTGATACATCCTGCAGGGCGAGAAGGGGTACATAGGCACAGGCTGCTGAGTTCCTTTTGTTTGTTTTTACGCTTTGAGCTCCTTCCTCCTCCTCTCCTCCTCTTCTATATTTTAAGTATTATAAGGTGAACTGTGTCACCCCAGTACATCAGCGCCTCCCTCCCTGCCTGGGGCACTGTCCTATAAGATAGACCACCTTCAGGGAGGTCATTCTGGCTTTCATGGCTGGTCTGGGCTTTATTTGTGAGAACAAACGTCCCAATCTGCACGACCTGAAGCAAAAATGGGGATGTATTTATTGGCTCGTGCAGCCAAGAAGTCCTGGGCAGTACCCGCTCCAGGCCAAATTTGTCATCTAACAGGATCTGGCCTCGCTCCTCTTCTCTTTGTTGGCTCTCTCTTCAGGCAGGCTCGCTCCTTAGTTTGTGCAATGGTTTTCAGCACCCCCTGGCTTCTATGTTCCCGCATCCATGCCTGTCCTTCTCCCAGTAGTCGGGGCCTGTCTCTGCTTGGCTCAGAACTGGGTCCTATGCCCATCTCCGAACCAACTGGTGAGGAGATGGGATACGCTGACTGGCTTATGTCTAGGTCACATCTCACCCCTGCACTTAGGATGGGATATCTCCTCCCAAACCAAATGGACTGAGGTACAGGGCCAAGGGGATCCTCAAAAGGCATATAGACTTGTTTCCAAAATAAAGAGAACCATTATCCAAGGTTAACGTGTTTCTACCCAAAATCCAGTATCTTCAGGCAACTCTTTGAAGAAGAGGACACAAATAGCACACCTGGCCTTAGCATTCCCGGTACCAGAGACGTGGAACGTTGCAGAAGGAAATAGGCTTGCCAGACTCTTTTATTGCAGAAGCTCTGGAGCAAGCAAGAATGGCCTTGCTTCGATGTCATTTTTAATCAACATGCAAAATGTCCTCCTGACACCGCATTGGCCATCTTAGCCACTAACTCATGTTTCTCTGAGAAACAAATCAAGTTGGACACTGGGCTGGATTTTTCCTCTGATTTGAGGACACTTTGTTGTTTTTCTTTACGTAGCAAGAAGACCTCAATCTGAATGTAAAAAAATATTTTTAGGAAACCTTTAGTATTAACAAAAATCCAAAAGGAAATACCATACTCTGACAATGTTTTCCACTTTAATGGAAATTTTAACCTGTAAAGTGCAGTGGCGTCCATCATTACTTTTGATCAGTAGGTCTCAACCAGGGACAGTTTTGTCCCCCAGGGGACATTTGGTGATATCTAAAGACATTTTTGGTTGTTACAACTCAGGAAGGGTTGCTACTGGCATCTATTTGGGTAGAGGCCAGGGACGCCGCCAAATATCCCATGATGCCCAGAACAGCCCCCACAACGAGGAATCACCTGGCCCCAAATGTCCATCGTGCAGAGGTTGAAAAACCCTGTGTTTGCCCCTCACAACAGCTCTGTGGGGAAAGTAGGACTGGTGACATGGTGTCCTCATTCGACACTGCCCAGAGAGGTTGTATTGACTGGGAAGGTATTTGGTTTCAAGAAACAGAAAATCCAGCAGTTCCTTAAATAAACAGACATTTCTTTTTCCCAAATAACCAGAAATCCAGGGGCTGGCAGTTGCTGCTGTTTCTGCGGTCAGTGATGCCACCAGAAACCTTGGTCCTGTTTCTCTTCTCTGTCATCCCTACTGGGCTGGCTTTCATCTTTATGCTTGTCAGCACATGGTTGTAAGCGGGTTTCTGAGGCTCCTCAGGTCATGTCCGCTCAAAGCAGGAAGAATGGAGGAAAGACTTGGCACCAGCCACCCCCCTACCTTTCATCAGGCCACAAAAGTTCTCCCGAACCACCCTCTTCTTCTCAAACTTCTGCTTACATGTCATTCATCAGAGCTGAGTCACATGGCCACCTCTGGCTGCAAAGGATGTTGGGAGAAGGAGTAATCGGCTTTCCAGTTGCATATCGGGAGGCGGCAAAGAAGAGGGTGTAGGGAATGAGTACTGATTCAAACAACCAATGGCATGGGCCACAGTGGATTCAGGGCTCAAGACCATGACCTAGTCAATCAGTTTAGGACTTAGGTGTTCTGATACCCAGCTCTGATCTAACTTGACTAGGCTATGTCAGGCTTTTTGTAAGGCTTGTGTTTCCAGAAAGACATAGCTTGCTGATGAACCCAGGAAAAGACCTTGCTCTCCAGACATTGCGCAAGTTTCATTTAATGGCCTAGAAATTACATTTGTAACCCTCCTGCTTTTGTCACCAGAAATCCTGGGCCTCTTCCTTCATAACTGCAATGCGACTACTAGTAATAATAGCAATAACTGAATCCAACAGTCCTGCAAAATAGCTATGTGTCTTGGATCTCGGATACTAGAAGCTCAAAATAACCAAAGTGTAAAATCCCAAACAAATTGTCTTTCTGGAACCGCTCTGGGTGGAAATGAAGTATCAAGACAAACAGGTGGTACTTACAGACCAGTATTTTTCAGTAGCAGCCCAGTAGTAGGTGGCAAATTCAACTTAATGGGCCATGGCCAGCCTTAAAAACTATGGAATAGAATAGTATGGAAAAGAAAGCATCAGCCTGCATTGCCCATAGGGAGGTGGGTATGATTGGATAACTTTGTTTCCGTTGTTGTGCGCGCGCCATTGCGACATAAAATGTATTTCTTTTCGTACTGTGATGTGGGTGTGTGTGAGCCGCAGTCAACAAGTCTGAGAAGCATTACTTTTCCTTTGTTCAGAAATCAAAGAGCAGACACAAGTAGGGCCAGAAGCTGCCCTGTTACACAGGCCGGGCTGGTGCTACATCCACTTAGGCCATTAATGAATTGTCCTTCTGCCTCCTAATTATCTCGAAAGCCTGATGGAAGGGGGCTTTGCAGAAATCTAAATAAGCCTCCTGCCACGTTCTGTCTCTTGGGCTGAGTGGCCAGTCAGCCCTGGCACCTCCACAAGGCAGCTCTGGTTAATTAGAGCTGCTGCTCTCCCGAGACAACCCTCGTTTGGTCTTACAGTTCCCTGGAGTCTGTCTCCTGTGGCACGTCGGATTGGTGGCCTGGGGTACTTGGTTGCTCACCTCTGAATGGCGATGAGTGCATTGAAATGAGAAAGAGAGAGACAACTGATACTAATAGCGTCTCCTTTAAAATTGGGGTGTTCCGGACTTGGGGTTCACTGTTTGTCCTTCCCTGCCTCTGATTCAAATCTATTTACATCAAAAGCAGGCAAATTGAAAACAGCCTCTTTCTTGCTTGCTTGGAGAAATGTCTCTTGCTCATCATCCAGACATTCTTTTTCTTCCCTTCAACATTCCTAACACAGGGCAGTGAGGGGAGGAATAGAGTAAGCAGGACAGAGTCCTTTCCGAAATCCCAGTGGCTTTAGGTACCCCATAAAAGGAGGAAAACCCCTTGGGCTTTAATTCAGAGGTTTTAAGAACAGCGGTCCCCATCTCATAGGGTTCCTGCACCCATAGAAGAGTAGGAACAGTAGCCGCCTAACCTCCTTTGCACAGAATACCACCATTGTTACTTCAGGTCCAGGGGAGACTAGGAAACAGGCACCTGAGCTTTGTCTGAGACCAGCAAGCTGCACCCGTCCTTTGCTCTCCTGGGATGGTACGCAGCCTAAGCCTGCACTCTAACACTCGGACATACTAAAAACTGTCACGTGATACACTTCCTATCACTGACCTCATCTTGCCCTGCAGCTCCTGTTCTCACTCATTTTAGTGTCTTCTGGTTTAAGACAGTCCCTTCGGACAAATATGAAATGCCAAGTTCCTGACTGAGCTGTTTCCTCACAGCGGCCTCCCTTCTCATTTCTGTCATGGCACCGGGTTCCAGAGGAAGCTTACGTAGCCTCCTGGCAGCCAAGAGAAGGGGCTAGTGACCTTGGGTTATTCCTGGCGCCTCACTAGGGGGTCCCGCAGCCCACTGTACGGTGATCTAGTCTCTTGTGTTGGCGTCTGGTTGGGTGGCCCACTCCCTCTGGTCCGACGGACATTAGACTTGAGCCCACGCTGGGCACTTTGGCCATGGCCACTGGTTATTAAGTTCGTGCCCTGGGGCTGCCTCATCCTAAACCCCCAGCCTCCCCTGGTGCACTGTTGCCAGGACTTTTCTGTCCCTTCATGACGACATGGGGGAAATGTTGGGTCCCCAACATCCCTGGTGCTGACTGTGGGCAAGCAGGAGCTCTGCCATGAGCCTCCCGACGCTGGAACGCCCTTGCTATTCCAGGTTGACCATGCCTGTGCTGCCTCAGCCCCAAGAAACGGAAGGCACTTTTACGCTTCAAGGGGGAGGCTTTTTGCCATCATGATCCCCATTCTCTCTGACTAGGTGGATAGACAGCTCTACATTCATACCTCAAATGCCAACTCTTGACATATAGAGGGGATTTTCAAAGGCCCCCTTCCCCCCAACAATGGTCAGTGTCTCTCTATGCACTCAAAAGACTCTAATTTGAGACACAATGTTGATCAGTTATCTTTGTTTATCTCTTCCTTCCCCCAAAACAATAAATTCAGAGATGGGGGAACCATCCACAGAATGACTCAAGGGTATCATGTACAGGGTGCATTGGTAAATTTCTAAAAATGTTTCTTGTTGAAGCTGAGTGACTCTGTGTAGGGGTTCATCTCACCCTTCTCTCTACTTCTATGTAGCAATTTTTTCCACAGTACAGAGTTTAAAACAAATAGGTAAAAATGTATATGCCCATCACACTTCGAGAAAGCATTCATTGTCAGGGTGAGGGCCGAGGACGTTTACTCTAACTCAGCGCCTGGCAGAAGTCCGCAGCTGAAGTTTGCACTGGAAGTTGTCACAGCTCTGCTGTAAGCCACTGGTGGCTCCTGCTTCATTAAAATAACAGGGAAGCCCCTAATTTAGCCAGATTTAATTTTCAACTTTTATAATTCATTTAAAATTTGTTCAAGGAGTTAATTTATGACAAGGGCCAAGAGTGCTTTGCCAGCTCATCTGGTGAACACAGGCACTGTAACTTAATTTATGGTGAAGGCAGCTTGTTATAATTGAGTGCAAAAAGGTGCTTTCTCGTCTGGAGTGTGCAGTCCTGAGGTGAGTAGAGAGCGGTGTGGGTGTCCCAGGCTCTCATCTCAGAGGCAGGCATAGCGGGTGTCAGCGCACGCAGCAGGAAAATATTGCAGGAGGGTGCATTTTGATCAAATGCCACGGAGCAAAAGCTTGTCAAGGGGTGAAGGCAACCCATTACGGCAGCTCCACACCCAGGACGTCTTGGGTTTCTCCCGGGGCCCTGGCGGATGGCAGCATTGTCTGGGGCAGGGCAGCAGGATGTGGCTGGTGTGTCAGCCATGGGACGCATGGGACACGCTTCATGAGATGCAACTGGAGAAAGCGCAGAGGTGCCCCCCAACAAGGCTGGGCGGTGCCAAGGGATTTAAATTTCTTCAGTAGCTCAGGATATAGCAGGTGGGTGCGTGTGTGTGTGGGTGTACATGTACGTGTAACTGAACGTGTGGGATTGTGTGGGTGTGGGGAACATGTATATGTCAGTGCGTGTGTCTGTGTACAAATGTATATACGTGTGTGAATATGTGTGTATGTCAACGTGGGGAGACATGTGAACATCTGTGGATGTGTGTCTTGTGTATGAACGTGGGAGAGTGTACGTATATCCGTGAATATGTGTATCTGTGTGTATGTAGGTCGGGAAATTTGAATGTAGCAATGAATGGGAGTGTCTTCATTGGGATGTATGACATAGTTGGGAACGTGACCCTGTATGTGTAACCTGAGGACTGTGTGTGCATGTTGGGATGTGTGCACCTCTGTGTTTGAACGTGTGTGTCCCGTGAGTGTATGTGAGTACATGTCTGTATGTATGGAGATGGGGAAAATTGAACTATATCTGAACATATGATCACAGTAATGTGAATGTCTGCATAGCTGTTCCTGTGTGTGTGTGTGACACTGTGGAGGGGTGTGTGCACACACATGACTGAATGTGGGGGCAGCGTGTCTGTGTGTGTATGCTGTGTATGAATGTGGACGTGGGTGTGTACACCTGTGAACGAGTGTTTGCTCGTGGCTGTGCTTATACATGTACGTGTATGTGCCCGGCCCCCAGCGCTGTGCACAGCACCCCAGGCCCACACGAGGGCTGCAGGCCGAATCTGCTAGTGGGGTTCCTTGTCACAGGCTCTTGCCATCTTCCTCCTCTCTCCCTCATTCACAGATATTTCTGAAGCACCTTGTTGGACCCTGGGCTGGGCCCTGGGAATCCAGGGGAGAACATGGCAGCCATGTCCCTGCATGCCTCTGCATGGAGTCCTGGTGATTTAATGTGAGTCAGTCGCCCCAGGCCCTCCCCAAATGACCTTCAGCTGATCTTTCCAGGTCCATTCTGAGTTCTACCCACCCACAGCAGCTTTCCTGCTGTTGTCTCAGTGCCTCCCGCCTCGGGCCAGGATGTGGACTCACGGCTCCAAGTGTCCCAATATGCAGAGTAGTGAAAAGTGCCTCGTGGGTTGTGGGCCTGTGAGACTGTGCGGCTGCTGTCCAGCCCCTGTCACCTCTCCATGGGCGTCCTTGTGCCATGAACACCCTGCGCACTGAATGTGGCAGCCCTGCCCTCTGCTCACAAGGCACCCTGGCCTCGGCACCTCTTTCATCTTGTACTCCCACTCGTCCAAACCACACATGTATCCTCAAGGCCCAGCTCAAATGTAATTTCCTCAGGCAAGTCTTTTTGGCTTCATGCCCCTCGATAGTTTCTCTCCCCACTGCTTATACATGTCTCAGATCACTGACAACTTTCCACTTTGCATTACAGTTATTTGCAAGTGAATCTCGGCCTCCCTACCAGACTGTATCCACCACCATGGATTATTATTGTCACTACTGCATGCTAATAATTCCACTTGAGAGCTTCCTGAGTTTGGCCCTGTACTTAGTGCTTTATTAACTGTGTCCATATACATTTAACCTTCGCGGGAACCCTGCGAGTAGGGACTGTTACCATCCCCGTTTTACAGATGAGGAAACTGAGGTTCAGAGAGGTTCAGTCACTAATCCAAGATCACACAGCTACTGTATGACAGAGCTCAGGCTCAAACTGAGGGTCTGTGTGGCCCTAAAAGCACTGCATTTCACCACTTAGCACATTCTCAGGAATGTGTCGATGAATGGCCTGGGATGTTTATACTTTAAAAGGGGACTAAGTGGAGAGAACAGTGCTTAACCCAAAAGAATGTATCTAATGGTGGCATTGCAGGCACTGTAAGTTGGTTAGGGGGCAGTGATTTGGACCAGAGAGGCCTTTTCAGGGCCTTCTAAGCACAGCTCACAGGAAGCTGCACTGTGGCCAGATGGCCTGGGTCATACTCTCCATTTCTGGAGGCCCCTTTTAAATTGGATGTTGTGACAGAAGGGTTATGACATGCTTCCTCTAATGTGAGTCTGGGACAGATTTTAGCCATTAGATGGCATTTAATGTAGCTGTTGTTTTTATAGCCATGTGCACTGTCCTCGGCTGCCCCTGGCCCCTCTCTCCCCCGGCCTCAGGGTAATGGGCATATTAAATAAATCAATGAGACATTCTTGGGCGTCCTCATTTCAGCTTTGAAAAAAAGTGGAAGAGGAATGGAGTTCTGTAGCTTGGCCCCACGGACATCTAAAGGAGCATTGTGTTTTGAGAATGCAAAGAGGGAGGAAGGGAGGGAGAGCGGGAGGGAAATAACCTCGTGGTAGCCCTGGCCATGCTTATGGCTGCCACTGACTGACGGGCCATGCTTCTCCCTTCCCAAGTGAGCTCAGGGTCTGCCACACAGAGCTCAGGAGCCTGTCAAGTGAGCAGTGTTGACCAGCCCCCTCTGCCCAGCTCTTCTCAATCTCCTCCCGGGTTTTTCAGCCTTGGCACTATGGACATTATGGGCAGGATCGTGTTTTTTTTTTGGGGGGGGGTGTGGGAGGAGTTCTGTGCCTTGTAGGATGTTTAGCAGCAACCCTGGCCTCCACCCACTAGATGCCAGTAGCACCCTCCCTCCCTCAGTTATGACAACCAAACATGTCTTCAGGTGGGTGAGGGGTGAGGGTTAGGGGCAGCAGAGTGGCTCTGGTGAGAAGCACGGCTTTACTCAGAAACCTAAAGATGGGCAGCTAGCCTCCCCAAAGAGGGAAGGAATGGAAGCGCGTAGCCTTGAGCGTCCCTGTTCCTGGAGGATCTGCTGCCGTCACACCTGGGAAATGCCTCTCGAGGAAGCCAGTCCTTGCTCCGCTTTTGCCCAGATTGTCCTGCGAGCCGCTCTCTGATGGGTGGCGAGAGGTATCGGGGGGGTTGCTCCTCATGAGGTTCTGGCTGGGCAACCCCGTAGCTTCTGTTCTGCCCACACTCCCGAACATCTGCTCTATGCTGAGCACCAGCGAGGTGAGCAGAGGCTTCCGGGTTTGGGGCTTTTGAATACAAGGACAGAGCTGTTCGAAAGTGATTCACCCTCCAGAAAGGCAGACAAAGAATGGACAAATGAGTAATA
Source organism: Rhinolophus hipposideros (assembly GCF_964194185.1). Lineage (NCBI taxonomy): Eukaryota > Metazoa > Chordata > Mammalia > Chiroptera > Rhinolophidae > Rhinolophus > Rhinolophus hipposideros. The sequence goes on along the minus strand of NC_138067.1, from coordinate 8,073,546 downwards.
ATTAAAATAACAACATCTGGGGTGAAGGTTTTCATAAGCTTGATCTCTTTCAATGCTCAGCACCACCCCAAGAGGTGGTTACTATCAGAAAAACCAAGGACCAGCTGAGTTGAGAAACTTGTCGAAGGTCGCCCAGCAATTAACTAAGGAGGTTGGCCTTGAACCCAGCACGACTGGGCTCCAAAACCCGTGGGATCTTCCATCCATAAGGAAGGCCTTGAGGAATGATAAGCAAACAGCCATATACCCACCACCTAGACTCTGCCATCAATATTCTGCTCCACTTGCTTCATCGCACATCCATCCTTTATCTACCCATCAACCTATTTTATTTATTTTTATGTGTGTGCATTTCAAAGTAAGTTGTAGACTTTAATATACTTTAGCCCTAAACCTATCACCCTGCATGTCATTCACGAGGGTTTAATATCAGTTTACAACCGTTTTAAAGGAAAAATTTACATCCATGAAATGCATAAATTTCCAGCATGCCAGACCATGACTTTTGACAAGTGCATGTACCTTTGTGATGTCCACCCCCATCAAGACAGAGCTCATTACTAGCTCCCATTAAAGTTCCCTCGTGTCTCTTCCTGTCAATTCCTGCCTCTACACCACAGAAGCAAGGAACTCCTCCCCTTTCTTTTCCACCCTGAATTGATTTAGCCTGTTCTAGCACCTTCGAAACATGGAATCATGTATTAGTGCATGCCGTTAGTGTAAGGCTTTTCACTCAACATAATGTTTTTGAGATACATCCATAGTATTTCACGTATCAATAGTTTGTTTCTTTTACTGCTGAATTATATTATATGATTACACCTCAGTTTGTTTATCTGTTCTATTTCTGAACACCTAAGTTGTTTCCAGATTTGGGACCATTATGAATTAATTGGCGATGGTGGTTTGTAACAGACAGATGGCTTCTTGTCTTCTTGCAAAGTCTTTCAATGGACAGATGCTTATATTTCTCTTGGGTAAATACCTAGGACTGGAATGTTGGGCCCCAGGATTGCTGTATGGTTGATTATATTAAAAAAAAAACAAAAACCCACTTCCCTTTCCCCAAAGTGACTGTGCTGTTTCACATTCTCACCAACAATGTATAAGCGTTTCAGCTGTTCCACATCCTTGCCAACATTTAGTGTTGTCGGTCTTGTTAGTTTTAACCAATCTGGTGTGTGGGTAGTGTGAGCTCAATGTGGTTTTAGTTTGTATTTTCCTGATAACTAATGATGTTGAGTACTTTTCCACATGTTTATAGGCATCCATAAATTCCCATTTCCTTTGTAAAATATCAGTTCAAATCGTTCCTCCTTAAAAAAATATTGAGTTGTTTGTCTGTTTCATTTTGAGGTGGAGGAGTCCTTTAGACAGCCTCAAAACCAGTCCTTTGGCAGATATATATTTTGGAGCCCGGTTTTAACCATCAGGAGGTCAGAGGATATAAAAAGCCTTGCAGTGTTCCAACTATTCATTCTAAAGGAGAAGCTACTTCAGGTTAGTGTCGGTCAGATCCCTCTCTCTTCCCGTTCCAACCCTTGGCTGCATAGATCACCAAGCTGAGAAGTGTACTGCACAGTCAGGAATGGGTGGGATGAGAGAATAAAGATCTGGGAGAAGAAGGAAGGAGCAGAAGTGGGGATTGGCACAGGAAAGAAGTTGCCTGGAGTTAAGCTCAGGAGACAGTGTCCCACACCCATCTTTCCTTCTCCTGGAAACGGGCTTCACTTTGCCTGGAGGTACCACAGATTCTTTTATGTTGAGCCCTGTAGACTTGGGGTCTGTCATTGTTATTTCTGCTCTTCAGCAAATACTTCTGGCTGTCTTTCTTCCCGATACAAGGAAGAACTACATTTCCTTGCCTCCTTTGAAGTAAGCACAACCATAAGAGTTGCCTTGGCTGGTGAAATGTGAGCAAAAGTGACTTCTGGGCAAAAACTTGAAGAGGCAGTACAATGCTTGCTTCCCATGTTCCCTTCCCACTACTGTGATCATCATAGTAGTTGGGTTTGGGGGTGATTACAATGAGCAGAGGCCCTTGCTGACATGAGTGAGAGATGCAGTATTAGTATGAAATTAACTTCTGCTGAGATTTTGTGGTTGTTTGTTACTGCAGCATAGCCTGGCCTATCCTGATTGACAGAGGATTGCTTTCTTTTCTATAGGCTGCCTAAGAGGTAGGATGGGATTTATATGATTCAGCTCTCTTTCTTCCCTCACCTTTAGACGTATGCATTCACTATTCTGTGAAATTGATAGTCTGATTATCTTACAGCAAATGAATAAACATAACAGTTAGAACTTGATCTTGCCATTAAGTTTCTTCTCTCCTCTTGGTCTTTTTTTCAAGCAGCAGGAAAGTGGTTTTTATTTTTAATGCAGGATAACCAATGAAGTGAATTAGAGCAAATTTTAATCCAGGCAATAACAAACAGAATTGAATTCCATTTTGAAATAGGGATGAAAAGGTACAGAAATCATGTGAACTTACAGCTCCTTATGAGACCCCAGAAAGATTTAAATTGGCAAGCTAAGCAGAAACCTCCCTGAGAAGAGTAGGAGCCAGGAGAAGCCAGTACAGTGATTGCTAGAACCTTCTTCTCTCAGAGATGCACAGGACCTGACATTCAGATCAGTCACAGAAGAGCTGAATGTAGCGTCTTCTCTTCTCCAACCAAGCCCTGTCGTCATGGCTGATGTTTGTCCACCAATTCTTGCCCATTAATCATCAGCAAATCCATAACTTCCCAAGTTGACGTGTCCAGTTTCAAACAAATTGCACAGTAAATGTTTCAGACTCTTTAGCATATCAATAGAATGTTTACAAAGGGCCTAGCACTGAGCTTTGGGAATTAAAGAGCAAATAAAAGTCCAGTTGATTGTACACAATTCAACAAATATTTATTGGTTGCTTTTATAAGGCTTGATCATCATTCCTATACAAATCTGCCCAAAATACAGTGAGGGGGTTCTGGGGAAATCCCAGAGATGAGAAGTGTCAACAGAGAACCAAATGGCCACTTTTTTAACAGTGAAGGCTCACAGATCAGCGTTTTCCCTCATTCTGGAGCAATGATGGAAGCAGTGTATCAGAACAGGCGGGAATCCCAATGCAAGCAGTGATGTTTCCAATTGTGATGGTGATTTGCACTCTCTCCCCAGCCCAGCTTCTTTCAGGAGTTTGGCCTCTGGACCTGGACTCATTTTTGTGGCTATATCAATATCCTTCGTGATGGCCCAGCTTGGGTACGATGGATAATGAGCTGCTATTGTGATTACCATTCATTTTGCAATTTTATTTCAATTAAAAGAGTAAGGCTTAGGGGGTGTGGCCCTCCCCAACTCCCCAAGGCTGAGCGCTTAATTCCCTGGGCTGGGAGCCCCTGATGAACACACATGGAACTGATTTAGTGGCCAGACGGCGTAACAGCAGAGGGAATTATACTAAAGACATGGGCTTCTCTGCCGCCGGCCTGTTTCTAGACAGTATGTATGGCTAGCAGCGTGGAGCCATTACTGGGTGCCAGACACGGCCCAACGCTTTCCTTTTATTATCTTATTGAATCCTAGCAACAACCCTAGGAGGTAACCATTCTTTTCATCACCACTTTACAAATGAGGAAACTGAGACACAGACACTCAGGGTCCCTTGTAAATGGTAGACGCATGATTTGTGCTCCTAAGTGTGACTCTACGTCGTCACTGAGCTTTAAGAACATGGTAGGAAGAGATCCACACACAGGAATGAAGGCTTCTTGGCAAACTGCTGGGGTATGAATTTAGCCAGGCAAACTCTGTCGAACAAATCTAGGCTCCGTATTCTGGAAGAAAAGTAAAGGGACATTTATAAAAAGCTTAGGTCATCTAAAACTTATTATTACATTAAACAGTCTCCAAGATCCAGTGTAAAATGAAAAGGGAAATCAAAGAGTAGTATGTGTAGTATGATTACACTTATGGAGACAGAGGACAGCTATATTTATCTGTGCATAAATCTGAAGAACAATGCAGAAAGTTCCTGGGAGGATATGCACAAAATTGTGTTTACCTCTGGGGCCGGTGAATGGGGGGAAGCAAGATGGAAAGGATGCTGGAGAGGGCATTTTCCTGTTCAGCTCTGTGGAATTATGCCCTGCACTGAACGTTTTCCCAATAAGAATGTGTTCCTGTATTATTTCTATAATTTTTAGAAACACATCTGTATTAAAAAGACAGTAGCAAGTGTTGGCAAGCCTGTGGAGTGACTGGGCTTTGGACTGTGAAATGATGTAGCGTTGGGAAATAGTCTGGCAGACCCTCACAATGCCAAACATTCAGTTACCGTAGGAGCTAGCAGTTCCACACAAAAACTGTACATGCGTGTTCACAGCAGCATGATTCCTAAGAGCCAAAAGGAGGGGAAAACCCAAATGTCCATCAACTGATGAATGGATAAGTAAAATGTAGTATAGCCATGCAGTGGGGGTGGGCAAAATGGGTGAGCGGGGTCAAAAGGTCCAAACTTCCAGTTACAAGATCCATAAGTCTTGGGGATGAAACATACAGCATGGTGACTATCGGTAACAGCATTTATTGTCTATGTGAAAGTTGCTAAGAGAATAAGTCTTAGAAGTGCTCATCACAGGAAACAAAATTGGAACTCTGTGCGGTGATGGATGTTAAGTAGACTAACTGTCGTGATCATTTTGCAATAGAAACATACATTAAATCATTATGTTGTACACCTGAAACTCACATAATGTTATATGTCAATTATATCTCAATTGTAAAAAGAAAGCACAACAGGGTCTACAGTGAAAAGCGTATCCCTTTTGTCCATAGTCAATCAGTACTGATGCCTGGGCTGACCATCACTGCCAAGTTTTGGACCCTTCAGGAACCTTCATGAGAACAGTGTTTTAAATGGGTGAAGAGTGCCTTTTAAAGTGGGCTTTTCACGGTGTCGATAGAAATGGGTACCTCTGTTCTTAGAGGGCAAGATAGAACATTTCCTCTTGGTAAATATCAAAGAGCTTTTGAAATAGATAGCTCCCTTGTCCCAGGATTAGGCAATGAGGCAAATGGCATTTTGGAACTCTATAAAGAGTTCTATAATTGGGGTAGTAATCCTGGGTTGGAAAGATTTAAACACACACACACACACACACACACACACACACACACACAGTGTGGTAAAATAGAAAGTTGCTGGGAATGTGAATCAGACAGGCTGATTTGTGCATCTCCACTCCGCCAGTTACAATGAACCTGAGTTCTGAAATCTCTCTCAACCTCAGCTTCCTCAGCTGTGAACTGGGGCTAATGTTGCCTATTTTGCAGGACCTGCACCAGGCTGAGGTGACTGAGACACTCACTTTGGGAGTGAAGTTTAAGAAGGCGCCAAAAACCTCAGTAGTCAAAATAAAGACTACTTTAACGTGATATTTCAGAACATCAAATTAGCAAGCAATAGCTGTGGACTGGCCACTATTTTTATAAATGCAGCTTTACTGGAATTAGAGATGATTCAGGTAGCACCTCTAGTTTCGTACGACACTCAGAAATAGGTATCTTCCAGGTGAATCATGGAACTTGGGGTAAGGGGTGTTTGTTGTATCCTTGGATCATAGAACGGTGAATTTCTCTGGTGACTCCCATGTCCTCCCCGCCACCCCCCCAACTGCTCACAACGGAAATGGGACTCCCTCCTCAAGCCATTTATCAGAGTGGCAGATGAAAATTATGTAACAGGAAGTTTTCTGTTCATATTGTAATATAACTAAATCACCAGTTTTTCTATTGATAATTCATTATGTGTTGCCACTCGCTCGCTGCAGCCCTGAAATGCTTTTTGCCATAATGATTTTAAACCCCACGTCTGTAATGGCCTCCTGACGACGTCGATCACCTCCCCTTCCTTGTACAATAATATTATTCTGTGATCCATCTTGGGAGAACGCTTAAAAGCTTTCTCTCATTTTCTCCATCTAACTCATGTATTATCTGAGTTTTTACATTAAATGGCCATTCTTAATATCCCATGACACGTCACCTCTTTTCTAGAGAGGACACTGATACAGTACTTACCCGATTCCAGAATCTATACTAATCAAATCATGCTTTCCCACTTCAGCCGAGAGCAGTTCGTTCGGTGCAACAGCATTTAATCTGGAAAAGGAACTTATGAAAGAGAGCAAAAACAATTGAAGCCGCAGTTGGTTAAATGCGAATGTGATTGATGCAATTTGTTTTATAAAAAGGAATTAGCAGATATTGAAGTCAAGTTGTGGAACGAAGGTCAAAAACGCCCAGATTTATTGTCCGCCGTACAACCGACAACAATGCATTTTTAAAAGCCTAACCCAGGCAAATTGTGGGTGAACATTTGAGTTTTGATATGAATGGAGAAGAAAGGCTACAGCTCAGGCTTTTCATCTGCCCTGTGATCTAGTAATTTAAAAACCGGGAAGTCCATCCTTGAAATCCTCACACTTCACCCACGACTTGCTCCACTGTCCTTAGTCCGGGCTCCCCAGTACTGCCTTGAGCAAGAAGCTCGAAAGCCTCCTTTCAGCACCTATTTGAAGGAGGAAAGAATGTCTGATCATCGACTAGCCTTCCCTGTAGAATTCAAACAGAAAACAGAAAAGTAGAAGCTCAAATTCCTTTCAGATATAACGGGACATAACCGACTGTTGCCTTGAGGCCCCCGGGCTGGGGATATTTTGATTCTAAGAGTCAGACACCTCCATACCTGCAGGCTGATTTCTTTCTCGTACATATAGAAGGTTCCATCTCACTAATGGATTGGGGGCAGGACATGGGATGTGTGTGGAGGCCAGTGATGGAGAAGATGTTCATTTCAATCTGGAAGTGGCTGGGGGTTGAGAGGAGGGCGAGGATGGAGACAGAGAACGATGAATCATCCATCCTCTTGACATGGGTACCAGCCCTGAGGGGAACAGATGAACTTGACAGGGGACCCAAAGGACAAGGGGTGGAGGTCCCCCACTCCCTGGTTCCAATGGGAGCCAAATAGATCTAGGTTTGAACTCTGTCTCTGCCACATAATAGCTGTGTGACTTTGGGCAAGTCACTTAACCTTTCTGAAGCTTTGTCCTCATTTGCATAACGGAGACGACAGCATCTCCCTTGCAGGTTGCAGTGAAGATAACAGATCTATGCAAAGCACCTTACACAGTGTCTTGCACATTGTGGGTGCTCGACAAAGTGGTAGTTTCCTGCCATTCCATGTGGCCAGTGTATCCTAGATGTCCTTGCGTGGTCAATTGTAACTTGATGGATGGCAACAGCCGAAATTGCAAACAGCTAATGATAGTAGCACTGAAAATTAACTCGCTCATTCCATTTTCAAAACAACAGACAAATACATTGTGAAATTACAATTATGGGAGGACTTCATGTAACGGGATTTGTTTCACACTTGAAAAGGGAATCTTTATAAACTCCATTTTGCCATTTTCGGTGGCCAGGGTGTCATTGGGAAGGACCGTGATAGAGAGAGGTGCGTTGCCACCTCCTTTATCTATAGACATTTATTTTTATTTTCTGCTTACATTCTGGCTCACGGAGCCTCCGTGCTGGCATTGTGTTGGATGATAAATCCATTTGTTTGGGCAACGTCAGAAGGGAAATTTGCCCAGAAACCTGGCTGGAGCTGGCTTTGGAAAAAGCCAAATTAGGTCTCCAGCAGACTGGGGTCCCTTCCAAATGAGTTCCCAGTGGGCAGGGAGTGTTCAGTTCTGTACAGTGTGCAGCCTTTGCTGGGAGCCCCCAAACCATGTTAAACAAAGAAGACCCAGCCATTGGCAATTGCATCGATTGGCAGATATCAGATTGCATTCCTTTGTCTGCTGCCCGGCTTATTTTCATACCCCAGTCCAACCTTTGTAAAGGAACAAGCTTAAATGCTGACAAATTTCCCCCTCTATAAGAAATTGCTCCTGCAATTTGTCTTTTTAGCTGAGCTTCTGTGGGACTGTGTAGCATAAAAAAAAAAAATGTTGTCCTTGTCACCTGCCATTTTTCCAGCCAGCCTGACACCCCCGGGCTTCCCAACAGCTCTCTCCAGCAGGAGCTGTCTCCGAGCTCTTAGCACCACCAAATAATTGAGGTTGTCACATCTCTTGTTCATTGTTTTTTTCCAGCCCTGGAAAAATGCAAATATTTCATTGTAGTCATTAATTTTCCCATCCTTTTCTTCAAGCATCTCGTCGGTGTGATCTGATGAAAAGGGCTGAAGGCATGATTGCAAACCCAGTGGCATGGGGCTCCTGCCCAGGGTGGAGAGAATCT